>NC_080844.1:62368848-62668848 GCF_030435755.1 Ochotona princeps | reverse complement strand
CTGTGTTTATCTGCAGCCCAAGTGTGAGCAAGACCATGGTCACAAGGTCAAGAGCAGGTGTGGCCCTGCAGGCAGGTTCCACATGGGGGCTGGGCAGAGCAGAATGCAGGAGACTGGCCGGCAGGGGGGAGGTAGTAAAGCAAGACAGTGGGCAGGGTCACAGGAGGTAAAGTGGGGGAGGGAGGCTTCCCTGAGGAGTCAGCCCCTCTGTGGCTCTGCCAGTAGGTGGTTCTGCCGTATGTGGCTCTGAGAGTATGTGGATTGCCCGTAGGTGGCTCTGTGAGCACGTGGCTCTGAGTTTTGTCTTGGAGAAGATCCATTCCACAGAGCCATTATCACACAGAGAGCCCTGGGCATTATGGCGGGTGCAATACAATAGGCATTTGTCGGGCTGGATTGCATTATAACTAATGAGTCGGCCATCTGCAGAACTCAAACACTGCCCGACTTCATCTCTAAGAATGCAAGATTGGAAACACGTAAGCTCCATGGTCCAGACAGATAGCTCACAAAGGGGGAAGTGTCGCGTGGAAAAGTTTCATATTTGCTAGTTATGAAGGAAGCGAATGTTCAAAACGAATGTTCCGTTTTCGGTGAATAAAAGGGACTTGAAATTAAAGCGTTCTCCACTGCTGCGGCTCATGTATCATTGGGGGATAAAGAAGTCCAGGGCAGCATTGCTTATGGCAAGTCCTCTTAGCAGAAGAGTTCACCGCCATGAAAATGATCGCATTATATTTTACAAAAGGACCAAGAGGCAGTAAATACTGTAAACATTAATCATGGTTGGCAAAAGATATTTCTTCTCTTTCAGCTACTCTGAATTTTGCAATAGTTCTGTAATAAATCCGTGTTACATTGGTATCTAGGGGGTGATGTGACCACAGCTCACCACACTCAACGTGACAGGTGTCCTGGGCCTCCTTGCTCTTCCCTGTTCCCGTGCTAAGCTCCCTTTGCTGTGCCTGGGGGAGGATCCAGCTATGTCCTGACATCAGAGACCTCACATGTGAAATTATGTCCAGAAAAGGCAAAGTTAGAGAGACCACGGAGAATTACATCCTTGCTTAGCTGGCGACTCACCGCTTGGTAATGGCTGGCAGTAATACGCATCAGCCAGGACTCCGGGAAGAAGTTAAGGCACCTTAACATCTCCAGATCCTTGCCTGGGAAGAAAAACAAGGGCACAAGTTCAGTCCACTCATCACAGAACCTCAAAAGTCTAATTTACAGAATGAAAAAAGGAAGCAGCCAGGAGTTGAGGAAAGGACGTCTAGCTCTTACTTAAAGCTTGGTTGTTTACATGGGAATAAGACATCTTGGAGTCAAAGGATTGTGTTTGAGGTCTCCAAAGTAACCCCATGTCAGAAATGTATGCAAGTAAATTTCCAAGGAATGAATTCACTCTGACTTAGCTGGCAGTACTCGCTTCTGGGGAAGATGTTCGGTGTTACACTTGGATAGGAATGTTTTTAACCTGTTTGTTTGAAAGAAGCATCTTCCCAGCAATCCTGCAGGAAGATGCCACTGCTCTGTGCACCCTGGGAATATTGCTGAAGGAAAGGCCATTAGTGGCTCTCCAGGGTCAGCCCTTGACCAATCAACCTCACCCTGGCAAGGTTGTTCAGGCCTCACACTATGACTCCAAAATGCCTCAAACAAACAAACAAAGCCAGTGGGCCAGTCTAGTGAAAAATTATTCCTGCTTTTATTTTTGTTCCTAGGTCTTTCTTGCTTGGGGCCCAAAGAATCCACAGATGTGCACCTGCTACACACTGCCTCACCCCCAGCCTTCACTGCTGCTTGGCTGCGATCCTGCCCAGCAAGGGGACTCTAAGATGGATGACCAGTGTTTTGGGAACATCTAGAAGCAATTTGGGCAAAGCTGTCTGTATCTATGAGCTACCCCTAAGATTTAGAGCCCTGCATTATAGCTAGTTCAAGTGCAAGTTTGCAGAGTTCCTGTCAAGTGCAGAGGTCTCAGTGGGCCCCTCCTGGACTACACAGAGCATGCTGCCCAATGCTTCCCACCTCTTCCCCTACCAACGTCCCTCTGCCCTGTGCTCAGGGCTTGGCATTAAGGGAGCACAAGCCTGGGCCTGGAGCACTGATGCTGAGTTTTCTCTGAAAGCACAAAACAAGCCATGTAGAAAGGAGTATGAAGCTATGAGGAAGGACCCCAAGTCGGATGGCAGTAGAACAGCCCATCCCTGTGCGTCAGGGGAGCACTGATCAGCCCATTTTGCAGATAAAGAATTCCACTTGTTAAGCATCTTTCCCAAAGTCACATGGCTTGGAAGTGGCCAGGTCGTACTCCTTTGGGAGCACCTGAGTGGCTCTGCAGGGAGTGGCTGGGGCGGGAGCTCTCACACTCACGGGGTGAGCACTTACCACTGGTGATGTTGTACAGGCGTAAGCAGAGGAAGAGAGGCATTAGGCTGTGTCCTGCATCCTGCTCCAGAAAACAGCAGTTCTTGGGAAAGCTTAGCCAAAGCACAGAGGAGAAAAAAAATCTTTCAGTGGGCAACTTTCTGGAATGAACGGGGGCTAGTGGGCGCATCAGCGGTTTCACCAGTTAGGGTGGGTTTGCTGTGTGGGAGCTGCACCCCAGAGTTTGTCATGGGACCAGGGGTTATACTCGGTGTCTACCACTGAACCATGCACATACTGTGTGCCTGACCCATATGTGTGACCACGTACGCAGGGTGGTCCCAGCCAGTGTTCAGTGACTGAATTAGTCCTTCTCCCCTGATCTCCCCCATGACCCATGGGACACGCAGAGCAAGTATCAGTTCCAGTTCATAGATGAAAAACAGAGGTTCTGGCAGAATGTAAACCTGGGATTTCTGACCCCTCTAACACAGCGCTTTTTTGGTACGTGACCATGCTAAGCACTTCCAAAGGTAGGATTACAAGTAAATAAAGCAGATGTGGAGGCCGCTGGTCTGAGCAGCTGGTTTCACCATCAGCCTCGCCACAGTCGGTGTGGCTTCTGAGCGCCAGCTGATGTCCGCACAGCACAGAGGTCAGGGCAATTGGAGGTCGGAATGTCCTTGAGAGGATGTGCAGGCACAGACACGCATCCACCCATGCTGAAATTGTTTGTTTTGTAACATGAGCACTTTTCACCAATGGGGACAAGAAAGAGTACCTTGTCCACAACTTCTGAAGTCCAGGTGCTGGGAAGTGAGCCTCTGGCTCTTAGCCCAAAAGCATAAGAAACAAAGCAATAGTTGCTGCTGCCTCATCTTACTCCCTGTTAAAGTCACTGCCACCCAGGAGACATCAGGGCTCAGGGAACCTGGGGTGCTGTGTGTACCGGGGTGTCTATCCACAGCAGTTCTCCAAAGTGGCTTCCCTGAGCACAGAGCAGGTGGGAAAGGGTAAGAATAGGTGTGGTTGTGTTTGTCAGGCCAGCGCCCACCCACACAGCTGGTACAAGCTCTGTGCTCTCTTCCAAGAGAATCCAACAGGAAGACTCCAATGTATGTGCAAGGGAGACCACAGCAGGCATCCTGGAGGTGCTGCTGGCCAGCTCTGTGAATGCCAGGGCCCCAGAAGAGAGTCAGCGCATGCGGGAATTGGCTGCACTGCTCACTCTCGATGACCTCCTTCCAGTGTAAGTTGTAAGTTCATTTCTATAACCCAGCCACGCATGTCAAGGGCTGCCCAATCAGTGAGGAACAGGTCAGCGAAGGACCCGAGTTGCAGGTCTGCCAGGTTGTGGCCTCAGCCCTGAGAGGTTAACGTGACATGACTCAGAAGGGCTAAGCCAACCAGCCCCCAGCCTCAGCTCACTCAACTGCAAGCTGAAGGGGTGGGACCAACTGCTGTCTGAGAGGCTTCCCTGCATCAACTTTGATTTAGTAATTTGAGAGCTGACATGGATTGTGTGTTGTCCTACAGCTTCTAAACTGTCATCCCCCACCCACCAATTCATGCAGGAAATTCCACACTGTCCTCCAAAGGAAGAATTTGGGGAGGTTAGGAAGCTTTTTCTGCTTCTAATTGTTATGAGCCACTTCACGTGACTGTCAGTGACCTCTGGAGGTCACTCGGTCCATCTGTGGCACCAAGAGCAGGACCTGGGGGAGCAGAGAGTCTCTTCCTGTTGAACCAGAGCAAATACAACTGCAGAGTAGCTGGAGCATGAGCTCCAGCCCTGGGGACACAGCTCCATTGGAAATGTTAACACACGCATCAATGCTAAGGCTGGAGGAAGAACTCTGCCCGTGAAGACCAAGTCCATGGCCAGGGGATGGAAAGCACAGCGTGTGTGCTCTGTGCTCCTTGCTAGCACTGATTCTGCAGGACGCCCTGGGGGCTTTGCAAACTCAGAACTTGTTTTCATTTAAATCTGAACAGTTGACCAGAAAGTCAGGCCTGCTTCTCCTGGCCTGGAAGCTTCCGGAGTTGAAGCCATGATTAGAGAACATTCAGCCATCATTCACTTACTTCCTAGTGAAGAGCCATTCATGTATAGTGGGCACTGGAAGTACGGCATTTACGTTTGACAGTCGCCGCTACATTTGGCCAGGGTAGGAGCCAGACTTGGGAGTAGACCACCACAACACACGCTGGGAGGAGAACAGGGAGAAATTTGAGAGCCCTGGGCATGAAAGCCCACAGAGTCAGAGAGCGAGCATCTGTACCAGGCTGTGGGTAAGAGTGCAAATATTTCTTGAGGGTCTTCAGAAGAGGGCATCTTAAAATGAAGAGTAAGTTCATTGACAGCTCTTGACAAGTGAGCTGATCTATTTGAAATCGCAGCAATGGATGCACCAGCCACAGTGGCCATTTTTAATTTTTATAAATTACTGTGACTTCACAGCCTCAGTGGGTGCACCTCCCAGCACCTCTCCTCTCCCTTTCTAGTTAGCGAGACCAGATGGACGAGTGGATCATCTTGCTGCCAATTTCTTTTCCCAGCCATTTTTCCTGCTCCATTTCCACAGCAGCACCACACAGCAGTCTGATCTCCGTTTCTCCATCCCTCTCGGCTCCACACTAACGCCAGGGAAGGCCACCCCTCCTTCACACACACACAGTCACACTCAATCAAACCAGTGGGGTGTAGCTGTGGGAAATGTATAGCCCTAAATTAGAAAAGAAATCCAGAAGTACCCTTGCATGTTGCAGACTTGGAGAAAAGTCATGAAAGACCTATTGCACAAGGGACTTGTAACCAGAATCCATATACTTGGAATTCATTTAAAAACCCTAATTTTGAAAAGTGGGCCAAAGTGAATAGATTTTTTTCACAAAGAGGGGAAACAAGAACATGGAAAACTTCTCAGGGCCCTCGGTCTCAGATCTGCAAGTGAGAGCCACAGTGAGACACCACTGGCAAAGACGGAAAAGACTGACCACCCCAAACGTTGGCAAGGGTGTGAAGCCAACAAAAGTCTCCCACTGCGAGTGGGAATGTAAGACGGTGTGACTACTTTGGGAAACTGTTTGGGGATGTCTTAAAAAGCTGAAACGTATACGTACAATGGTACCCCACCATTCTACTCCTAGGTATTTATTACAAAGAAACAGAAGACTAAGCACCGCACAGATTTCTACATGAATGCTTGTACTGCCTTCATGTATAATTGCCCCAAACTAAAATCAGCCCAAAAAGTGAACAGCAAAATATATGCCCGTAATCCACAAGTGGAATGCTGACCAACAGGAGACAGAACAGAGACTGGTCCAAGCAGCAGCATGGGCGCATCTCAGAGTAACCAGGCTGAATTGCAGGAATCCATTAAGGAAGGAATCCACGCGCCATGATTTCATTCATGCAATATTCTATAAGCATAACATTCCTGAAAAGATAAGTCCAGAGCAACACAGGCAGAGCTGTGTCCACAAAACCTCACGCCCACGACACGTGCAGTCTGCTCCCGTGTTTCTATCCCAGGGGAACACACGGTGACGTACCAAACGGCAGGTCTGAGGCTGTCAGCAGCAGCCCCAAACACCCCTAAATCCTGGAGTAGGTAATTTAATGTGATTAGCGCACTTTATAGAGTTTGAAGAAAATGAAATTGATTTTTGAGGCTGATTTATTTTCATCTGCTTGAAAGAGTGAATGGGAAGGGGCCCGGCAGCGTGGCCTAGCGGCTAAAGTCCTCGCCTTGAACGCCCCGGGATCCCATATGGGCGCCGGTTCTAATCCCGGCGGCTCCACTTCCCATCCAGCTCCCTGCTGTGGCCTGGGAAAGTAGTTGAGGACGGCCCAAAGCTTTGGGACACTGCACCCGCGTGGGTGACCCCGAGAGGTTCCTGGTTCCCGGCATCGGATCGGCGCAGCACTGGCTTGTTGAGGCTCACTTGGGGAGTGAAACATCGGATGGAAGATCTTCCTCTCTGTCTCTCCTCCTCTCTGTATATCCGGCTTTCCAATAATAATAAAATCTTAAAAAAAAAAAAAAGAGTGAATGGGGAAAGCCAGAGTTAGAGTTAGAAATAGAGGCAGAGAAAGGAACAGACACACACACACACAGCCCGAGCCAGATACAGACGAAGAGATTCCAAATGCACACAACACCTAAGAAAGACCAGACAGGGGGCTCGGCAGTGTGGCCTGGTGGCTAAGGTCCTCGCCTTGATCCCGTATGACCGCTGGTTCTAATCCCGGCAGCTCTACTTCATCTCCATCTCTCCTCCTCTCAGTATATCTGACTTTGTAATAAAAATAAATAAATAAATCTTTAAAAAAAAAAAAAAAAAAGAAAGAAAGACCAGACAGAAGTCCAGCATTCTAAGCCAGGTCTTCCATGTGAGCGGCAAGAACCCAAGCCCTTGGCCATCATCTGTGCCTCCCAGCTACCTTAGCAGAAAGCTGGGTCAGATGGCAGAGCTAGGACTCCAACCAGACACTGCTGAGGGACCCTGATGTCCCAAGAGCTGGCTTAATTTGCTGAGACACATACCTGTCCTGGTGGCATTGAAACAGATGCTTACCTGGGCATCAAAAGAAGTGTGCAATCCATGCAAACATGGGAGAACCTTCAAAATGTTCATGAAAAAATTTGTTACGGGGAAACCAGTGGCCGGATTTCAAAAACCTTTTGCACCAAAATAACTTGCTTTTGAATCTCGTGTGCTTGCTAACTTTTTCTAGCATTCCTGGACTGATGAGTGAGAGAAGTCAGACATTTCAAAGTGTATACATTATTATTATGTGGAGTTCAAAGGAAGGCAGGGCGTGTCAACGGTAGAAGTAGTCAGGATACTGGTTGCCCCTGGGTAGGGCAGGCTGGGGCTGGCCACTCTGCTTGGGACAGGTGCTGGCTTGACAGGCTGTCCATTCCTGGGGATTCACTGGCCTGTTCACGTCAGGGACACTCTGGGAGAAGCCTGAAACGGGCCTGCTCTGGTGTGTCTCCTGGTTTTCCTGGACTTCCCAGACCAAGTGGCAGGAGGCGAGTACTTTCCATCCAGTGATGACGCCAACAGCTTCGCTGATGGTTCCTGTTTTTCCTACAAGATGTTATGTTTTATTCTAGACAGGGTATTAGTTTTTCTAAAATAAGCACTGCCGGGAAAACAGGCTGTCCGGGTGTGTGACGTGCACATGCGCGCTCATTTTTGTGTTTAGGCTTGTGTTCTACATGTGTGTGCTCAAGTGTTCCCTTCCTACACTGATATATTTAGAAATAAAAATAAGCTTGAAGATGTTCCCAAACAGCTGGCTACGGACAGAGGTTTTCCATCAGTCCCTGGGTACAGAGCCCAATAAGTATTTGTGCAGTGAATGAAAAATTGTCAACAAAAAGTCAATGAATGAAAGGAAATGGGGGAGTATGCAGTGGTTACGATGCCTCTTGGGATCCCCCATCCCAAACCAGAATGTAGGTGTCTGAGTCCTGGCTCCACTCCTGAGTTCAGCCCCCTGCTAGTAGTGTCCCTAGACCAGCGGGGGCGGTGGGGAGGCAGCAGGTGATGGGTCCCCGCCACACACATGGGAGACCCAGATGGAGTTCGGGACTCGTGGCTTCGGCCTGGCCCAGTCCCAGGGATTGTAGGTATGTGAGAAGTGAACCAGGAGATAGAAATGTCTCTCAGGCAGCCTCTTCCTTTGGTCTCTCAAATAAAGTTAAATAAATAAGATAATGGCAGAGAAGAAAAGGCCTGGAGGCCTATCTTTACTTGCAGTCCCTACTATCGCTGCAGCGTTTGCTGCTCAGATGCACCCCCTCCTGGCCAGGGCAGCCATCACATGCCCATGAGACCTTCCTCTGCCCCGGGGCCTGGACAGGAGCCTCGTGTCTGCCGCTCTCTGCACCGAACACATCCTCGTCTGTGGCCCTGCTGCTCTCTCAGCTCAGCATTAGGGCATTTCTACTCCCCTGAGAGAATCTGGTCAGCCCCAAAACATTCAATGGCCTTTACCGTCAGGAAGCTGCCACCTGCCCAGCAGAGCACCTGGGGTATGACAATGAAACAACAGCTGTGGGAGCAGTGTGGACGCTGGGCAGCAGCTTCTCCGGCTGTGTGGGACTCACTGGAGAGAGTGCCTCACGGGCTGTTACGTCGACGTGCAGGGAGCAGGAGCGGAAGACATTTGGTTCGAAGCAAGTTGCAGAGGAAGTGAGCAAAGGACACACGAGCTGGGCCCCATGACCACTTTCCCCGGACAGCAAGATGGCATCAAATGGGCTTTTTGGTTAACGTGATGCAAAGATGTTCCAGGGAGGGATGCCAAACAGCACAGGCTGGACAGGTCAACAACCCAAGACGCGCTGGTCTGCAAAATCCACATGTGTGCAAGGAATAGGGCGTCGGCACATCCCTGAATGTGCCTTGTGCTGCCAAGAACCTCACATCCCTGCCGCTGGCGGCACAGCCATGCGAGCCTGAAGATGAAAGTGAGACCCCCCCCTGCCCAGGACACATCCTCAAGGGCTGCCTGGAGCTGCCCAGCTCCTGGGCACACACTGCACAGCCAGCCCCCATGCGGGCACAGCGGACACTGTTTACAGAGCCCTTTCTGATTGGACACGCAGAAGAGCCTCACAGGCAGAGGGCACACAGTGGGTGGGGATGCAGCTGTCCCACAGGGCAGCTTTAGGAGTCCCCATTCCTGGCCCACATCGTGGCATATGGAAGTGAGACCTCCGCACAGACACCATCTGTGGCACTGGCACCCCTAAGGGTCTTGGTTTTCAGGCCAGCTCCTTGCAAATGTGCCTGGGGAAGACAGCAGAAGATGGCCCAAGCGTTTGGGCCCCTGCCACCTATGTGGGAGACCTGGTAGGAACTGCGGGCTGATAATAAACCAGAAAATGGAAGATCTCTCCCTTTTTCTCTCTCTAGAACTCTTTTAAGTAAATAAAAATGTCCTCAGTTAGTAACAACAAGGCGGCCAGCGGCAGCCTGGGGCTATTGCTACACTCCAGCCCCAGGGAGTGGCTGCTGAGTCCAGCAGAAGGGACATGAGACGGGGATCCTGCCCGCCCAGCCAGGAACGGCCAACGAAGTGCCTCTGGTTTTAGCAGTTCTGTCTGTGACCGTCTGAACCATGTCTGACAATGGACTGAATTGCTGCCTCAGTTTGCTCATCTGTGAAACGGGAAGATGAAAACCAACGCTTTAGTACTGTGCAGATTCATTGAGGTCAGTACTGGGTGAGAAATTGTATTTCATATCATGTATTTGCACAGTGCCTGATATTACCACAACGGTGACTTTTTCCTTATGTGTTGAGGTATGTAACCTTGAAAACTGACAAGTTTAGAGTGTAAGAAGCTGGCTCAAGATTATGAGACCAGCGCACGTTCAAATGCTTTTCCATGTGTCCAGAAAGCCACGGACTTACTATGCCATCTAGTGAAATCGAAGCGGGAAGGACTTGGTCTGACTTAGGCAGCCTGTTTTAGCACTTAACAAGTTCAGAGCATCTCAGCTGCTTGCAACATACCTTCCACGTCACTGAGTCAGCGTCCCCTTGCCCTCCCTGCCCTGGTCTATCCCCTGCGTGACGCTCCGAAGCGCTGACCACTGATGCCTTTGCCCTAGCATGCCAGGACCAGAAAGTCCCAGAGTCACCTTACCTGCTGAAAAAAGTCTGCATGGCTTCATAGTTGGGAACCATCTGGGTTTTTTGGTTTTGTTGCAGGAAGACCCAGAGAAGTGTGGTTTTCAGGAGATGGAATTCACTGAAGGTAAACAACCTGGTCAAAATAAGAAAGAGATGGCAAGGACACTTCAGAAGACACAAAGTCCCATTGTTGGCAAGAAAATGCAGTCAAGAGAGAGTTTGGGGGCAGGTGTGGTGACACTGTGGGCTGGACCTCTGCCTGCGGTGCTGGCATCCCTTGTGGGTGCTGGTTTCAGTCCTGGCTGCTCTGCTTCTAATCTGGATCACTGCTTATGGCCTGGGAGAGCAGTGGGAGCTGGCCGGGATCTTTGAGAACTTCTACCCATGTGGGAGCTCCAGAGGAGGCTCCTTGTTCCTGGCTTTGGACTGGATCAGCTCTGACCATTTGCAGCCATTTGGGGAATGAACCAGCAGATGAAAGAGCTCTCCCTGTCTCATCTTCTCTCTGTAGCTCTACCTTTCCAATGATCATAAAAAAAAATATTAAAAAAGTTTGAGAGTGGTGGGCATCGTGGCATAGGAGGTCAGCTGCCACCTGCAACACCAGCATCACATCAGAGCACTGATTCTGGTCCCACTACTGCTCTTTGAACCCAGCTCCCAGCTAATGCACAGAGGACGGGCCAAGCACACAGGCCCCTGCCAACCATGGGAGACGCAGACAGACTTCCAAGCCCCTGGAAGAGCTCTGTCTGTCACTGTGCCTTTGAAAAAAAATCTTTGTTTTTGCAAGAGAGTTTAAGAAAGAGGCAGCACCATTCTCCAGAGCCTGTGGGTGGTGTCAGACAAAGAGAATAATAACCTGTTCAGGTCACTCCGCTGAGAGTGGCAGCCCGCCCCTGGGCCTGGACTTCTCCCGACACACTGTGCACACAACTCCACACAGCAACCCCCGAACCTCAGATACAGCTCTTCACCAACACAGAAATTGGGATTGACCTGATTTTCAAAAATGCTAGTGTTTATCCATCATGCTTTCTTGCAGGACTTGTGATTTTTTTTAATATTTATTTTATTTGTATTTGAAAGGCTGAGTTGCAGAGAAGAGAGACACAGAGAGGGGTTTTCCATCTGCTGGTTCATTCTCCAATGACAGCAGCGGCTAGAGCTGAGCTGATCCGAAGCCGGGAGGCAGAGCTTTGTCAGGTCCATGTGGGTGGACCCGAGCCACCCTCTCCTGCTTTCCTAGTCCTAGCAGGGAGCTAGATTGGAAGTGGAGCAGCAGGGACACCAACCGGTGCCGTATTGGTTGCTGTTGCCGCAGGCTGAGGACTAGTGTATTATGCCAAGTTTTTTGTTACCTCCTTAAGCTTCACCCTCAAGTGAGTGGCTCACTTGCCTCATCCTGTCTCGGCCCTGATTGATGACTGAGACATGAGTTACCCACAGTCACACGGTTCTGGTCTCAGACCCAGCCACGGTCAGGTTAGTCTAGCTGTCCTGAACCTGCAGATTCCTCATGTGAGAGTGGCAGCGACCACAGCAGCTGCTCACGGGAGACCAGAGAAGACCAGGGAGAGGTGGGGTGAGTGGAGGGAAGACGCCCTGCATGAATTTCTGATGTGACCATTACCCATCGTCATAAACACAGCAGCTCAAAGCAACATGTTACCTATCCAGGGAGTAGGAAGTACAGAAGGGGTCCCACTGGGCTGAGATAAGGGTAGCAGCTGGCCCAGGCTCTATCTGGGGGCTCCAGGAAGAACCCTGCCTTGCCCTGGCCAGCATCTAGAAGGTACCGAAGCTGGGGGCCCCTTCTTCCGCCTGCAGTCTCGCCTATATCCCTCTGTATGCTTGAAAGAGCCTTGCGTTTGGACTGGTCACCTAGATCATCCAGGGTGACCTTCTTTGAACGCTGGCTGGTTGGCAATATTAATTCCACCTGCGGCTATTGCATTCCTTTGCCGGGTAGTCTGCGTACACGCAGGCCCTCCACCAGGCACCCAACACAGGGTCTGGCCCAGCACCCCGTGCTAGTGGAACCTCAGCAGCAGGATAAGGCCAGGGCCAGAACTCCCCATTGTGCCTGTAGCTGCATGGGGTCACCCTCAGGAATAAGCAAGGCCGAGGAGCCCCTGTTGACCGCGCCCACCTTTCCTCGCCATGTCAGCCCTGTGAGCTGGGCACACACAGCTCCTCCCACAGCTTCCAGTGACCAGATTGGCTAAGGTGCCACTTCAGCGTGTCGGTTCACCACCGGAGCAGTCCCAGTGGATGACTGAGCCGGAGTGTGACTCCTGTGGGCCGGGGAGGTGTTAGCCTCCCACGGCTCACGCTGCTTTCGGGCAGAACACAGTCTCCTTCCTCTTGTTTGGGTTGCAGGCCACGGGCTCTGACCCTGGCCAGAGAGGACCAAGCTTGTCACTGTCTGGGCGGAGGGAGGACCGTGACCCTGCACAGGGTCACTGGGTGTGCTGTCTGTACAAATCATGCCATCAGCTGGGCCAGGGAAGCTGTAGGGCTGCCCTGGCAGACCCCACACTTGAGGGGCACATAAAGCCTTGGAGTTCTTGGAGATCTCACCCAAGAGGGGTTGGCAGCAGGAGCAGTGGGAGTGCCAATTACCTGTGGGCACCATATGTTCCTACAGCAAGAAACCATGGGAGGGTGCCCAGCCACTTTGCTTTACCCAAGAACTCTGATGGCCTCAGTGCCCACGGCAACACCAGCCCTCCCTCCCTCCTGCCCGGGATAGAGCTGCCTGCATTCACTGGTGCCCACTGGCAACTGCTGGAATATAACTGGTACCGGTGCACAAAACATTGTCCTCTATTGTTTTCAAGAGAGAATTGTAGCCAAACAATAAAAGCTCATTTTGAATGGAGTCCCCAGGGACAGCTGGTATACATGACCAAGATGTGAACAAGGAGACCCCTTGCTGTGTTGCTCATTGTGGCACGTGACAAGAGTAGAACAGAAAGCCATTGGGATGGGAATGAGCGAAGATGGCTGTGTGCTCACTCCAAGAGCCCCAGATATGGAAAAAAAGCAGGAGAGTGTGCAGGGGCCCGTGAGCATGCACACGGGGCTGGCGCCACCACGCTCTCCCAGGCTCAGTGAGAGCAGCTGTAGGACATGAGCGCAGGGGTTGGAGCCACACAACTGCCACAGACTGGCGTTGTCTTCAGAAGGGGACAGAGGCGAGTAGGACTGGGAGGGGAACTTTCAGGTGACTTGGACTTTATCAGTCGTGTTTTATTTTGAATCTACAACAATGCAAATGTTACTATCTGTTCATTTGGAAAGCTGATGACAGCTGTGTTTCATAGTATCTTCTAACTTACATAAAAAAAAAGTACTCCAAATTTGCACTGATCTGAACTCTCCTTGAGGCCTTACACAGCCTAGTTGGCAGACTAACGACTTGGCTTGGAGGTCACTCGGGCCTGGTTCAAAGCCCAGTTCTGCTGAGCGAGGGACTTGGGGCTAATTCCTTTGATTCCTATAATCTCCATGCTGCAAGTGAAAAACCGGAGAGCAGCTGCTGCTGTGAGAATCAGACCACCGTGCTCTGTATATAGCTAGTGCCCAATGGCCAGTAGGCAGTGCTCCTGCTAGCCCGGGACATGCTTGCTGCGGCCCCTGCCCCACTGAACTGGAAGCCTGGGGGGGGCATTCTCCCCCCGGGGGGAGCTTGGGACAGTTGTCACAGGGACAAAACCGACTTCTCAGAGATCTCTCGAGATTCCTTGGACCATAACTGGAGGCACTGGGAACTCAGGGATGCTGTGTGCCCCCTTCTGTGGAACAGGAACTGGAAAGTCCCCCCCGAGTCCTCCAGGAAAGCAGGACTTGGAAGATTCCTAATATCAGAGTTAGCAGGACAGGGTAACCTGAGGGTGACCCCTAAGAAGAAAATTAACTGGAAATCCAACTAATGCCCAGGAACATAAATGAAAACTAGAAGTTCAGGGGTCAGCTGCACTGTGTATGTTTTACCCCAAGTGGTTTATAAACTGGGAAGCAGAAACCCAAAGGAAGTAGAGGTCAGAGGGGCGCCAGGCTGGCAAGGCTGAGTGGCCCAGCAGCTGACGCGTCTGCTGGGAAATGGACATTATTTCAGTCGCCCACGGCCACATGTGGGGTGAGGTCACGTCAGAGGCTGGAGGGGCAGCTACGTGCAGCCAAGGGGTGCCCCTTCCCTGACCTTGGGCTGTGTGCTTTCCACACTTCCCACTCTGGCCACCCAGTTCTTACTGAACTCTCGGTTGCTGGGAAGGAAGCTCCAGGCTCCGTCGTGAATGAGTTGCGGGTGGTCTAGCAAGGAGGGCAACATGGGGGCTTTGCAGCCAGTAGAGCCGTCAGGGGTCAGCCCTGCAGCCCCTGTAGAGGGGGTCATGGAGTTGACAGAGACAGTGATTGTAGCACAACACCAAGCCACAAAGATGCGAGAGGGCTCAGGGACAGGTACCAAACCCTCCAGGACCCAAAGACGGGGAACCGCAGGCTAGTGTCCCCTCTTCCTGTGTTCTCGCCTCCCAGCATCCTCAACCTGGGGCACAGGTGGCTCCCAGAGATCAACCTCAGCTGATGTAGTATATCTGAGGAGCCAGTGGCCGGGTCCCCTCCCTCCGCCCCCTGTGGACACAAGGGCCTTGACAAGCTGGAGGCCGGGCAGGGCTCTTCTCTTCTTGGGCAGGATGGCCCTGGCCTGTCTGGCGAGGGACTCGAGGAGCAGCTCCGGTTTCCACATCAGCCATGCCTGTCCAGCTGGGCCGTCTAGACACTTCACACGTCATGCCCTTGACCTCTTTTCCGGCCCAGATTGTGTTTTGTTGGACCTGTCTCATGGCCAAGGTTCTGGCTATGGCTAGACTTTTTTTTTTTCCTCCTTTTTTTTTGGTTAAATGCTACCAGAAGGGGACAGCTCAGCTTTTCCAAGGGAGGGACAGTGTTAGGAGGAGTCTGAGAGATGCCGTGTTGATCTGTTCTGCAATGATTGCACAAGATTTGTTGTACTGTAGGGTGAGGATTACGCAGGTGGTGAAAGCTGAAAGGACCAGGGCACAGAGACTCTGGGAACACACTCGTGCTTTGGGTGCTTTGGGGGTACCCAGGGTCTGGTGAGATGTTATGGTCTCCCCTGGTTGGTCAGCAGGATCCAACTAGGTGTCTGAAAACGGAAGATCGTCACACGCTACTTAGTACATTCAAGCCGATAGTCCAACAAATCCTTCTAGATCTAATTTTGGAAGGAGAACGCTTTCTACCACACTCCTACGAGTGAACGCTTCTTTTCTAACATGCCAAGAAGGTTTTTGGATGAAATCTAGTTTTCACTTTGGAGATTCGCCCATAGGGAGTATAATGTTGACAACTTCACAAAGAGGCCTAAGACCTCAAAGAGACATGGCACTTGGCCTCTGACTGGCTGCTGTATTGGAGGGGGAAAGCCTTGTCAAGGACAGTATTGATCATGGCATTAAAGCATTGTACTGATGTTAAATTTCTTGAGGCTGATGAGCATACTATGATTAAACAAAGTGTTTTTCCTAGGAAATAAACTGAGGAATTTGGATTAAAAGATCATGACACATACATGTACAGATACATATGCAAAGCAAACGGGACAGAAACTGAACATTGGGGGTAACTCTAAACTAAAGGTATATAGATATTCTCTGTTCTATTCTGGTAATTTTTTTAAGCTTGAAGTTATTTTCAAGTAAACATTTTTAAAGTATTATTTTGAATTTTGAATTATGTGGTACATTTCATATAGACTGGGATTTCCCCGCCCCCAAACTTCCACATTTCCATAATTGAGAAGCCATGAAACAAGGTCAACAATTGGTATGAGTTAGAACACCCACAACAATATCAACAACAAATTACAGCACCATTTAAAAAAATGCGCCACTGCATAATCCTGTATTTGTAGTCCTGTATTTAAACTGTAATCCTATATTTGCAGCAGCACAATCTACAATAGTAAAGACATGGAAACAATCCAGATGTGCGTCCAAAGAGTGGTTAAAGAAGCTGTTGTACATCTACTCCACGGAATATTATTCAGCTATTAAGAAGAATGAAATTATACTATTTACAACTAGGCAGTCCCAACCAGAGACCCATTATGCTCAGTGAAATGAGTCAGTCACTAAAGAACAAATACCACATGTTCTGTTTTATATAAGTAAGCATTTTTTAAAGATTAATAAACACACAGTTTTTTTTTTTTACTTAAGAATTTCATTCCTGGGAATCTAACGTGGGGCGACAACCCAAGATAATGATATGGACGCACATTGAAAGATGCTTGCCAAGGACCTATTCCTATTGGTATCACAGTGGGGTCTGCAAATCCCTGAAAGGAAGGGTGGCTTTCCAGGCAGTGGATCAGCACCACAGAGGCCAGCGGGAGGTCTATGGGAGGTTCCCTGCAGCTGACACATGAAGGAGCCAGAGCAAGGGGCAACGGGCGACTGGAAGGGGCTCAAGGCCAGAAGCTTGAGCCTGGGTCAGAGGTCCCTGTAGGGTTAGTTCCAGGGGCTCTAAGAGATGGAACCATCTGTTAGAGACGGGCTCTGTGTGGAAGTAGAGCCAGTGATCGTCAGAGAGGCAAGCAGGCTGTGGGTTGTCTGGGACTGGAGCTGCTGCCAGAGAACTCAGGGACAGACAGGAACTGATCGGAGGCAGGAGTTTTATTCTCCTTTCCCTGCCTTTTTCTGTTTCCCAAAGCTTCCACAATGGATGAAAAGCAATTCTCAGGCATCAAAGATTTGGATGTTCTCACCCAGGTGGGTAACGAGACAGGAGACACCTGGACAGTCCCTACGGGGGGGGGGAGGGGGGCATAAAGGGAGCCCCTCCCCAAGTGCATGAACAGGACCCCAACCTCCAGGCCCCACTGGAGGCCCTGCTGTCCGGTTGGGGAAGAACTTGGCATCTGGGAAGGACAGGATGTGGGTATGTCTGTCTCCACGGATCTGTGGGCCCCCTCCCTGCCTGACATCCCCCAGCATCTCCCCTGCCCACCTCGGGAAGCAGCCCCAGAACTGGTCTAACCTGGGGGACTTGAGCACTTTGTGCAGCAGCTCCTGTGGGATCTTCCGGAGGTGTACCTGTGTTCCCACCAGGGGAACCAAGTTCATTTCCAGCCACTTCTCACAAGCGATGATGAGCTGCTCCTCTTTGTACTGAGGGGAAAAAAGAGGGTGGTGGGAGACTGGGCAAGGAATCCCTGAGCTGGGAGCACCCTCTACTGGCCGGCAATGATGCCACATGTATGCCTAGAGACAGGGCACCATGCCAGGTGGTGCCCATACTCGGTGAGTGCAGTGTGTCCTCACTGCCACCCTGTGGGGTCAGGTCACATTACCCCTCTTTAAGCAGTGGGTACACTGAGGCCTGGAGCTTCCTGTACATGATAAGTAGCAAAGTTGTACCTTCACCATGGTCTTTGCATATGGAACTCCTTGGCTTAATGCCAGTGAAGGCCCCAGATGTGGAGTTCTGAGGCTGTTACTTGCACACACAGTGGGAACAAAAATTAGAGGCCACTGTGTGGTACAGAGGGAGGCCCCCCGGGTCAGGCACATTCCACGTCAGGTGCCTGGGTTTGAATCCTGCTAACGTGCGCCCTGGAGGTAGCGGGTAATAACTGCGTAGATAGCTAGGTCCTTGCCACCCATGGAGGCCGCCTGGATTGAGTTCCATGCTCCTAGCTGCAGCCTGGTCCAGCTGCAGCTGGTGTGGGCATCCGGGGGGGGGGTGAAGCACTAGGTGGCAGCACACTCTCTCTCTCTGTCTCTCTGCCTTAAGGTATATTTAAGGACAGGGCCAGGAGCAAAGCCTCCCTGCAGCTGGATCTTAGAGAGGCTCAGTGCACCTGGCAGGTCTCAGGGCCTGGGGACCGAGAGTTGCTGGGAAATGCAGACAGGCCTGCAAAGGCATCAGAGCGAGCAGAGATGAGGACCACGTGGCTGCTCTTGACAGGCACTGAAAGGCTTCCTCACGGTGGAGGTGCGAGCGCAGTGAGGAGCTGACTTCGTGAATTCCACGTTTCACAAGGCAAGTGCCTGTCTAGGCGGTGGTGGATGGAGCCAGCCGGGGATCAGGAGGCTGAAGGTGTGGCCCCCGCCTCCCCGCGCTGCTGTTCACCGCCCTCGGGCAACGAAAGATGGATCAGTTTGTTTACTCCTGGACTAGACCCAGGGTCAAGGTCTGGAGATTTCTGCGAGAACAGCCTGGACAGGTTTTGCTTTTTGATGAGAAAGCCTGTGCTGCCCCCACGCCCAAGATTGAAGTCGTCCTGCACTCTGGTGCAGATGAACCGTCAGCTGTTTTCAATGCACGTGTTCCCCTGACAAAATAACTCCCTGCTCTCTCCTGAGTGGTGCCGTTACATAGATGTTTGGGGCAGGTCTTTTTGGAGATGCCAGAGTGTGGTGCTTGCTCCCTGGCCCACGGGTGCTGTCCAGGTGCCCACTTCAGGCCCACAGGCTATGTTCAGTTGCCTGCTTCCTGGCCCATGAGTTCTATCCAGGTGCCCGCTCCCTGGCTCATGGTTCTATGTAGGTGCCCACTCCCAGGCCCACCACTGTCCAAGGGCCTGCTCCCAGGCTCACAGTTCCTGTCCAGGTGCCTGCTTCCAGGCCCACAGGCACTGTCCAAGGGCCTGCTCCCAGGCTCACAGTTCCTGTCTAAGTGCCCACTCCCAGGCCCACAGGCACTGTCCAGGTGCCTGCTCGCAGGCCCACGGGTGCTGTCTGGGGGCTCTCACCTTGCAGCCAGCCAGGTAGAAGTTCTTGACAGTGCTCGAAGTGAGTCCATTCATCATCATGGTCACACACCTGTGGGAAACAGACCCATTGCACCTGCACGCTGGGCACCTCCACGCCACTGCCAGAGAAGTTGGGAGCTTCAGGGTCTTACGTTCAACTCCAGGACACCAGGGAGACTTCTCACAGGGAAGGGTCACTTGTGATGGGGTGATGGACATTGGGCAAGACCAGCAAGACCCTCTACAAAGAGCTCTGGGCTAAGAGATGAGACCAGAAAGGAGAACAGAGTAACTTGAGCGACAGGAAGCAGCATGGCTGCTCAGAGCCAATGAGCGTCAGGTGCCTGCCTGAGGCTTCATCTCAGCTAAGGCGGCCACTTGGCCATGCCAGAGGCATCCCCACCTGCTCACACTACTCAGGCCCATCCCCCTCTGGCTATAAATAGGTGCAAAGAGCAAGTTCCATACGGAAACAGTGGTCCTTTCCCCTGTGCCTGGCTCAAGGTGGGCCTTCAGTGTGCAAGCAGCAAGGTCGAGGGTGACACATCTGCAGCTGCTCTCCAGCCCATCCCGGCACAGCAGGCCCATCCCAGGCATGTGCAGACTCCGGGCCAGGGCCCATCAGCCTTGGGCATGCCCAGGCTGCTCATCGAGCTGATAGGTTTGACTCCAAAGCTCTTTCTGCCTTGGCATTGAAACTGGCGGTGGAAGGAGGGAGGAGGCATAGGGCAGATCTCAGTGGCCAGCTGGTGGTTTTATCATGCCTGGGCAGTTCAAGGGGATGACCTCTGGGGTCTCCCCCAGACCCTGGACCTTAGGACACAGGGTGAGGGTGCAGGTTCTGGGGCTCCTGGACCTCTCCCCAAGTCCTGCCCTCCCTAGTTGGAAGTGGAGAGGCCTGGTCAGGTCCGACAGCTCTGCAAGCTTCCCTACAGCTCCCTACAGCCGCCAGGAGGATGGACCAAGGGGAATCCCTGCAGACAGCTTGCACAGCATCTGGCTGACAGGTACCCCATCTCCAAGCCTGTGGGGTCAACATGCATGAGTGCCCAGTGGAGGCCTGGAGAACGGACAGGGTGAATGCTATGAGCCCTGCTTCACAGCGGAGACCCCGAGGTCCACAGCGTTAGAGGTAGCTGCCTGGAACTGTGCGGGCAAAGTCCAGGGACAGCTAGGCATGGCTGAGACTCCGTCCTCCCAACTGCACTGCCCTGGCTGCCCATGTTCAGTCAGGCTCCCCCAAGATCTCTGCACCCACAAGCTCTCATCATCTGGTCAGGATGAGGACACTTCTACTGGACACTGATCCACCTTGGATGCTACCTGGTGCCCCCAGGATGGGACCCCTAACAGATGGCCCAGGTGGGCCAGCAGGATCTGAATGTCCAGGAGAAAGGCTATATCCCTAAATGGGCAGTGGTCTTGACTTTGACCTTAGTGTCTTCATTTCTCTCCAAAGATTTACAATGAGCCTGGGTTGTGTTGTGATTGGAAGGAGTGGGATTGGCAAGGGAAAGAGGATGGACAGTGTTGGGAAAGTCACCCCCACCCCCAGTGACTGACTGCTTATACGTGTGCTCGGTGGAAGGAGGGATTATTAGCCAAAGATGAAACGCAGTGAAATCTGTGAGCCAGCCTGGTCAGAGGGCTACGAGATCTCCTCCAGTGGGAAGTGTGCCCCACTTGCATTTCATTCCTGTGAGTCAAGAGTCACTTGGTTCCAGGACCAAATGCTGCAGAGGGGGCTCTGCTATGGAACAAGCTCATGGCAGGCTTGTGTGCTTCCTTCCCAGGTTCAAAGCCATGTTGAGCAGAGGGACCCCGCTGTCTCAGCCAAGTGAAGAGGGGTGTTCTGTGCCACAGGCCAGAAGGGGCCCTTCTGGTGTTACCAGATGCTGGGAAGGGTCCAGTCGCCTCGCTGTTGCCTTACCTTTGAAACAGGCGGCTGAACTGCAGGATGTGAGCTGCAGCCAACACCCCCAGCACGTCGTTCAGGTCAATCTCCACCTCACTCAAGTAGAGGTGCTTCAGTGCTGTGGCAAAGGCTGGGTGGGCAGCAGCAGAGAGCACAGTCAGCAGGGGCTCCACTAACCTGGGCACCACCCTGCGCCCTCCTGCTGCATCTGGGCTGGCAGCAGCAGAGGGCACGAGCAGAAGGGGGCTCTGCTAACCTGGACATCACTCTCCATCCCTACACCTGCTGCGGTTGGGATGCCACTGGGGGAGGCCAGCTCTGACCAGGTGCAGACATGTCCTAGACTGTGACCACCCGGCTTCCGCTCCCGCCAGAGACGAAGCTGAAGAAGGCTGAGCCCCTATGAACCACTGCCCCCTAGAACTCGTGCATTGGGGTCTCCACGGGGATGAGACCACCCTGGGGCCCTTAACCTGGGCTCCATAGCCTATGCAGCAATGTTCCAGTTGACAGTGGGCAAGCAGGTGTGCTTGCTCTCTGGCACCTGCATGCAAATAGCTTCCAGCAGATCTTCTGTGGTGTCCAATACGCCACAAAAACAAAGAGCCCCGGAAGAGCCAGGGAGGTTTGACAGTTCAAAATTGGACTGCCCTGGCTGGAGCCCAGAGGGACTTAGCTTTCCTGAAGTCCTTTGTGACTCCAGACAGAGGGATGGTGCTGCTGGCATGCTCTCAGACAATACCGCCTTAAATGTTGGCTTCCTGGCCCAGCAAGTCCTGAGCCATCACAAGATGTCACACACATGTCACTCACATGCCTGTCTCTGAAAGAGGTGGGCAGGGCAAGCCAGCAGGGCTGACCAGCAGCCAGGGTGCCCTGAGGGCTTTGCTGGGTGAGGTGGGTGGGCCTGGGAAAGGCAGCTCCATTGTCACGGGGTCTGAAAAGCCTCCTCAGCTTGCCTGGCTCTGCACCCTCCATGCTCCCTGCCCTATGGCAAGTCCTCTCGTCCTGTGCTTGACCTTCCACGGCTTGAGTCAGTCCAGACCTCTTGTCCCTTTGCTCTGTACGCTGTTCTGGTCTCTGTAAGGAAGCACTGGACACTGAATACTGCTGTGTGTATGCATGTGTGTGTGTGTGTGTGTGTGCACGTTTACCAGCTCTGGTGACCGCCGGGTCATTGATCTTCAGGCAAATGGCCATCTTCTTCACGGGGGACCTCTCTTTGATCTTTCTGGGCAACTGATCTGGCAAAGAAAACAGGTAAGGCTGTACGGCCGGCAGAGTGGGACAAGTGAAGGGGTGGGAGCTGACTTCCACCACCCTCCATACAGGCGCCACCTGGGCACGCAGAACACGATCCGCAGCTTATGTAGTGGATGCATTTGAAAAACAATGATTTATTTTGAAATAGTTGAAGACTTCTGAGAAGTTACAAAAACAATACAGTGTTGCAGACTCTTTGCCAAGAGTTCCCTAAAAAGCACATGGCATCAAAACTGGGAAACAGGCGCATTCTAAATGTTTGTGACCAGGACTGGCACCTTGCATGCCTTTCGTGACCCCTGTGGGTGACAACACCTCCCTCCTGCCTACAGCTCCCCTGCTGCCTGGTTTTAGCTTTCCCACAGACTCGTGGCACCAATGGCTGCCGTCACACCATGTGTCTGCAGGCTGTGTGCCACTGGGTAGGTTTGCAGTACGTGGTGCTGCTGCTGGGAAGGGATGGGCTAGAAACCTGGACCAGGGGGACCCCCTTGCCGTGAACTCAAGGCCTGACTCACAAAGACCAGAGAGCACAAAGCCTCTTCTAGGCTCACTCCTCCAGGGCGGCCATCTGGCACTTTGCACAGGAAGGCCACAGCTGCGGGACTGGCCTGTCAGCCTCCATCAGGAGATCGGGTCTGCCTTTAAAGGCACACACAGGACTGTGACTGCTCCCACTGGCATTATCGGAGGTGTGAGTCCCTGGACAGGTGGTGGGATTGGGTGTCTGCAGTCACGGCCATTGGCCATTGAGGGCTGGATGCCATGCCCCTTCCTGAGCCAGGCCCATCCTCCCACAGGGACTCACGTTGGAGCAGCTGTCTTTGCACTCACTGAAGCAGCTGCAGACCCAGCTCGCCCACAAGGTCTCTCTCTAGTGGACTGCAACATCAGAGCCCGACACTGGTGGGCGGTGACCTGAGGCTAGCGAATGGCCCCATCCCACTCCTGAGGATTCTGGACCAAGATCTAGGCCATGCCAACACCACAATCAAGGGCTGAGGTCATCAGGTGCTTACGCAGTTGCCACCAGCTTTGCCAGGCAGGGCTGAGTCACAGGGTCTGTGGCCAGGCAGGTCCCAGCAGGCAGTGGGCACTTTGCCCAGGCTCAGCAAGGGGCAGTGGTTGGGGTCTCAGAATAACACAAGATGATGGTCCTGCTATCTGGCATTGGGAGCCCTGAACTTCTGTGACACCTGCTCCTGAGTCAGCTTAGGGTGGTGCCAGTCTGCTGTCCAAAGACAATAAAATTGCCGCATATGCTGAAATCCCTAACCTGTGTACTTAGGACCCAGCAAGCCATAGATATCAAACTGATGCCTTCCTTCCAGAAAGTTCTTTGGAAGAGTCTGCACGTCCCATTTTCTCTTCTGAAAGAAGTAGACAGGGTCACTAGGACTTGGCCGGACAAGACTCTGAGATGAAGATAGACATGAATCCAAAGGTCACTGTGTGCCAGGTACTGTTCTAACCTGCCCCGGCAACAAGCCCACACAGGTAAGAACCATCATTCTCATTTTATGGCTGAGAAATTACATCACACGATGCCCCTTGCCCTTCGCTGCCCAGTGACCTCGGTCTCAAAAGAGGTAACCGAGCACCATGCCAGGGTCTGTGCCATGAAAAGGTCTTGGGGAGGGGGTATCAGGTGCCAGGTGGCAGTGGGACAGTACCTCGCAGGAGCCTCTCCACCTCCTTCCGGGAGCTTGCTGCCTCTTGTGCGAGGGCCGCCAGGTAGAGCTTGGTCAAGGTCTCCGACTGAGAGAGCTGGGACTGGTGCAGTTCCCACTTGGAGCCCATGCACTCAAGTATCACATCTGAGAAGAAACAGCAATGTTGAGTGCCCAGTGAGACCCCTGCCCATAGGCGCTCTCCCTTCTGGTCGCCTCATGCTCCTTGGTTCAAGTGCAGGCGGCAACAGGCAGGTGGCAGCTCAAGCCCTGTCAGGAGCAAAGCCAGCAAGTGTGGGCCTTGGTGGCTCACTGGCCTTGAGGGGCTTCACACCGGCTCTTGCAGATGATCTAGAAACGATGACTTCAGCAGAGCTGTGGGAGCTCAGAGGTGAGAGAACTGCCCTCCAGCGCGGGACTCCAAAGGTGGGGCAGCGCACAGGCTGGGAACTGTGCCTGCCAGGCTGGGAACTGTGCCTGCCAGACTGGGAACTGTGCCTGCCAGGCTGGGAACTGTGCCTGCCGCGTTCCTTCTCAGGACTGGTCAGCCTCAGCACTGCGGCCGTTTGGAGCGGGAGAGCGCTCTGTGGCTGAGCTTGTTCAGTAGCATCCCCGACCTCCACCTTCTGGAACATGCCAGAAACATGCCCCTCCCCAGCTGTGACAACCACACATCTGCAGTCATTACCACACATCCCATACAGTCCCTCTCCCTGGGGAGCAAAATCTAGCTCTCCCTGAATCCCTGGTGAAGTCTTCCAGGCCATTAACATCCAAGTGTTATACAGTTGAAAGCCACAGCCAAGTGCAGCCAGCAAGAGGCCCACTCTGATTGATGGGCTGGCCCCCGGCCTTGCAGGCAATAGGGACCACCTAGAGCAGCAGCTAAGAGGACAGCCTCGAGCAGATCTTCTGCAAATTGGAGGTAGGTTGACAGACAGGGCATTGAGCCTGTGGATGACACTGATGATTACACAGAAACCTCGACAGCAGGGCAGGTGGGGGGTTCAAACATGCCAGGCCAGGCACTCTTCCTTTGGCACCAAGCTGAGGGAGAGGGTGGTACTGGGATGAGCCCACCAAATCCCAAAGCTTAGTGCCAAACAGGACCAGGAGGGCCACCACTCCATCTCCTCCTGCCGTATCTTTCCTGTCATCTGGGTTGTTCATCTTGGGTATCTGTTTTTTCTTCCTATCATGACTGCTAGTCACCACCTTTGGGGTGCTGTCTTTGTGTGGGGGTTCAGGATTTGAGTTTGCATCACAGGTCTTGGGCTGCTTGACTCAGGTGGGTTAGTAAAAGCTCCCCTGGCACTGGAGCAATCACAGGCAGGAGAAAACTGTGGTTAAAGCTGAAACCAGTTTCTGCTTCAGGACAGCCATGCATGGCAGACCTCACACATCCCTCCCTTAGCCCTTTCCCTCCTGCCCAGAAATGGCCTCAGACTACTCTGGATGAAGCAGGGTTGGCAGGTGCGAAGAACTCCATCAGCCCCTCCTAGCGCAATGGCCTGATTCCGTCTAGTCCCATCACAGGGTGGGTGGACCTGTTCAGACCCTGCATGGGATGCCAGCATTTTATAGCTGAAAGAGCCAGTTGTGATTCTTAGGCAAATTCCCTTAAGACACGTGCAGATGTGAAAGTCTACACTGTGAGGGCTTAGGCTGCAAAGTGGCAGAGACAGCGTCCGTGCCCTGGGTGCTCTGCTGGGTCTTCCGAGGGACCAGCGTCCCGTGCCCTGGGTGCTCTGCTGGGTCTTCCGAGGGACCAGCGTCCGTACCCTGGGTGCTCTGCTGGGTCTTCCGAGAGACCAGCGTCCCATGCTCTGGGGTGCTCTGCTGGGTCTTCCGAGAGACCAGCGTCCCATGCTCCGGGGTGCTCTGCTGGGTCTTCTGAGGCAAAGGCAGCTTATTTATAGCAGCACCTTTGTCTTCACTGTGGCCATTAGCATGTGAAAGTGTTTATTGCAAGGCTGTTTCATGCCTGCGTACTTGGCCAATATCACCTATTTGTATGTGAGACAACATGCAATGGTAGAGAATCTGCAACTTGGAGGCTAGCGCTTCGGCCGGTGGCCTGGTCTCATTCAAAGACCGTGAGGTGCTCCTGAGGTCAGAACCTTTCTGGTTTAATCCACAGGTGACAAAAACTCACCTGGCTCTCTGCTTTGGATGGAATTGTTCTTGAAACTCTGCGAGAAGAGGTCCTGAATGTCAGAGAAACATAACCTGAAGGGAAAATAAAAACAAAAAAATGGAGGCATGAATACCTTTCTTACTGCGACATGCATCGTTCTGTCAGTGACCCGGATGGCAGGCCAGCCTTTGCTGACTTAGCAGGTGGATGAGCCCTCACCACCCTGTTTGCATGCCATGGGCGACCCCTGGAGGCGGGCAGGTGAGGCTACAAGTGACTGCCTGAATGCCACTTCCCTCAGCGAGGTTTTGTTTGGTTTTAAGATTTATTTATTTTTATTGGAAAGATAGATTTACAGAGAGAAGGAGAGATAAAGATCTTCCAGTCTCAAATGTCTGGTTCACTCCCCAAATGGCTGCAATGGCCGAGGCAGAGATGATCTGAAGCCAGGAGCCAGTAGCTTCTTCTGGTTTTCCAATGTGGATCCAGGTCCCAAGGCTTTTGGCCATCCTCTATTGCTTTCCCAGGTCACAGGCAGGGAGCTGGATGGGAAGTGGAGCTGCCAGGACAGGAACTGGTGCCCATATGGGATGCTGACACTTGGAGGTGGGAGATCAGCGTATTGAACCACTGTGCTGGGCCGTTTTAGCAAGCTCCAAGACAACAGCATAACACAACAAATACTTGAGGCGGGCAGGACGGGGGATTCTGCTCACGACTGGGACATAAACACATGGAGCGTTCTGTTGAGCAGTGGTGCAGTTGCCAGACCCAGCAAGCTCCAAAGCTTGAGCCCTACCCTGCCCATTCTTCTGGCTCCCTGACTCAGGAAGTGACACCGTCCACATTCAGCTGCCCAACCCAGCTGTTTCCACTGTGCATGGGCACATCTGGACACTCACCTGCACTGGCGAAAACCCACTTCTGACTTCCTCCAGCTCTTTGCCCTGCTGCTTGCCCTTCCCCACCCTACCCTCCATCCCCGCTGGGCTCTTGACACCAGCCCCGCTCCTTCCGGGTACACACTCCACCCTTTACATGGAGGCTGCTGCTTCCGTTCTTCGAGACTCACTGCTCCTCTGCTCCAATGCTCTCCCTGCCTTTGCGCTACAACAACTCCTACGCATCGCTCAGAACAAGTGCAGTTGCTGCCTTCTCTGGGAAAGCTCAGCCAGTGGCCCTTCCCCGCCCACCTGGGGTTAAAACTCCCCCAAAGCATCTTTCTGCTGGTTGATGTGTGTGGCCCTTGCCACCAGCTAGAGTGAGCCACCCTGCAGGGGCTCAGTAAACACCCAGGGGGCAGGCAGATGGCAAAGAGATAAGACGCTTTTCCCCAAACACGACAGACTTGTCATTCTAAGCAAGGAAATTAAACCAACTCTGAGTCACATAGTCATGGCTTAGATAGTTGTCCCAAGGAAGTCAGCTGGCCAAGGGATACTTGGTGGCCACAGCAGGTTTGTGTGATAGAACATCAACTTTGCCACACTGTTTTCCAACAACCCAGGAGCTCTCGCAGACCACAGTGCATGGAGAAGCTTGGGAGGGGCAGAGCCTGTGGCCGGAGTGGTACTGACAACATGCTGCCCTTTGGCAGGGCACGAGGTGGCTGCGGGTGACTGAGCCGCATTTGTTTATAGGAGATGTGGACCTGATCCAAGCCACCCTCACTGCTTCCCTCAATCCCCTGGTGGCTTGAGGGACACTTTCAGGAAGAGCTGGGCAGGTGAAAGGTTCAGACTGTGAACTCAGAAGGGACCTTGGAAAAGATGGGGCAGTGCCCATGATCTCAATGCCCACACAAACATAGCTGTCATTAGCTGAACTCAGAGATGCCAGGCGACAGAAATGACCACATGTGGCCTCCTCCCAGTGACTGCTGGCCAAGATGGGCATGTATCAGCTCAGCAGACCCCAGAGCTGAAGTTCACTTCGGGGCCATTGAAAAAGCACACAGGAGGACCAGAGAATTGTCTAGGATGAAATGACCTGTGATGAAGTGGCAGGAATTAACTGTTAGGCTGGAGACTTACTGCTCTAAGTCGTAGCACGTTCAGGGGGCGGGGGGACATTCCCTAAGTTTCTTGCAGGTGCTTCCTGGAGCTGGTTATGGAAGGGCTTCTGGCTCAAGGCACTAAGGCAGAAGCAGTCAAATCCCAGTCCTTTCCCTTCCCACCTCATGACCTTGAACCATGTGCTTAGAGCAGTGACGCCATGCAGTGGTTCCTGGGAGGGAGAGCATCCCTGCCCTGAGCGTGCGCACAGTCCACAGTGTTCCCACCCTAGCACAGAGCCTCTCTGGCCCCACTCTCTGCTCACACAGCAAGCCAGGGGTCTCTTTTTGACACCCTCACCTCTCAGCATGACCTCCCCCAGCTCAGAGTGAGCCAGGGAGCTGAGATGTCCCTGCCCGTGTTCTCTGCCGAGCCCTGGACCCGTGGGCACATCCCCAGGGCTGGAGCCTTGGGCTCGGACTATCCCCGTGTGCCCATCAACCCAGCGTCTCCTGACTTGCATCTTGCTGTAACTCTCACGGCAACCCCAGAACCGTGTCCCAGAAGTGCAGGTAAAGAAACAAAGGCACCAAGTACAAATTTGCTCCAACGGAAGTGAGCATGTGCTGACCACTTAGACCATGTCCCAAGCCCCAGTCCTGGGAAGGACAAGCAGGCCGAGGACCCTGGGCAGTCTCTCTGTTACGGTTCTAGCAAATGTGACTTCCCTGACTTAAACCCCAATGTCTCCTGTTATTGGGGGTGGATTAATGTTACTGGTTGATGAGTTAAGGCTAGGGCTCGATGTGATTATGGGATCTGCAGTGGGGCGGGGGCCCTGGTGATGAGATTACTTGGGGTTGGGATGCCTGGGTGGAGCTGTCGGGGAGAGACCTCCCAGTGGAGGAGTAGTATGCTTCTCCTACTGCACAATTTCTAATCTCAACAGACACCTGACCTTGGGGCCCCCTGACTTTGGGCTGCAAACCTCCAACACTGCCGGCCTCCTTCTCCTCTAAGCATCTCTTCTCAACTGTTTTAGTCGTAGGAACAAAATGCTGACTGACCCACCTGTGAGCTCACCATACTGTGGCAACCCTTGCGATTGTGTCTCCAATCAGAGGGCTGGCCAGCTGCGCCACACCTGGAAGGAGACATCTGGAAGAGGCACAGGTGTGCACCTGAAATCGGTGGGAAGCCTGGGCTAGTAGCTCCTGCCGCGCCCTTCTGGCACCACTACAGGTAGATCCCATTCTTGTCCAGGTAGACAGCGCCCCCTTGTGGGGATGAGGCAGCACCTCAGGGCAGGCATAGTGCAGTGCCCGGGACGCAGGGAAGTGTGTGCAATGGAACAACTCCAGACCCCTGGCCACCCGGGCGGCCTTCTCACCAGCCCCTGGTGTCTGAAGGGACAAGAAGTTGCCAGGAATTAGACCCTCATTTTATTGTCATAATTTGTTACAATAAGATAAATTAATGAAAACCTTTCTGTGCTTTCCAGGAAGTTTCCCACATTCACATGGAATAAATCCCATCTGTTAAAATATAAATAAGTTATGATCTTGTGTTTCTTAGAGAAAACACACCCCTCCGACGTTACCCCTGTCCTGATCCTTCACCTCGTCCAGCGCCCACAGCTTCGGTCTTAGGACTGTAGCGCTGAACTTGGCTGAGTGACCTGCGTTGGCAGTAGCACATAGACATGACCTCAAGAGGGTGTAGAAAGTGTCTGGGCAACTGAGCCTGGCCTCGTGTTCTCAGCCACTCCCATGATAAGCGCAGGCTCTCAAGGGATGAGGAAAGGCCCAGGCCAGCCCAGTGTCAGAGGGAGGAGGAGGAAGAGACCGGGGACAGACCCTGGAGCAGCTGAGTGCAGACACCTGGGTGGGCAGCCTGCCCAGGACTTGCTGGTGCCAACTGCCTGTGGGCTCCCAGCTGCCCAGCACCACAGAGCAGAGAGGCCAATTTGCAAAGCTTTTCCAGGGATGATAGCACCCAGCCTGGCTGCCTGCAGCTGCTGTGTTGGCAGCCAGGAGCCCTGCCCTGGGGAAGGCGCTGAGAAGCAGAGTGAGATGTGAGGCTGGTTGGCAGGCAGACCACAGGCTAACCCATGCCCCGTTAAAGCCCTAGGACTGAGGACCAGAGCTGCCACTCAGGGACTGGAGGGAACAGCCCTATTGGGCACCTGCTGTTTACCTGGAGCAGGGCTCAGCACTGTCAGCACACTGTCTGACATAACCCTTGGGCAAGCATGCATAGATAAGAAACGGGGGCTTTTCCAGGAAGTGGTGGAGGGAGGATTCTAACTCTGTCCGAATGAAGACTTCCAGCAGTCCTCACACTGCTACTGCTTGCCACAGTCCTCCAGCTTCTACCTCACCCTTAAGGACAAACCCCTAATTTTGCCCCATCATTCTGCAGACTGACCCTGGAGACCTTCACTCTTGTGGACTAGCCCCCCTAATCAGTTTTGGGGTCACTTTGCTCTATTCCCAAGCCTGGCTCCAGCACCTGCTTCCACAAACCTGGTCCAGGCACTACGACACTGGGCAGCGAAGCAGGGCTCCAGGCTGGGCAGAATGTCACCATTTGGCAAGCATGATGCCAGTAGCTCTTCTGTGCTGGGTGCAGCCTCAGGGGCACAGGGCATGACAACGAGCTCACAAGATAGATGCCCCTGGTGGGGAGGGCAGAAGCATCAAATCAGGTGCAAAACCCACAGGAATGAAGTGACCTTATGCTGGCGAGCCCAGCTCAGTGTTCCCAAAGAGGAAAGTGAGGATGGCCTAACCTCTCAGCCTTGATGGCAGATCAAGTGAAAGAATATAAATCCACATGCACGAGAGACCCCAGCCTTGTGCCAGGATGCCAGGACTGAGCTTGCTCACCAAGAAATCAGTTGAGTCCCTGGAAGATAAACTTAGAATCCCATCAGGGCCTAAGTCCCCAGGGCCAAGAGGAAAATGTAGCAAATCACCGTGAGCTTCTCTGAGGACTTTCCTCATTGTCCACAGATGTCCTCAGAGGAGCTGGTCACTCCTGACCCTGTCCATGACTCAGAGAGCATCCTCTGATACATCTGTGACAGCCCAGGCAGCTGGAGTGGCCAGCGCCAGGCACCTTTCCTCCCAGCAGTGTCGCTCACCTTGAAGGACCATTCCTGCTGCCTACCTGTCTGGGTTCTTCAGAATCTCATCAAAGTCCAGCCCCAAAGCCTTGCACATCTGGGAAAGTGCCAACAGGTCCCCGCCGAACGGCTGTTTGGGTAACCGCCAACGGTTGGTTGAGCCAACGATGCGCCGTTCCAGCCGGTCTCTGTACTGCGTGGAGGGCAGAAAGAGAGTCAGTCAGGGACCTTCACATACACAGCTTAGTACAGGAGGTGCCTGTGGACAGTGTGATGCCCCAAGGGCTGTACGCCAAGCCCTTGCCCTCATGTCATCAAACATGCTGACCTGTACAGAGCCCAGCTGGGGGCTGCTTGTACTGTGGCGGAACATGTGAAATGCACGACCTTACTGATGGTGAAACATTCTGTCATGTGACCATCATGACCAGTGGTCCCGTTCTCGTGACCCCCAAACCAACCTGGTGTCCACAACACAATCACTCCCCACGTCCCTCTCCTCTGTCGCTGGCAACCACTGCTCTGCCTTCTGACCGCCAGGGCTCACCTCCTGGATGTGACTGGGATCATGTGCAAGGTGGCCTTTTGAGCTCAGCTTGTGTCATCTTGCATGGTGTTATCAAAGCGCACAGTTCTGCCGGGACTTCACGCTTGGGAGCCGACCAGCGTGCTCCACCGTGTGCATAGAGCAGCTGATGGATCCTGGGACGCTCTCACCTATCGGATTTCTGAGCAATGCTGTTGTTGATGTGTGAGTTTTCATTTGTCCTCCCACCTTTTCGGTTATGCCTGTGGGAGTGGAACCACTGACACTCTGACTCAGAAATTTTTACAAGGCCACAGTGGAACTTCAGTCATTACCTTCAGAGAACGGGCAAATGGCCAGGCTGGCAGGATGCCTTGGACTGGTGGTTGCAGGGAAGCCAGCAGGGGCAGGGTACCACAAGGGCTGCATGGCATGGGTGGGATGGAGACTTATCAGCCACCAGGACCCGAGAGACTCAGGAAGAGACCACGAGCCATGGAACGGCGCGGTAGGCTCAGTTTGCTGCTTCCTGCCACTTCCTGGCTGTGTGAGCTTGGGCAAGTCAGGTCATCATTTGAACCTCTCAGCCCAAAGGAGTCAAATGAGAATGCTGACAACGATGATGATGATGGTGGTGATTGTGGTAATGACATTACTTGTTTCCGAGATAAACATAACATGTTGGCTATAGGCCCGAGTGTAGGGCCTTGGCACGATCAGGGATTGAGCGCCGTGGAATCTGATCATGTCCTGCTGGGGTGTGAGTGGTGTATGGCATCAGAGTGGGGATTGCTCTCTGTCTTCTGGAAGGGTGCTACCTGGACATGCTGTGTCCAGCAGGGTCAGCCACCAGGGCTTAAGGCCCTCTGGAGCACAGTCAACAACACCCTGGTACCCTGGCATTTCTTCCCTGGTACCCATCTTCTTGAGATGTTGATCTACTCACCGGATTCAACATTCTTATGAATGGCAGCAAAGGTTACAAGGGAAAGTTGAGGATCTGAAAGTCAAAAACAGCCACGAGTGGAATTTTTGATGAATTTCTCCAGGGTCTCTTCAAAACATCGTGGAAAAGATTAGACTGGGGAAATGATCCAGGTTTTGGGTTTGGCATGGTGGTGCAGAGGGTAGGGTATGACCTGGGATACTACATCGTACACAAGAGCACCCATTTGAGTTCCAGTTCCCTTGCACCTGATCCGACTCCCTGCTGACATGTTGGGGAGGCAGCAAAGTCCCAAGTACTTAGTTCCTGCCACCTACACGGGATGCCAAGATGGAGCCCCCAGGCTTCGCCCTGGCCCAGTGCTGGTACTGTGGGCATTTGGGGAGGGAATCAGCAAGTAAGAGGGCTCTCTCTCTCTGATTTTCAAGTGGATTAAAATCTACTTTAGTATCCTTTATAAAAAGGAATCTACATTTTATCATAAAAGTAATAATACATAAGCTTCAAATGTACATTATTTATCTAACCAAAGACATACAGTATTTAAAAGCATGTTGGTGACAGACAACTTCCTATTACTGCGCTAGAAAAAAATGGCTCAGGCAAAGGAGGGGACAAACCAGGAGTCTTTCTTCTTGCAAGGTAATGAAACCAAAGGCTGGTCCTCCGTGGGTTCACCAGCAGGGACACCAAAGGGGTGTGAGCAGTAAGGAGACCCAGCTAGTGGGTAGAGACAGGGCTGCCCTGGAATCTGGCCAGTGCATGGTCACCTGTGCTGAGAGCAGTGTGGGGACTGTCCAGCTGTTCCCACCTGGGGTGCAAGCAGAGAAACTGACTTAACAGTAAGTCAAAAGACAACCGCAGGGGGTCGGTGGGGGAGGGGAAGGGGCAATCACAGAATGAGGACAGTTGGCAGCTTTGGGGAAGAACAGGGAATGGCTGGAGGGAGCCAGGCAGCAGGTCCCCTCTGCCTTCTGGCAAACGCTGTATCCAGGGCAGATCAGCGCCCTGAACTGGGGTCTTTGCACGGCTTGTCTTGACCCATGTTTTCTCTCTCTCTCTCTCTCTCTCTCTCTCTCTTTAAAGATTTGTTTATTTTTGTCCAAGAGACAGACTTACGCAGAGAGAAGGACACATGGACTCACACAGTAAGAGGAGAGAGAAAGAGAGAGAGAGAGATGTTCTATCTTTTGGTTCACTCCCCAAATGGCCACAACACTTGGGAGCTGAGCTGATCCAAAGCTGGGAGCCAGGAGCCTCCTCCAGTTCTCCCACATAGGTGCAGGGTCCCAAGGCTTTGGGCCATCCTCTACTGCTTTCCCAGGCTATTATCAAGGAGCTAAATGGGAAGTGGAGCAGCTGGGACTCAAACCAGCATCCACAAGGGATGCCAGAACTGCAGGTGGAGGCTTAACCAGCTTTGCTGCTGCACTGGCCCCTTTCAACTTCATTTAGTTAGATCCGTGGCTAACTGGGTGGGGAAAACGGGTCAAGGGGCACTTGCCCTTGACCCTCACTCTCCTCACACCTGGGGTGTCCCATCCATTTCCTTCACTCTCTGGCTTAGACCTCACCATGCAGCCAGCCTGGGCTTCACCTCTTCCCCTGCCCTTCACAGACGGTCCTTCACCTGGAGGAGGCTGCGAAGGGCGACAAGGGCTCCATGCCAAAGCAGACGTGGGACGCTCAGGACAGGGGCACGCATCAGCGTAGAGCCCGTGGCCCAGCCTGGCCCTCAGCTGCCCAGGCTCCTGCTTGGACTTCAAATCCGAGAGCCTTTCTGGTGTCTCAGTGGCCTGGCCCCAGCGCACAGGTAATAGCCCCCTGCCAAGGTCCTAAGCCTGCCACTCCCGAAGTGGGCAGGGATGATCAGCACAACCCCTCGGTGCCCAGACTCCCTCCCCACCATGTTGGCCAGACGGAGCCGAGTCCCAGCAGCCCCTGTCACCAATTGCCTTCCTGGACTCGAAGGCAGATGCGAGGTCCCGGCCCCACTCACAGTTCCGACACCCTCTGGCCCAGGCTGTGTGTTCACAGAGGAGGTGCCTCGCCGGCACTGGGTCCCGAGGGGCAGGGCAGCGAGCTCAGGGCTGGTGCTTTCGGAGCCCAAGTCAGGGAAGCTTTCATGACACTTGCTGCTCACTGTCGCTTCTTCCAGGCCAGGTGCTCTGGCAGCGATGAGCCGCTTCGGGTTTCCTGGGGCTCGGGGGTGGCGTTGTGCGTGCCATGGCAACCATGAGGAAGATTCCAAGTGCTACTTGTTCCTGGTTCCAGCACAGGTGCCCCTGTGTCTCAGGCTCTCTGGGGAGCCATGGCCCCCAACATCCAGCCTGGAAGCCATGTAACCCCCACACCCCCACTAGAGACCACCAGGTAGGGAGCCAGGGCCATCCCTGTTCCCCACAGTGCCCCAAATCCACACTCAGCCTCGTCTTGGGTTACTGTTGCCCCAACTGTTGGGTGGGCGCTCCATTTGCAGCCACCACTACACATTCCCGTCAACGAGGAGCCACAAAACAAAGGCAACCACAGGCATGAAGTTAAAACAAAAAAATTTATAGCACCATGGAGTCGAAAAATGTGCCACTGAATAACCAACACACGAGTGAAGAAAACACAGAAGCCTCATGGGTAAAATGATGCCACCGTGCAATCCATGAGCCAGTGATGAGTTTGACAAGAGGAAAGAATCTATTTGGAAGAAATGAAAATAAAAACAAAAGCATCAAAACACATGGGATGCAGTAAAAACAGTATGGAAAGGGTTATTGAACTTACAATTTGCATGAAGACTGTCTTATATCACAGAGAACATATGGTATTTGTTCTTTTGGGATTGACTCATTTCACTGAGCTTAATGGTCTCCAGGTGAGACCATCTAGTTGCAAACGGTATACTTTCATTCTTTGTAATGGCTGAGTAATATTCCATGGAGTAGATACACCACAGCTTCTTTAACCACTCCTGTTAGGATGGGCATCTGTGTTGTTTCTATGTCTTTGCTATTGTAGATTGTGCTGCTGTAAATACAGGATTACACATCCCCTTCTCGTATATAGTTTTCATTTCCTTTGGATCTATTCCTAGGAGTAGGATAGCTGGGTTATATGGCAGGTTTATTTGCAATTCTCTAAGCACTCTCCATAATAATTTCCATAGTGGTTGTACTTGCCTACACTCCCACCAGCGGTGGAGGAGGGTGCCTTTCTCTCCACATCCACGCCAGCAGGTGTTAGTAGAGTTATGAATGTAGGCCAGTCTCACTGGCTGTTAAGATTACACGCAGGAAAAGACAGAGCCCACAATAGTTGGAGCTGGGCCAGCTGAAGCCAGGAGCCCAGAACTCAGTCCAGCCTACTGATTTGGGGTGACAAGTGTCTGCAAGTATAACTGTTCCCAGACACAAGTGTGTTAGGAGAGAGAGTCACTGGCCTCTCATGGGGCCCCTAAGGATGCACTTGGGTTTCAAGAACCTCTTTACGCTTGCAGACTGGATTTAGGGTCCGTGGAGTGAAACAGACTCACCATTGAACCTAGCATCCACCACCTGCCTGGAGTGCATCTGAGTACAGGCGTTTGGGCTTAGTGGAAGTCACAGATGCTGCTCTGCAGACAAGACTGGGGGACAGGGCCCACGGGGTCCACTGTTCTCACCTGTTCCTACGTTTCAGCCCAGCTCCCTCGGAGGTCTGGAGCGGTAAGGACAAACTCGGCGAGAGAAACTGATGGGAGAACAGGGGCAGGGCTGGGAATGGGGGACTGGGGCCCCATTTCAGGTCTTGCCTAGCCTCCCCACAGGTGCAGCAGAGGCAGGAAGTCAGCCTCCGACAAGGACAAGGACGTAGGGGCTGTGGGGCCAGAGGTGGACCCCACGCTCCAGAGCCAGGCTGCTAGCTCCTCTCATGCACACTTCTTGACCGACTGCAGGCTCGTCTGCCTACAGCCCCTGCCTTGGATCAGACACACTGAGATGCCCTGTTGCCAAATGCCTCTGGCCTGGCAGCACCCCGAACCCTCCCAGAACCCCAGCCCAAGTCCAAGTCTAGGTCCTAATGCTGATGGCTCATGGTTCCCCCTGCTGTCCATCTTGCTTCACTGCAATGAGCAGTAAAACCCAACCTCCTCAACCACAGTTTCTGGTTGGAGTGCGGAGACACCCTTGACACAGGTGACCCACTCTTAACGACTCAGCCTAAAGAAGTACATTTGTAAACCTAAATAAAGACACTCACATATACGTAACGGGTGTCAGCTAAATACATTTTGGCAGCATTCCACATTTACGGGCGTGACAGTTTACTGTAACACAAGGAATGTTGCAAAATGGGCACAGGACTAGGGCATATGGCTGCACAGGTGTGGCGCTGCCCAGCTCCAAAACACTCCTCATCCAGAAACGAACATACGCAAGTTTCTAGACCAAGAAAAAGGTTGTAAGAGCCATGTTGGGGACTGTGCACATCTTTCTTAGCTGAATGTCAAAGTTTTGAGTGATAAGTTTTGGTTGACTAATGAAAGCTTTCAAGAGATAAAACGCTGTTCTGCGGTGGTGGCTGAGGTCAGATTCCACGGCAAGGGTAGGGTACTCTGGGTCATGTGAGCACCTGGATAGAGGTCATGGCTGCCCCTAAAGACAGGCATGAGCTGGAGGTGGGGTCCGGCAGAGGGTGCTGGGCAGTGGGGGTAGGGAGCTTGGCAGGTGCGGTACCAGAGGCTGCCTCTGTGGGATAAAGGTCAAGACTAGAGCAGGAGAGTAAAGTTCTCAGCATCTCAAAGAGGCCACCAGGTAGGCAGCGTACCCGTGTCCCTCTGGTTCAGTGCCGCCTTCACAGCAGGTACCCTCCACCTTGTAAGTCATGAAGAGACTGCCACCTGTGTCACCCTAGGAGGGTGGCCCCACCGTGATCTGCTGTGCCTAGGGCTGGGCCAAGTGAGCCAAGGGCACCAGGGCTCCAGCCTGCTCCCCAAGCTTGCACCCCATAGCACAGCAGCCGCTGTCACACCAGGAAGGCCTGTCCTCCCCCAGGAAATGGGACCACATGTGAAGACACCGTCTTTGTGGATACAACTGGGGAGACAGATGTGGTCACCTCGGGCTGGGGGCAGGCCCTAAATCCAACGGTCACTGTGCTGCTGAGAAAGGATGGTGAGGGTCGACACACACAGTGCCAACTGGTGACAGAGGGCGGGGCTTCCAGAGTGGCACTTCCTTGCTCAGGCACACAGGCTGCGTGGCCAGAGGCCAGCAGTAGAGCGGGTGGGAGGGAGGGCAACCCACTCCCTCCCCCACTGGCACTGTGCTTCTGGACTTCCGGCTCTCCGGACGTAGAGGGACATTCCTGTTCTTGCTCAGTGCTCAAGGCTCCTGGTGATCTGTAGGCAGCCTGTGGAGACCTCCCTGTCCCCTCACTCACCTGCCCCACGGTGGACAGCAGCCCCTTGCTAAGCAGCCGAGTCGCCCGTGTCCCATCACCCTTTCCAGGCACTCAGAGGGCAGTGGACAGTTGACTTTCACACTCTAAGGGACTGGCCAGAGGAGTGACCACTGCTACAGCCTTGACCAATACCTGGAAATAGATTTTGGCTTTTAAGTGCAATGGGGCATTTAAAAACCAACATCTAAGCTAATCCAATGTATTCACTGAATTATTTAAGGAGCAATTCACTATTTCTCATTAGCTGCAGTCATCCAAACCAGCTGTGGCGACAGAAAGGAAATGGCATTGAAATCCACAAAGTCAGTGCCACAAAGCAGCACCGAGGGCCAAATCTGATATCTCACTAGACAAAGGTGAGAAAAGCCTCAACCCTTCCCAGAAAACAAACCACAGCCACGCTTGTTGCCAAGATCCAAAGGAAAAAAAATTTATTTACAATAGAGAATTTTATTTGAAACATGCATTTCTTTTTAAAACAAATCAACAAATGCAGATCAAGTTCAACTCCTTAAGGCAAGAGTCCCTACGCACGCTGTACAGGTTCACGCGAGGTCCGAAAGGGCTCACCCTGGGAACTTGGCACAAAGTAAGGCCAGGGCAGCACTGCTGTCTTTCAGAGAATCAGATGATCTCCCTGATTCAGAAGCTCTGCGGTCAGCTTGCTATGAATGACACGAGGAAAATGCAAACGGATAGCAAGAAATTCTGATAGCGTCCTTAGTACCGCGATCAGACCAACTTTATTTAGAAAGGAAATACAGTAGTGCATACAAAAATGTGAGACCACCTGTCCGTGGAACCAGGAGCACAGCAGTGTGCTCACGGTCGTATTGCACGCAACGGTTAAGTCCAGACGTTGGGGTCAAAGTTAGCTCTTCCCCATTTTGGCGATCAGCTCATCACAAATCTTGGTGAGTTCTTCTATCTCTTTATTCTGAAAACAAAGACAAGAAAGAGGTTGCTGCGGCTGGCATGGTGGTGCAGTGTGTTAAGCTGTCACTGCAACACAGACACCTCGTCAGAGTGCCGGCTGGGAGTCCCGGCTGCCCTGCTTCCCATGCGGCTCCCTCTGATGCACCCAAGCAGGCAGCAGAAGACGGCCCTGTTCCCACGTGGGAGACCTGGTTGCAGTTCTGTGTGCCTCCTGCTGGTAAGCCAAGGTTCCTGGACCTTCCCATCCCTGGACTGGCACAAGAGCACTGACAGCCCTCCCAGGAAGGGCTCCTATGGGGATATCAGCTTAGCCACCACCTGCCCAGAGTCTCTGCTCCAATCTCACACCTCCCAGAGGCTCCGAGATGCCTGCTGGAATTGGAGGCTTGGTCCAGGGTGCAGCCCTAAGATAACTCTTACTGCCACTGCTGCCCCCGCTGGGCTCCTCAGCTCCTGGCACCACCCACCCAGCACGTGCCGGCAGCCCAGGTGCTATACCCTGGCTCGGTACTCAGGGCAGCCCCTCAAAGCGAGTCTTGATTAGCTCTAGTTTCCAGCCAAGAAACGGACACTCTGGGAGGTTCAGGGATCCGCGGAAGGCCGCACAGCCAGCACAGCCAGCAGGTGAGGCATGCCCATGAAGGCTCCATTTCCCGGGTAGACAGGAAGGAAGCCAGACTCGGGGCTGGCATCCAGTGGGGACTTCTGTGGGGAGCCTTGAAGCAGGCACCATTGTACAGGCTGTGCCTGGGAGCAGCAGGGGCCCGGCGGCCCAGCCTGGGGACAGCCGTGGCCTGCGGCCTCTCACCTTCTGCTCCAGCGTCCTCTCCAGCGCATCCACTCTCAGCTGCTCCTTCCGCAGGCTGGCCTGGTAGGCGGCCTGCTCCTGCTGGGCCTTGCCTCGGACCTGGGCGATCTCAGCGTTGGCCCTGTGGGGACACAGAATGGCACTACAGATGCTTTCACTGCACCCCACCAGACGCTAAGCAGGGAGTGGTCTGGTTCTAGATTTCACCAACCGGAGCCCAGGCAAGAAGCCCAGGAGAAAAGCCTTAATGTCTGTGTGATGCTGAGGCACTCTGGGGTTCCTGGCATTACAACAGGCACCCAGCCCGTTGTGCCAAGCACGCCCCAGCCTGCTCTTTCCAAGCCAACGCTGGGACATGCGCAGCAGGTCCCGGGCTGCCTGGGGAGGGGCTGGCTTACCTGTCCAGCTTTTCCTCCGCGTGCACCTTTAGGGCCTGGTACCTCTGCTCCTCCTTCTTGACACGGGACAAGTACTCCTGTGCACACTTCTTTAGTACCTCCTCATTCTGACACAGGGGAGAAGGAGTGTCAACATCCAGGAGGCTCAGTGAGTTCAAGGTCTGCTGGCCACAGGTGCAGTCCTGGGCAACCGCGCCCCTCCCCGGCTGTGGAAGACCCCTCCTCACCTTCGGGGAGTCCTCGCCGCTCTCCCGCTCAGGGCTCTCCCGCCCAGGGCTTCTGCACCCCCCGCCTCCTGCTCTGCCCCGCACACAGCCCCACCTTGCGGAAGCCTTCTAGGACTTCCTTCATCTTCTCGTATCTCCGGAACAGGTCAGCCAGGGACTTCTCCACAGAGTTCAGGTCAGCCAGTGCCTGCTCTTTCTCCAGGACCAGCTGCTGTACCGTCTGGTGGGAGACCGACTTCTCTCTCTGCTCATCCTCTGGGGAGAGAGGTCAGGAGCCAGGATGCACCAGGCAATCTCAGTCCGCAGGGTAGTTTGAACCTCTGCTCTTCCCTTCTAGAATCAAACACCCAGTTCCGGCATCACAGCCTGGGGCCCACGCAGCATCACATGGGGTAGGCAGCGGCTGCCGTTCCGTCGCCTGGTGGATGCAGCCCCTTACAGGGAGAGCCGGCTCGGCTTTCTGATAGCAACAGTTCTGTAATGTGGGTTTTGTGCTGGCGCGGGCTCTCAAGGGAGCCGTGGCCTATGCTGGGAGGGTGGGATTTCCTAAGTGTTGTCAAGACTGAGAGTGAGAAGGCGTCCTTCACCCTTAACTCATCCAGAAACCCAAATCCCACCAAGCGTCTCCACGTTCCAGGGCCCATAGGAAGCACGTGCTGTTTCGATACAGAAAATGTCTTAACTGCAAGAAAACAGAGCTCGCTCCGTTCTCGGTGATGTTTGGAAGAACCTGATTTGGGTGCAGATCAGAGCCAGAGCAGCTGCTCCTGTGGACAGCAGCCGTGTCGGCCTCAAGCCCGGCTGTCTGGCTCGTGGCCTGCAGAGCTCATGTGATTCCCCTCCCACACCCAGAAGGCTATCCCTGCATTGAAGGGGCAGCTGCCTCTGAGCACTCCACACACCGAGGCACTGGCCCCACACTGCCTCGAGCCTCTGCTGTGCTGGTGGAGGGTGGGACAGACCTGGTGACACAGGAGAAGAGGGGCCTGGGGCTGGGCACACCTGTCTGTTGGCCCAGGGGGCTGCCTGCTGCCTGGGACTGGCTTGGAGGACAGTAGCGATAGGGTGGGTTATGGTGACAACATACAGAGCTCGTCTAGGTGTCCACAACACCACCACACCACTACCAGGGGTCAGATGGGGTGACCACCCGACACCAACTTGCAGCCCTTTGGCCCATGACCTCCTCTGCAGGTCATGGGACCCAAACCCCCTGCCCAACCTCTGCTCCGGCATCAATGGCCTCAACACGCCAACACGGCTCCTGCCCCAGACTCAGCCAGTGCCAGTGGTGTGGGCACCACTTCCCACCCACTCCTTACTGCTGTGCCATCCTCCATGCAACATTATGTGAGACATGGCAGGCACTGGGGTGCCTGTGCAAGTACGCAGGGGTGCCTGCCCAAGCACACACGCTGGCTGCTCATCTTCCTGCTGAAAGCCCACTGCACAAGTGCAGGTACCGAGTGGCATCTCGTGAGTCCACTGCTCTGTCCCAGGGCATGGGACAATGGCCAGCACGCAGGTGGCCAACATGCATGGTGAATGAGGGAAGCTCCAGGGCACCCCGAAAACCACATCCTTCAACTTCCTGGACAGAAGGTGAGATGGAGGTTTGAGAAGCTGAGTCAGTGACTTTACCGCTGAAGCGACAGCAGAAACTGGACCCCAAATCAAAGCCACAATCGAGACCACCATTCCAGCCTTTTCCGACAACAGACCTCAGGACGCGGCTCCCTCAACAGTGGGTCTTAGCTCCAGCCCCAACACTTGGGGTTCCCCCAGAGCCTTCGCTGCACAGCCAGGCTGCCCTTCTGAGGGAGCACAGCCCAAATCGTCTGGGGGAACAGTCCCTATGCAGACTGTGGTGCAGCCCAGCCCTGGTTCTGTAGGTCTGGGGGACAGGCCCCAAGAATCTGCATGTAGACTAGCTTTCCCAACTGCCCCAGGTCCCTCCCCAAGCCTGTCCCTGGGATCACAGGGCTCTCAAAAGCTCCTGCTGGCAGCAGCGTGGAGCTGCTTCAGTCATGCTTCAGTCATGGCCATTCTCACTAGCTGGGTTCGAGTCCCAGCACCAAGGTTCACAGGCAGTGTTTCAATTCGGTGGGTCTCAGCCCTCACAGCCCTGGGGACCTGCTCTGTGACCCTCTGCCCCCAACATCTCTGTCCACAGCAAGCCCCGTGACAGCCATCCTTGACCCCTGGGGACAGGGGAGCTCCTTAACACGGTCGCCAGTAACGCCAGGCTCCCGGAGAAAGGGCACCGGCAGGGCTTGTCTCCATTCTTTGGCTTGTAGGCATCACCTCCGTCCCAGCACGTCCTGCAGCGCACACTCCAGGTGAAGCGGGGGGATGGACACGTGCCGAATGAGTCAGTCTGACTTCCTGCAGCCAAGATGCCTGCCTCAAGTTTCCTTGCCTCACCACGTGACCCTTACAAAACAGAACTGCCTGGCAGGCTGAGAAGCCGGATCGTGAGGGACAAATACAGTGCAGTGCTTTAAGTCAGGAAATCCGCCCGAAGCCCCAGACGCTCCAGATTCCAAACCCAAACCCCTGGAGATTTTTCTGCCTTTTTTTTTTTAAAGGGCAAAACATGATTAAATCACATGGCAAACAGCAACACACAAAAGCGAAAACATAACAAAAACTGGAAAAACAAACAAACAAGGGCTGCAACAGGCGGGTATGAAATCGGGGAGAGCGCTTTACTTACCAGGCTTGCCTGTTTGTTTTGCAAGCAAAGGGCAAGAAGCAACAGAAAACAGAAGCAAAACACATCATCAGGGCAGTGGTTAGGAAAGCAGCAAGAATCAGTTGCAACAACCGAATGCGGGAAGCACAGGCGACTCGCTTGTTTTCAGTTCCACAGAGCCTGTTCTCAGAGCTGCAGGAGTGGGTGGGAATGGACAGCAAGGAGGACGGGGACACAGCAGCGTGGGGCATCTGTGAGGGAAGCGTGGGAGCCATGGCTGGGAAGGGCTGGCTGGCACGTGTGGGGTGGGACTGGTTCCAGCCACAGAACCCTCTGGCATCCCTTGGGCCCTGAGCTAGCTCTCTGGGCTGCACTTTCCATCCTGGGTAAGTGGAGAGGCGAAGAATGCACAGACACTGGGCGAAGGCAGGTGGGCATGTTCTGCAGACGCAGGGACCACACCTGCCCACTCACCGCCCGTCCTGGACGCCAGGACCCTGAAGTCTGCGAGGGCCTCAGGGAGTGATGTGCGCTAGTGCCTGGGGGGTGACGGCCACAGACACGTCCCCAGGGAAGCAGCTGGCCAGGAGGATGGTGAACAAGCGAATGCAGACAGGAAACAGCTCGCAGGGACAGGCCCTGAGGGACCATGCTGCTGCCAGAAAGAGGCACTACAGGCATCTCAGGGAGCCCCAAAAGCAAGGAAGATGCTCACTGGAGTCAGGTGCCACGGCTGCTGCAGGGAGAGCCTGGAACACCAGGTCCCCGGTGTGGGTGTGTGCGAGTGTGTGGTCACAACACCGTGTGGGGCCCCCTTCTGCCCAGGATCAGGGGTTCATGCCTTTTGACCCCCCATCTTTAGCACTACGCACAAACATAAACCCAAGGGCGCCTGTGCTGCAGCAACAAGCTTCTGGATGAGCCGGGGGAGGAGCAGTGAGTGACATGCCCACATCCCACGGCTCAGCAGGCCAGAGGGCACGCCACATGGGCCAAACTCTACATATTAGAGAACATAAATCCTTCAAACGGATCACATTTTTAAACCCAGCAGTTTTATCTCTAGACTCTTGAACTTCATCATATCCATATGCGGTCGTAAAGTCTCACAGCAATTTAATAAAGACATTTCCTTTTGATATAAAGCAGCGTCCCTGGAGACTTTTCCTCAGAAGCAACTGGGGGAGTTGTTGCCCTGGAGCTCCGGGTGGAGCGGCCTGACACCTCCCACGTCAAGCTCCTCTGCATGCAAAGCTCTCAAGTGCCCGGCTGCTTCTGCTCTGGCCGTGACACTGGCTTGGGGCGGGCCAGCGGAGGGGCATCACTCCTGAATCCCAGTGTCCGAGGAGGAGAGCTAGGCCTTGGATACAGAAACTGGTCTGGAGGGGTGGCGGGTCGAGCCCAACAGGCAGGACACTGCATTCCCCGGCAGGGCACCTGTGTTCCAACACTCAGCCCTGCCTCCAACTTCCTGCTAACTGGACCATGGGACGCAGCAGGGATGGCCCAGACCACTGCGGTCCTGTCTCCTGTGAGCTTCAGGCTCCCAGCTCTGGCTAGGCCAAGCAACAGTACCGCGGAGTTAGCCGTGTCTGCCTTGGTCTCAGCTAACTGTCGCCTTTCTGGACTCCCTGCTCCAGACCCCTAAGCCAAGGCTGGCGCGGGACGCTCAGCCCAAACCCACACCAAACGAGGGGCTGTGGGTTTGACTTCTCTCTCCCAAGGGCAACTACAGGCCCCTAAACAGCCTGAGACTCCCCCAAGTCTTGTCTCCTGTGAAGTGAGCAAAGCCTGGCCAGGTCCAACCGTGGCACCAAGGAGGCTGCTCCGGTGCCTCCAGGCAGGGGTGAGGCCAGAGTGCGTTTTGGCAAAGCCTGCCCCGAGCCCCGCCGGTACAGCCCCCACCCCTGCCCCGCTTTACAAGTTCGGCACACCCACCAATCATCTGCGCGATGGTCTTCTCATACTCGGCCACGATCTTCCTGGAAGAGAAGGACGGACACATGGGGACCAGGATGGACGTGGAGTCGCATGCAGGGGAGCTGTGAGCTGTGCCCCAACTGCTGACCCACCTGTGGCCCACGTACAATGGAATAAGCTTCATGTGTCAAGTTTAGGGTCGCCTCCAACCTCGACCCTCTCCCTGCACACCCCAACCAGGCAGCTCAGCGAGAACACATCATGTGTCTGCTCTGGGCTTTCTCACCTCCATGCTACTGTCCATTTTGCTTGCTCTCCGTCTCACATCCTACATTGACTCCTCCTCCAGGAAGCTTTCCCTGATTTCTCCTCGGACCTCCCTAACATTTTATCTGTGTCTTCTTGGCACAGTATCCGCTTGGCCGCAAGGAGACTGAGGTCCCCTAGCAGAATGGAAGCTCTCCGAGGCCTCCCCTGACCCATGTGTGTTTGTGGGGAGGGAGAGAGCCAGGAGCAGGTCAGACTAGGGTGTAACACAGAACCTCCGTCAAAGCCAATCCCAGGGCGGGGAGAATCTGAGAGTCTCCTTGTGTTATCCAGTCATTATCCCCATGGGGGACTCCAGAACGAATGACCATCCAGGAACCCAGGATCCTGGTCAGAAAAGACCTCAGAGATCCTGGGGTGAGGGGCTAAACTGGGGGACCTAGGTAAGTTGTCCCCCGGAGCTGCGAGCTCCCCTTGCCACCTGAGTGCCATGAGGCTCGGGCCTGCAGCACTGGGCAGGGACCCCAGGAGGCTGAGTGGACTGAGGTGGGCAGGAGGCAGTCTGCAAAATGCAAAGGCTGCATAGCCACCGGGGGGTCAGTCCTTGGCCCTGTGACCTAAGTGTCAAGGTCACTGACTCACCCCAAGACTGACTCACAGCAAGAAGGGATCCATGACTGGGGGTTAGGGTGGGTTCCCCCCAAGCCCCACAGGGCCGTTGGCAGTTCAGGACATCCAGAACCACAGAGCAGCAGCAGGTCCTTGAGCTCCTCCTGCGCAGGCACGGAGGAGCCGGGGCAGCTCCTTCTAGAACTCTGCAGGACCGGGCCTAAAAGCACCTTCTTTAGCTGTGCCATGCTTCCATGTGTTCCTAACAAGGCCCTCGGAGTGGCAGCCCTGGGCCCATCTCCAGCATGACTGCAGGGACACAGGGGGCATGAGGTGCAGCTGAGTCACTTCCCCAGGCTCCCCGACCTTGAGGTGGTGAAGCTGGGATGGGGATCCAGGGAGCAGATGTGAGGGTGTCGTTGCCCCAGGGCTGCTCTGCGCCCGTTTCCTAGATGGGGACACAGTGCAGGTGCACCACTGACCTCATCTCCATCACTTCCCGCCTGCTTTCTTCATACTTGTCTTTCCACTCCGAGACCTCTCTCTCCTTGGTTACGATCTGGGAGTGGGGGGAGAAGACAGAGGTCAGCCCCAGATGGGGAAATTCACATCTCGGCAAGCCGCTTACCGAGATCAGGAGACACGGAACAAAGGTGCAACTCAAACTTCCCATAGCAAACCACAGTTACACCCAGGGAGCTTCCCCAGCCTGTCGGAGAAGGGGCCGGCTCCCAAGGCCCCAGGGGGGCAGCTGCAGGGAGTACAGTTTTGCTTTTAAATGGAATGAGGCTGCGAAAGCCGCTGCAGGAAGATGGTGTCTGGTTTGCCTCCGACTTCGCCAGTGGAGTCCGGAGCAGAGTCCGTCTCTGAGAACCTGGCTCTGTGATGGAGGTGGGGGCTGGTGCACCTGTAGGAGCCGGGCCACACCCAGGCCACACTACCTCTGCTCTGGCCATCTGCAGCGCCGCATCCAGGTCCGGCTGCCGGAACAGAAGGGCCGCAGGCTTCTCCACGTCGGAGGTGCCCATGCGGGAGTACAAGGCTGCCTTGGAGATGGAGACTTCTGTGGGGTGGGCAGCTTCTCTCTACAGATGGTTTTCAATTACAAGGAGAAATGGTTCATGTTAACCATGTGGCAAGAGGACCGCATTCCTTCTCTCATGAATGGGCCACACAGCTTCAAAACCAAAAGCACCCACAGTGTGGCACAATATAGAGGTGAATGAACAGGGCAACATGGGGGAATCTAACGCTCTGTATCTGTGCAGGATGAAGAAGGGAATCCTGGGAGGCTTGGAGCCACTGGAGCTGGGGGTGCCTGGGGGCCTGCTTATCATGGCCATTTATCAAACACCGAGTCACTCAGGCATGGGGTGCAGGAACCAAGGTCATTATCCAGCCGGCTCCACTTGCAAAACAAAATCCCGATGATGAATGACACTGAATTCTGGTCTCCGGGCCCCCTGGTTTCAGATAACCACAGATCTGATCAGGACCTCAGTGGTGGCTGGTGGGCTGCCGGGGAAGGGAGGGTGTATGCTTTCAGTTCTGATATGATTCAGGCAGTGCTTAGGGGCCAGCACAGCTGCCAATCAACTGCCTCCCACAAACAACTGCGTGTAAGAGTCAGGTCACCACTCACCATCTGGGGTGCAAAATCAACGGGACACTGAGAACTCGGTCAGGGACAGGATCTGCATTTACCGATCGGCCCCTCCACCACTGTCAAGGTGCCCCACTCCTTCCCACCCAAGCAACACAGGTCTGCCGGTTCCTGGGATTCCTTCCACAGGGGACAAAGACACTGGCCCCCAAGAGGTGGGGAGGGGGTCTGGCTTTCTTCCTCCCTTCCCACCAAAGGCTCAGCCACTGGCCACACAATTGGAAAGGGTTGTTAGCAGCAACCAGCATGGCAGGCTTGTCAGCTACTTCTACTGCACAAGAACCATCAAAAAACCCACTCTCAGTCCAATTCATTAACTCATGGTGCTACCGGGGCTGCCAAGGAGGCCTCCACTTCAGTCCCGGAGCCTGGTCTGATGTGAGCTAAGTGTGGCCTATCCGGCTCCTTGCTTGGTAGTGACGAGAATTAACTGAGCAGCAGACAATGTTGTAGAAAGATGTGGGGGGATGGAGCCGACAATTCAGAAGACCCAGGGGCAAGTTTAATGGATAGGACTAAAGAGGACAGAGTTAGGCCCAATTAGTGGATCACATGCAAGGTGAGCTGAATGGTTAGGTCACCCTGGGAGAGGACACCCATTGCTTGCACTCCACTGCCCCTGCCTGGCCTCGAGTGCCTGGGCCTGGCTCACCCTTCGGTGGCACCCAAGTGACCCAGTCGCCACACCTGATTCGAGACTCGCACATGTGCCAGCTGGGAACCTGCAGGCAGCCTCCAATTTCAGGATATGAGATGGGCTGAGCTCCCGGAAGGAAGTGCCACCACCTTCCCAGAGGGAAGCACATGGGAAGCACGAGAAATCCACCACAGGTTCCATTCTGGTTTACAAAGGAAGGAGCCGTGGAACTGTACCTACAGACTGATTCCAAATCAGGGGCCACTCCTATGGCACAGCACACTCAGCTGCTGCCTGGAGCTCGGGCATCCTGTGTGGGCACTGGTTCAAGTCCCTGCTGCTCCACTGCCAGCCCAGCTCCCTGCTAACATGCCTCACAAAGCTGCGGAAGATGGCCCAAGTACCCCACACCCATATGGGAGAACTGGAGAGGCTCCGGCTTTGGCCTGGCCCTGTCCCAGCTCTGGTGGCCATCTGGGTACCTGGCCCACTTCCAGCTGTTGTGGCCATCTGGGGAGCGAAGTAGCAGATGGAAGATCTTTGTAACTGACTTTCAAGTAAAATAATTTCTTTTTAAGACTCCAAATCTATACTGAAGGAATAAGTTCACAAAATCCTGAAGGGGAAAAAACCTGTTCCTATTATTTCTAAAGTAAAAGAACACATTCTTTAAAAAAAAAATAGAAAATTTACAAAACGAAGGGGCCGTCACACGGCATCAGACTGCCCCGTGCTTGTAAAGGTGACCGAGTGAGGCTCTGAGGGATCTGGGCCCAAGTTCTCCCACAGCGAAGGCCAGCTTTGAGCTACATCAAAATGGCTTCCTGGAAGCATAAGAGAAAATGAATTTAACTAAATGCACTTTATTGTTCTGGGCAGAAACCAAGCAGGACCAACGAAGCACTATACTGTCTCAAGCAGCTGGGATGCCAGACAATGCCCATGGGCAACGCCAGCTGCCACCATCACAGAGGGACGCCCACGTCCCACGTGACTGCTGGAGTAACTACCCGCTAATGACCTTCACTGCACACACCCGGCACTCGCTTACAACCAAGAATTGTTTTCAACTGAGATTAATGGGTTTGTCTCTCACGGGTATTTTAAGATCAGTTATTTTTAGGATAAGCTTTGTTTCTCCCCCATCACGCCCCACTTGCTACTTTGGAGGGGCGGGAAGAGCTGGGAGAATCACAAGCTTGAAAGTGAACGGCCTCGTGGCAAGGGGGCTGAACCCATGGTTAGCCACATCAATCCTTCCTTAAGTCCTGGGGCCTGGGAGAGTCCTTGGGGTGCTATCACCCCTTTTTGGTCATTTCAGCCAGTAGCTCATGTGGGTCCTGAGGCCAGCCCTCAGGCCCCTTGTGCTAGTTCCCTATAGCCAGGCCTCGGGCCTGGCATGAGGCAGGGAGCACTCAGGGTCAAGGACCCACAGACAACACTGGCCAGAGTCACACCAGTGCACTGGGCTCCTGCCCGACAGCATGGACCTGAGCTGGGCAGGGATCACCTCATCCACCCACAGGGCAGGTGGCTCTCTCAGGCTCAGGGGGCACATACGGGGCAGGTGTGGGGCACCATACCCTCATCACAGTCATGAGACGGCAACACTAGCCTCCAGACAGCAGCACCTCTTGTGAAGTCAAGACCTGGCCTCCCAAGGCTCTCAGCCCAGGCTTGGGGCAATGACCATGCATCTTTCCACGAGGTTAATGAACTGATGGCCAATTACAATCTCTTTGGGTAGGGTTGGAGCATTGTTGCATCTCCATACCCCCAAATTCCTGTAAAGCAGGCAATGAGAACGGTTCTCTGTGGATTCAGTGACAGGAGGGAACAGCATGTGGCTCTGGGTGCTGGCTGGCAGCACAGGCTGCCCCAGATCTGACTCCTCCTGGTGTAAGGCACACACCTGCCTCGCACATGGCTCTTTCCACCACATGTTGTCATTCTACTCCCAACCCAAAGCTGGTCCTTCCTATGATCTTGCTCTCCCACTGACCCAAATTCACCCTAAGTCTTCACATAGCTCCCCCGATCCAGAAAGGCCAGGGGCACGGGGATCCCAAGACTCGTGCATTCTGCTCCACGCACCAATCCAATCAACCTCTCATGCCTCATGCTCCTGTGGAAAGTCATACAGATGGGAGATTCAAGTTCAAGTTCCAGCTGAGCCAATTGAGTGTTAAATTGGGGCCGCTACGCTGCGTGTCCACCAACCTGCACCAGCCTCGCTCCAGGACACAGCTGGCTTTGATTTGGCAAACAGAAGGGAAACAACAAGGCTGCTGCCCAACACTCCAGGCCTGGGAACTTCTCGGTTTTCACATATTTCCCTGCTGGAGTTCCTGGAAGCTGCCCCAAGAACCCCTAGAAAATCAGCTGCAGCCATCTTTCAGGCTGGCCTTCAGCCCCTTGGTAGGATAGGTTTCATTCCAAGTGACTGCACTTTGTGTTAGTAGGACAGCTTAAGACGGAGCTGTCAGCAAGACCAGGCTATGTCACCTGTGGCTTAAGCAAACATGCAGAAAAGGGAGCGGATTGGCCACACAGCGGCTGCTGTCTCCACACGTTGGCAGTTTGCAACACAGCAAGGGGCACTCCAGCATCTGTGTGAGAAAGAGGCACCCGGGACATGCCTGGGCTGAGGTTGACGACTGGCTTTGGGGAAGTGCGTCTATTTGCCCTGGACCAAAGGCACCAGAGGATCTGCCTAAAAGCAATACATTCCCACGGTGCAAGAAAAAATTCCTTCTAAGCCAAGCCATCTCTGTCCCAAAGGGCTATTTTCGTTAGTGTGAACTTCTGAAACTCAGCAGGCAGTAGCTGGGGCTGCCTCTCTGGCCTACACTCAGTGGTACTGCACATGACAGTATTTTTAAAAAACAAAATCCTGGGCTGGGAACAGGGTGTAACCAACAGAGCCAGCTCCTGGCTGGTATTGGTGCCAGTTGCCTCGGGCACCTTCTCCCAGGAAGGGGACAGAAGCCAGTCTCAATATGCTCAATCCAGCCTCTCCTGAACCAGAACCAGGGATCTGTTCTGTCTTCAAAGAGAGCAAGCAAGGAATCCAGCGGAGCAGCGAGCCTCCCTGCTCAGGGCTTCCTAAAAACCCCACTTTGATGGGGATCCAACCCACGCTTGGGGCTTGGCGGCAGAATAAGGAAGCCACGGAGTGTGTGCATCCTAGTTCCTGCCACACACAGAGGCATGACCCCTCTGTCTCTGGGGTCCCTCCATGGTGGTGACAGCCTGGGAGGTCACATGGAGCTGGGACCCTCTGTGTAACAGCAGTAGCCAGAGCTTCCCCTCTTGTAGCAAGGACAAGTGATAGGGAAATCCCACCCCCTCAGCAAGACAAACAGTCCAGGGCCTCTTGTGGCCACCTGCACCCTGGGGCCCTCCCTCTCCTTCACTCCCAAGCTGGTACATGGCAGTGTGTGCCACATTTTTCCCATCTGTGAAATGGGACTTGGCGTTGCCACCAGGGGAGAGATGCTGTGTTTGTCTGGATAACAGCAGTGGACAATGGCCCAAGTACTAGGGCCCCTGCCATCCAGGCCGGAGACCCGGATGGGGTCCCCAGGCTCCCGACTTCAGCCTGAATCAGCTGCAACCCTGGATGTTGCAGTCACACGGGGACCAGATGAGTGGAGAGAAGGTCTCTGTCACCTTCTCCATCTAACCAGTGCAGGGGTCCCCTTGCTCTTGAGTTCAGAGGACCTGAGGGGCATGTCCTTCTAGGAGAGTCACACCCTCAGCTTTCGGACAATTACACTCATGGGACAGCGACTGTGGCGGCTGGACCACTGGTTAGCAAAGCTGTTCTGGGCGTGCGGCAGCGGTGGCACACACGGCATTCCAGGAGCACGGCACTGCAGCAAACCCATACCTTGGTGTCCTGGTGGCTCCTGGAAGCCAGGGCAATCTGCCTGGCCAGCTTCAGGGCTTCTATCCGCATGATGGCAAACTCTAACTCCTCCTGCCCGGTGGGTGGGGGTGAGGAAACCGCAGGGAGATGCGTGACCACGCATGCAAATGGCTCACGCACACAGGACTGAATGTGTCATAGACAGATGTGGCAACAGCTACGAGGGATGATGGGTGAGAGCCCTGGCTTCTTTTACAGTGAGAGCCTCAGCAGACCAGAAAGTCACCTGTGTCTAAATCCCCCTGGGGGTATCTGTCAGGGCAGCTGGCTGAAGTGATTCTCAAAATGGGATCAGGGCTGCCCTGTGGTGCAGCAGGTTAAGCCGCCTCCTGTGACCCCGGCATCCCAACACAGGAGCTGGCTGGAGTTGTGGCTGCTCCACTTCCAATCCAGCTCCCTGCTGATGCACCTGGGAAAGCACTGGAAGCATTCAGGTCCCTGAGCCTACGTGAAAAACTCAGAAGAGGCTCCTGGCTCCTTGCTTTGGTCTGGGCCAGTCTTGGTCATTGTGGCAATCTGGGGAATAAACTAGAGGATGGAAAATCTTTCTCTCTGTGTCCCCTCTCTTTGCATAACTTGGCATTTCAAATAAATAAATCTTAACAAGGAGTAGGGATAAAAATGTCGAGTTTCCTTGGTCCTCTGGCTTCTTCCTTTGTTTTTTTTTTTTTAATATTTATTTTTATTGGAAAGTCAGATTTACAGAGAGAAGGAAATACAGAAAGATCTTCTATCCACTGAATCACTCCCCAAATGGCCACAACGGCTGGAGCTAAGCTGATCCGAAGTCAGGGACCAAGGCTTTGTTCAAGTCTCCTACAAGGGTGCAGGGTCCCAAGACTTTGGCCCATCCACCATTGCTTTCCTCAGCCACAAGCAGGGAGCTGGATCAGAAGTGGAGCAGCCTGTTGCAATGGCCTAGTGGCTGGATCCTCACCTTGTACCTGCTGGGATTCCACGTGGGCACCAGTTCATGTCCTGGCTGCTCTACTTCCCATCCAGCTCCCTGCTTCTTGCCCAGGAAAGCACTGGAGGACAGCCCAAGGCTTTGGGACCCTGTACCTGCGTGGGAGCCTGGAAGGAAACTCCTGGTTCTTGGCTCTGGATTGGCTCATTTCCGGCCATTGTGGCTGCCTAGGGAGTAAACCAGCGGATGGAGAATCCTTTTCTCTGTATCTCCTCTCTGTGGATCTTGCTTTCAATGAAAATGAATAAATCATGGGGGAGGGAGAAGAAGTAGAGCAGCCAGCACACAAACCAGAGCTCCTAAGGTCAAGTTGGGTAATGATTTGCAAGCACAGACTTGTGATCCGTTGGGGGACTGGGGGACAGAGCTGTTAAGGTCCCTGAAGGTTTGATCATGTTGAGCTGTCAAACCTACAGCATGGGCTAGCTCAGTGGGTCAGTGCTTGGGAACAGCTACAGCCAAGTCGGGACATCAGCACAGAAGGGGTCTGACATGGCCTGGCTTGCACACACTGGTGGGCTCGTGACCCAGCACCCTTGCTTCAAGCAGTAAAACCATGGACGTGACCTGTCAGGCTCTTGATACAACTGATAAATGACTGCTTCAGCTCCAAGCTCAAATAACCTGGTGCGGTCGGCACATCGTGACACAGTCAGAGGTCACCATGTGGGTCATCTGGGTGGGTGGGGAGAGTCCACTAGGGCACGGGCAACAGCTTCTTACAAAGCCTGCCTTTCCACTGGACATTGGGGCCTCACGTTTCACTGAGGTGTCCTCAAATTCCCCAGAGGTCCCACAGGGGCTACGAACCTGTAACTTCTGAGCAAATACTGGGGGGTTCTTTTCAGCTAAGTCGGGCTCCAGACAGTCCAGCGCACCGCAGAGAGAGGTGGGGCGAGCCAGCCTGCTGAGCAGGGCGTCAGCAGAGGCAAAGGCACCGTCAGGAGCTGACTGCAGACAGCAGAGCAGACACAGGAGACAGAGAAAGAGGAGGGTGGAGGGTGATACCACTTCCAAGCACAGCCCACACATCCCTGCATTGGACACGAGGCTGGCAGGCCAGACCCCCTCCCAGACAGCACAGCTGGAGGTGCCTCCCCACCCCCATGCCACCTCGGTGCCTAACCAGGGAGCAGCAACAAGTTACCGTCTGCTCGGTGCAAGGGAGGCAAGCTAGTTGAGGAGTCCTCCATAAACACCCAAACCCATCAGGAAAATCCCACCACGCATAAACATCACAGCCAGTAATGTTCTGGGTAAGGTTGTTTCTCTAAATAATAAAATCATGATTTCAAACAAGGCAAAAGTGCCTTGAGCAGGAAAACTTTAAAATCAGAGTTCATTTATGCGATCAACTAGGGCAGACCCATTCCCAGTATTTGAGTCTGAGCTACAATTAGGCCCGCCACTCTCATTTTTCCAGTACCCAACCCTGCGGAGGCTCAATAAACCTTTGATGCATGACAATAAACGGTTTCCCAATACAGAAGAACAAAGTAACACAGAAAACAAAGGGCAGAGCTCACTAGGAGTAAGGTACAAGAAATAAAAATAAACTCCACCTGGAGGTGTTTGCATGAGGAAGACCCTTGCAAGCACATCACGCTTCGGGGAGACAGATGCCAGGCCCACAGTGGGCCTGGGGCGGGGAAGTTTCAGCTCAGGGTCTACTGTTCTGCAAGGCCCTGGCAAGAGCTGGGAGGTGAAAGTGTGGAGACCCATGAAAACCATCTAGCCCAGCAGGAGGGCGTCCCGGCCCCTGGCACACAGCAGCTCCAGAGCAACCAGCCCAAACATAGGGAAATCGGCGTCCTTGGAGGCAAATCAATGTCCTGGAGATCTCACTCGAGTGAGACCTGCAGGACACGCTGAGGACAACGGACAGCCTTGGGCTCTGCGTGGTGCTTGGGGGGGGTCCTCCCAGGTAGCCAGAACGGAGCGCTGTGGCAGGAGCCGGGGAGGAGTGCTCTAAAGACCTGGCCCCTTTGGTGACACAGCCCAGCAGGCCTGGGACTTCATTCCAGGAACCTCAGGTTCCTCCAACTCCACTTACAATTTCCACTGCCTCTGAGGGGGTGCCCAAGGCCATGGCCTCCAGCTCTTTCTGTGAAGGTTTCTCAGGCACCTGCATGGGTGGCTCCTGGCTGGGGGCCAGCCCACGGGTGACAGGATGTTGGATCTTTGCTGTGGTGTTCACAAGGGCGTCAGTCTCCTCAAAACTTGACCTGAGGAACAAAGGGCATCTTAAATCTTCCCACTGAAAACCCCACGGACATCAGCCAGGCTGCCCTGATGGATCAACATCCCAAGAGAAGCTGAACTTCCGGGGCGTTGTTCCCAGAGCCAGGTCTTCAGTAAGCATAAAACTTCCAGGCAGGGTTTGAGCAGGTGACACAGCTCAGCACCAGGGCAGAGCCCGGATGCCAGGGGCTGGGGTACAAACACTGTCATTTAGCGGGGACAGGCTTGCACGTGCGCCCTTGGGGAAGTGATGAGCACCAGTTTCCAGTTCCCTTTTCTGGAATAGAGAGACAGGAACCTCTGTATAGAGATTTATGGCGTGCACTTGACACAGCAGCTAGCAGCAGGGCTGTACCACTGCTGCAATAGCATCACCACCTCCCTGGGTGGGTTCTGATCCGCAGGTAAACTTGAGATGAAGCAAGAGTTTTCACCGTGGCTCAATGAGAGATGGGAAGCATGAACGGGAGGCCCCCCAGGCCATAGTGCAAAGGCCCAATGAAACATCATGTTACTCAGAACATGCAAGCTACCACTCCAACCATATGCCATGCACTGGGGCCAGAATCATGTCCTCAGGGCTTCTCTGTGGAAGTCAGCTGCCCCATCACCATGGCAAAGCTGGGTTTGCTCTAGAAGACCAGCAGCCTCCTGGAGTGTCCCAAAGCACCCTCCTCGAGGTTGGTTTTACCCCTCCTCACTAACACTCAGGAAACCCAGGGCTCAGCAGGTCAAGGAATTCACACAAGGTCACACAGCCAGGGAGGGGTGGAGGCAGGGCTCTGAACATCACACCCAGGGACAAACACTGAATAACGTTGCGTGTGCACAGGTGGACAAGGGGCTCCATACCCTGAACATGGGGTTGGGGAGTCAGACATTCGGGCAGGAGGAGACTTGACGGGGCTCTCCTGAGAAGCGTCAAACATGAGGTACAAGGCCTGCTTCTTCGGGGCGTCATCGTCCTGCTGGAGAGATCAAAGTCACAGATCAGCCTGGGACGTGCTTGGGATTAGCAAGGTTTGGGGCCTTTGGATTTAGAATAGGAGGTACTATGAGGGTGTGATTCAAGTCTAAACAAAAAACGCACTCCTGGTTCACATACACCTTATACACACAGTCAGAAAGTAACTTTATACGCTGTTTTCGCCCTGTGACCCAACATGGGAAGTCAGGTCTAGAATTTTGCACCCATGGTGTTGGTGTCCTGTCTGAAGCTTGCAGAGTTTTGGATTTCAGGCTCTGAACTCTCTGATGTGTGTGACCCCTTCTGTTGAGGGCGCAGAAGGGGTCACACAGGTTACCTCACAGGTCAGCACTCACTGAGAAAGACAAAGGCAAACACTGGCTTGGGAGTCTCAAAACACTGACTTGGCACTTGTGGCCAGTCTGGGTATGGATGCACTGCCCCATCTAACTTCCTAACAGCAAGTTGCAGAAATATCTAGAAGCATCTACAAGGGGTACAAAGAAAGATAAACAGAAGTGCAGAGCACGTCCAGCCATTCCTGGTTTTCTTGTGCACTTCCAGTCCCCGAGGCCATCACTGGACAAGGGCACATCAAGTGGTCAGGCAAGGAACACGACACCCTAGGACAGCAGACCCTAAGTAAGGGATGACAGCTGCCTACCCATCAAAGTTCCCTGAAAAGAAGGCTACTGCCCTGTGACATCTGTAACTTAAGATGGTCAACCTGGAGAAACCAGCTAATTGTACACCTAAAAGCAACAAACCTTCTCTCTTACCATAGCATCTCTGACCACTCTTTCTCAGTGCAGGAAAGTAATCCCATGGGAAGCCTATTATTACCATGGAATTTCCTACTGGGCAAACACCTGAACCTTGCAGCTCCACCCCAATTCCCCGGCACAATGTGCCCAGGACGCTCTGTCCAGTGGACAAGGCAAGGAGAACTTACAGGTAAGGAGGAGCCGATCTTCTCCATATATTCAATTTCATAGGAGTTTCTGTAATCCAACTCTGCAAAAACAAATGAAAAGTGAAGTCAGCGCCGCAGACAAAGGCATAAATACTTGGACTGGCCAAGGTGTAGTGCAGAGCGGCTGCTACTGCCAGCCCAGAAGGCATAACTCAACTGTGTTTCCATGGTCAGCAGGTGCTTCTGCTGCTGGACAGTGAGAGACTCAAAGACACTGAACCATGGTGAGGCACAGGTGAGGCCCTGGACAGATTTGAGTTTGTGTGCAAAGTCGCAACATCTGAGCATGTATATTAACATTCACATCGATGACACCCCCTGAGACAAGCTGGCCCGGCATCCACACTTGCCCTGGTTAATTCTGCTTCAGCCCTGATCAGAAGCAAGCCAAGGGCAGACACTTGTTCCCCAGTGTTGCTCATCAGAAAAGCTTCCAAGTCACCTGGAATGCTCCCCAAGTTCTATCCACATCTTCAAGGTGGGTCTAAGGCACATTTGCCAAATGCAAAGACTATTAACAGTCCAAGAAAGTGCAGAGGTGATGTGTCAAACTGACAGGTGACTTCAAGCTGCAAAGAAAATTCCAGATACTCAGAGCCCCACTGCCGGGCTCAGGCACCTGGGTACTTCCCTACAGAAACTCCACCCAGCTGCTCAACCAAACTGCCCATCTAGTAAACAGACTGAACACCCACTATGTGCCTCAGGCTGCACCAGGCACAGCAGGTGAATCTTTTCTACTTAAACAGAAAACGAGGTGTGCTCAAGAAAGAACTACGCCTAAGCACCTACAGTAAGCCCTAGGCTTGAGAGCTTCATGCTTTTTGTAGGAGAAAATAAATACAAACGACAGTTCTGCCTCAGTATCCCCTCACTGCTGCATATGTCAGAGGCATCACTGAAAAACAATTCACATCAACTTGAAGGTGACCTATGTTTTTGAAGACTTTCCTAAAACCTGCCATCCCACTTGGCTGCTTCAGCAAGTGGTGCTTGGGCCCACAGACAACTTCTCGGGCTGCTCGCATCTCTTCGGATGAGAGGCTGGGAAGACTTCTTGCCCCTGTCCCCTGTATGCCTCGGTTGCCAGAGGCCACAGGCACAGGCTGAGGCTCGGGGTGGCGGTCAGAATTGGGTCCGCACCTGCTCCGTTGTGAGACTCGGACGCCTGGGCTGACAAAGATGAACACCTTCCTCACCTGGGAAATGAGCAGCAGGTGGCAGGTGGGGACAGGGTGGGCAGAGGTGCTCTAGGTCTTTCCCAGGTCTATCACACCCTGGGTGGAGCAGACCATGGTCAGTGCTGCTCGGCTAGCAGGTGCAGGGCCCATTCGATCACTCCAGGTGGCCTGAGAGGACTGCCAGAAGACCCCAATACAGTTAACAGCAACGAGACTATGCCAAACAAGCTATGGTCTGCCGCAGGCTTCTCCATAGTGCTGTGGCCAGGAGAGGGTCCAGCCTTGGTCACCACTCACCTCAGGAGAGCCTTCCACCTGGCAGCCTGCGGCAGCTCCCACCTGGGAGCCCAGGGCAGCTCCTGGTAGCTCTCTGGGTGCGTCTGACACCAAGTTCACGCACCTGCCTTCTTTGCCACCTGCCAGGAGTCTTCCACTGCCCCACACCTCTGGTCCCTTCTATCACAGGCTGCACCTGGCTGTACCAAAGTGGGGTGCTCTGTCCCCAAAAAACATCTGTATCTGCAGCATGCCTGGTTGCAGGGGACCTGCATTCTGCACAGGTCCCAGGTGCATGGCACACACCTGGAGATGCTCCGACTGAACTCGGCCTCCATGGTTACTCATGGATAACCCACCATGTGGCTGGGCAGGATGCAAGAGGAACAAAGCCTGTTCTTGCCCGCTTGGGGGATTCCCCACATGCTGAGGAAACATGCTCTGATACTGCTACTCACATTCCCACTCATCTGCTTTTAATTCTGAGCCTCACAGGGAAGGCGGGCATGGAGAACACAGCCATGTCCAATGTTAGCTCCATTTACATTAGGCTACACGCTGCTGGCAGGCCAGGAAGGGCAATACCAGAGGCATGTGCTGGCACCATCCTCACAACCCAGAGGAGGGTTGTCCATGAAAGCCTTCAGCTGCTTCTGGACCCAGCGGCGTGGCCTAGTGCGTAAAGTCCTCACCTTGAAAGCACCGGGATCCCATATGGGTGCTGGTTCATATCCCGGCAGCTCCACTTCCCATCCAGCTCCCTGCTTGTGGTCTGGGAAAGCAGTCGAGGACCGCCCAAAGCCTTGGGACCCTGCACCCGTGTGGGAGACCTGGAAGAAGTTCCTGGATCCTGGCTTCTGATCGGCATAGCACTGGCCGTTGCGGCTCACTTGGGAAGTGAATCATTGGACGGAAGATCTTTCTCTCAGTCTCTCCTTTCTGTATATATGACTTTCCAATAAAAAATAAAATAAATTTTTAAAAAAAGAAAAGAAAGCCTTCAGCTGCCAGGGTTACTTGTCACGGATGCCAAAGCCACTTCCAAGGGCTACTGTTGGTAATGATTTCCTCGTAGGCCTAGCACAGTACAAGGCTTGGCAGCTGTCTGGATTTGACTCCAATTGCCAGAGCTCTGCTTGGGATCCAGAAAGCACCCCATGCTGAGGGCATAGGGGAGTGAAGGGCAGACCTCCACGGCCAGGACTAGGGAGGCCAAGTCACCCAACTTCTCTCTGCCTACTGATTTGTCTGGCAATTGGACTCCAACTGCCTGTATCATGCAGGATGAAACGGAACACAGTGAAACCAAGTCCTCAGGCTGGAGTGGTGGTCCTGCAGCGCTGGCATCCTGCACTGGTGCTGGTTCAAGTCCTGATTTCTCTACTTCCAACTGCTTCTGGCTAATGCTCCTGGAAAACCAGTGGAAGATGACCTAAGTGGGTGGACCTCTGCCACCCACAAGACAGACTTGGATGAAGCTCCTGCCTTTGGTTAGGCCCCCAGCCCTGGCCGTCGCAGCCATCTGGGGAGTGAGCCAGTGGGTGGAAAATCTCCCTGTCTCTTTCTCTATCGCTCACTCTCTCTTTGTAACTCTGTGTTTCAAATAGATAAATACATAGAAAACAAACAAAAAAGAAAAATATTGATGAAATAAAGAAAAAGAATGTGTCCCCAAATGTGGATTCAGGCACACCAGGGTTTTGCTGAAATACTAAGGGTGACTTGAAGCTCTTCACCATGGGCCTCGTGCAGCCAGACAAGCAAGCCTGCTGGTTCAGCAGCCTCGTTCTGCAGATGCACGAGGTAGCATGGTGCAGAAGGCAGAAGGGCTGCAGCTGGGTCTTGAGACCCTGGGCCAACCCCTTCCTGTTCCAGGCATCTGCTTCCTTGATCTTATACCCCTGCTCCAAACACCATGCCTTCTAATTCTTGTCTCCAGGCTGGTCTGTCTCTGATGGTCAGAAGCTTCCAATCAGGCCCCAGCAATATGAACCAGTAAGGACTGCAGAGCTGCTACCACAATGGCCTAAACCAAGGTTTGTGCTTACACGTTCCCTGCTGCAGGCAGTATCTGCCGCTACGACCAAGTCCCCTGAGTTGCCATGGGTCTGTCCACAGGTCTGGCCTCGCACTTCCTCTCTCATAACACCTGCCTTTGGTCACTACTATGCTCAGGTGCTGTGGGGATGACCAAGTACAGGCAGGGATGGGGGTGAGATGGGGAGGGAGAGAGGGATGGAAGAGTCCCTGAAACCAGCAGGGAAAGGCTGGAGGGGGGAGGGCAGAACTAAGAAAGGTCAAGGGTGGGAGATGGCAACGTGCTGGGCTGGCAGCTGAGCCAGGGGAACAGGATCCCATGTGGGTGAGGCTCGTGGCTCAGGGGTGACAGCAGAGGAGGAGGAGGATAGAGAGGGCTGGGGCCCGGAGCCTTGGGGTCAAGTCATGGTGAGAAGTCACTTGTGAGCCTTCCAAACCCCAGGTGAGGGGGCCAACCTGACGGCGCAGCCAAAAGGCTCTTTTCTGCAGATAACCAAAGGACCAAAGGTCCAACCTATCAACACGGTGGCCCATGGAAAGATGGCCCATGGAAAGATGGCTTCGGGCTGTGAGAAAATATTTCTAATGCTAAGAAAAAAACCCACGATTTTCCTGAAACAGATCTCGGCACAAACACACGCTGTGCTACCCTGAGGTCTTCGGGACACATGGGATGCCTTTGAAAGAAACCTGACCGTAACAGCCTGGGTGTCACCACGAAGGGCCTGAGCTACGCAACTCCCTGGCCAGGCCGGCATGGTGGAGGTCACTTCATGAAGGTCTTGGTTCCTGGAGCAGCAAAGATGCAGAAACCAGCCTTAGCAGGCAGCTCAGACCCACCACCACAGCCAAAGGGTCAAGCTGCCGGCCCTGGGCAACACAGAGGAGGAGGGGAGGAGGGCAGGTATGGACTGGGTTGCTAAGGATGGATGCATCACCAGAGAGGCTGGGCTGCCTGTCTTTGGCCTCCCTAACAGAAGTGTATTCGCAGAAGCCTGCTGGAGCCCACAAGCTGACAAGCACCTTGTCCCACCCCATCCTGCTGCACCAACGTCAGAGTGTGACTTTTCCAAGCCAGAGAATCAGTGGCAAATACACAGGAGGAGGAAATTCTTCCAAGTGCAAGGGGTACCTGCGAAGGAACTACATCCCTGCAGTGAGCCCGCGGTGGATGTCTCATTCGCAATGTGACAAGGTGTGCCCCCAGGAGGACACACCCAGAGATGCGTCCCGCCTCCCCTGGGACAGACTTGACCCACACTGCAAGGTGGGCTTGAAGCATGCCCCCTTAAGTGCCATGCTTTTCAAAATCAAAAAAGGGACAGAGCGCCACATAGCCAGGACTGAGCAGAGCACCTGTTGGTACACAGGATCCAGAAGGCAAGGGGGGGACACCATGCTGGTTCGCAGCAAGTGTCCTTGCATCGAGAAGTAGCTGGTTTCAAGTTTCAGGCTGTTTCAAAGGATTATGGTCAGGCCAGAGGACCGCACAGTCCCAAGGGCACAGTCACCACCTTACTGAGAAGTCCTCTCAGCCCTTAGCTGCTTACCCTCTGTAGGCGAACTGAATTTGGTCTCATTGACAAAGGTGGACAGGTCGGAGGGCTGGGGGTAGTCCTGTTTGTCGGCCTCCAGGTCCACCGTCATGCATGTCCACTTCTGGCTGGTAACCGCCAACTTCTCTTCATCTGTTGCATGGACCACAGCGGAGATGACTGGTGGGGCCTCCGGGGTCGCGGCCGGCGTGGGGTCCTATGAGGGCAAAGAAAGCAGAGTCTTTCCTTGGGGGTTCTCTCTCCTGGAAACTGTACCCACCTTGGGGCCTGGGGCACCCTGAATCAGAACAGGTCCCTGCCAACAGCCATAGCGGGTGCTTCTTGGACCCTGCTCTCAGGGGTCCCTTCACGAAGCACATGCTGTCCCCGCTTCATCTCCTCTGTGGGTAGCTTGCTTTGGGGAGTGCCCATGGGATCCCACAACCAAACAAGCAAACTCAGGATTCTGAGCTTTGGTTGAAACATTCCTGCTAGCTCTTCTACAACTGCGATGCCATGCTGACAAGGTGCCACAGGACACAGGCTCCTGAACTCAGTGTTACCTGGCAGTCCTGCTGGACCCTGGAGGCCATGTCTGCAGGAGTGTGTCATGGAACAAATGTGGCACTGAGCTGGGGGACAGGGACTGAAGCTTGGGGTCTACAGCTGAGGCTTCATTGGCTCCTATCTGGAGGAGAGGGCTGCATGTTTTACAGCCCCCCAACAGTGCAGGGAACAGGCTTGGGGGTAACCATCCTGTCCCCTAATAGTGTGGCAATCAGGGTTGGGAATAACTGTCCTTTGCCTGTAAGCAGGGTGCAGGACATGGCCTACACGAGGGGCCTTCAAACAGCTCATGGAAGACGCACATTAAGAGAAAACTATGCCTGAGTTTCAAAATTGTTCATACGCTCCCATTCAGCTATCTCCCCCTGTGTACCCCTTCCTTTGTTAAAACTCTATATTAATTTATCTCAGAAGACTAGCTTCAGCGGAAAGTCAGGGTGATGGCCTGATTCACAACGTGACAGCCAAGGATGGTTTTCCCAGACCTCCTTCCGACTTTCCCCAAAGTGAAGCAATCCAATGTTCTGTCTGAAAGCCCCTGCGTGAGAGGCAGGGGGTCGGAAGGGACCCGGAAACGTGAGCCATAGCAGCAGACAGGATCGGATGTGGGGACAGAGCACGAGGACTCCCCAACCCACCAAGATCAAAGCAACACTGTACCTGAGAAGGTGGGTCAGAGAGAGGAGACCGTTTGGGCGACTTTTTCACCCTAAATGTGTCACTGGAAACAAAATGGAGAATGTGAACACAGCGAACGGAAGCTCAGAATTCCCAGAACACCACGGAGCAGGCTGGGCCCCCCTCTGCTGAGCCATCTGGCCACACTGCCCTCACCCTCACCCTCCAGCTGCCCAGCCCAAGCCAACACAGATTCATTGATTTTTTTCACAGATATTATTTTTGCCCTCAAGGGGGGAAAAATCCATCAAGCTGGAAACTTTTACAGAGATGCCATTTCGGAGAGCTGACCCAGAAAATGATGCTAAATTTAACGAAACCTTCTTACTTTATAGAGCAAATTTTTGGGGAGCAGATTAATTTATTCTGATTCTTCCAGAAATGTCTCAGCCAATTCAAGATGGGGGAGGGACATCAATGAATAGGACCCAGTCCTCAAGGAGACAGTACAGAACCCTGCCCGCTCATGGGGACTTTGAGCTTCTAGGGTTCCAATACTCTGGAACCTTCTGGATGGGTTTTTGCCAGAAGGCAGGACTGAACTGGTGCTTTGTTCCCTTCATACCTAACTGGGGGTGATGGGGGAGCCCCCAGGCTAAGGGAACATCAGCTCAGGCTCCCAAACAAGGGATGGCCCGCGGCAACAGTGCCCCCAGGTATCCACTGGATGCACATGGAGTTGCTGCCACAGTCAAAATGCTGGTCCTGTCGCCCCAGAAGACTGGCCCCGTCCCTGGTCTCTCGCTGCTCCACGATCTGGTGCCACTGCCAGCAGAGATGGAGCTTTGCTCACCTTGCACATTCTTATCCTCTCCTGCTTTCCTCGCTCACTGGCTGGGCAGAACAATTTAACACTCAAGTTCCTTCCCTGTTCTCTCCAAGGAAACGCTCCAACAATGGCATTCAATCATGAGCAAAGTGTTGCAACTGGCTCTTTTACAGCATTTATGTCGCTTGCCATAAACACAGGGCAATCACAACTTGAAGCATATATTTATTCATGCATATAAATATAGAAGTGGATTTTGTAGGCACTAAGTGGCTTGCAAATCCTTAAGAAATCTCTTGGAAAGAAGACAGTCACAGGGACTCCACCCAGTCTTGGGACCACCAGACGCCTAGGACCAGGGAAAAAGCAGGTGAGCTCCACCCAGGTGATCCCGGCTGGCCAGGACAGGCAGATACAGAGGGACAGAGGAGGCAGCACAGTTGCAGACAGGGCTTGGCTACACTGGCCTGAGGCTGGAGGAGCAGGCACCCAGCCCAGGGCAGCCTGGCGATGGCTCTCACGGCCGTGGGCTCCACCTGCCGCTGACCCTGCATCTCAGGTACTCCTGCAGACCTCCGTGTGGAAGGGCCTCAGCTTTGTGTGGTGGAAGCAAGACTGCCAGGGTGGTCAGGGCCTGTGCTTACAGTGGACGGCTAATTTGGCTATGAGGGTATGATACTAGTGAAAGCCATCGCCTGCTAGTCCCATTTAAAATGAAAGGATGGAAAGAAGAGTTCAAAAGAAAATAACGTGTGTGTTTCAGGAGAAGACATCCCATGTGCAAAGGAGAGCAGAGTTTCATTCTGGACAATCAAGCAGATGTGAGATCATCATGTTTGCACAGCCCGGCAGGCTCACTGAAGCTAATCACCGTGAAACACAAAACGACCCCCGCCACCGGACACCCCGTGTCCCGTCCTTCCCAAACCCACCACACAGATGGATCCATAGTGGCCATGGACAGGAAACAAACAAAGGCTTGGAAGCAGAAACAAAAGGCAAAGGCAAGTGCAGGATAGGAGGCATATTCCATCGAATGTACTTACAACAGAGAACACACAGACATCACATCTTCAACCATCCTAAGACAAGAAGACAAAGAAAAGAGAGACAGACAGAAGGAACTGACAAAAGGATATGCCTGCAGACAACCGCTTATCGACGGGTCAGGAGATGAGAACTATCGCCAGAGGTGCTGCTGGGAGGGCGGGCAACAGCCTAGCATTTTGGCAAGACGCTGCTGGGGCATGACTCCTCTCCCAGCTCTTGGGACCCCGCAAAGCACAGGGGACTGGAGAGCTCTGTCACCCCAGCACAGGGTCTTCCAAGCCAACAGCACCCACCTGTTCTAGACTGAGGGATGTGGTGTGGTGTTCCCAACCTGTGTTAGCTCTGATGACAGAAGAACATGGCCATGCACAGAATACAGCCGGGCCATCTCGGGGACGGAGGGCAAGGTGTAGGTGATGGGGTGACAGGCTTGCAGTTGAGATTTTGGGTTTTTTCTTCTTCCATGCTTAAAGCTCCCAGCATATATTTCAAGGAATCTCTAAGAGTCTTGTGGGGTTACTGACTCAAGACCAGGGGACATTCACGGCAGGGAAGGGTTCCCCGTCACACCAAACAGTGCAGAGTGACCCAGGGCCAAAGCCTGCTAGAGAGAACCCTTGGATCATCTCGAATGTTGAGTGCATGGGGGAGCCCAGAGCAACAGGTAAATGGGTCCCCCTGTCTGGCTCGTGCCAGGCTGATTCAGCCTACTGTGCAGCACAGACATCAGAAGATGGGACTCCTCAGCTTGGCTAAGTTATCACTGGCATTTCTCAGGACAGTAAGAAAGTCTGCAACCAGCCAAACACATTTTTCCTGCTCCTGTGTCCTCAGAATGGACCTATAGCTGCCAAAGCGAGAGCTGAGGCACAGCTTGGGACAAACTGCAGGCACAGTCAAGGCTGTCATGTTCAGCAAGTACCGGAGGACAAGAGGCCCAATTACTACTGACTTCCTGGGCACTGCAGGGTGTCACCTTCAGACTCCAGCCACCTCACTTGAGCTTACAGGGACCTCTGGGCTCCTGTCTACCAAAACTGCCTAGAGGGGCCAGTGGGTTAAGCATTGCCAGCAATGCTGGCAGACCACAGCAGGACTGTGCTGCCATCCTTCTGAGGCAGCTCCCTGCTAAAGGTTGGGAAGGCAGTGGAAGATGGCTCCAGGGCTTTGGGCCCCTGCTGCCACATGGGAGACATAGAAGGAATGCCAGGCTCCTGGTCTCAGCCTGGATTAGCCCTGTCTGTTGCGGCCATTGGAAAATCAAACAGCGGATGGAGACCAATCTCTCTGTCCATTTCTCTTAGAGAGAGGAAAGAAGAGGAGGGTTGGGGATGGGGGAAGGGTTCTTAAGGCTGGTTAGGTATATGGCCTTGCCCAGCTCCTGGGTCCAACTCTCATTCACAGCCAGAAACAAATACTATGGATTGTATGTCACAGGACATCTCCTGGCTTCTCCCCAAAGCAACGTACTCACAAAAGCAACTCGTGGAGGGAGAAGGGCAGTGCCCAGCAGGGATGGGCAAAGGCCACCACTGTAGCCCCAGAGAGGAGGAAACCATGCACTCTACCTGCTTTGTGAAACGGGCAAGGACGTGGCGTCACACAGCAGCCAGGGCACAGGCTAGGGCAGCCAGAGGCTAGGTGGACCCCTGGCTGTACACGGGTCACGGGCAGCGTGCAGACCCCGGCCTCCCCACCCTTCCCACCGTCACCCCTCAACTTACGTCTTAAGGGGCGTCTTCTTCTTCTTGGCGGGCTTGTTTAGCCCGTCCCCGTCCACAGCGCCGGCTTCGATGGCACTGGCTGGGATCTCAAAGGAGGCTGGGGACTTAGATGGGGAGCTGGGGGTCTTACAGGATGTCTTAAAGGGGTCAACGGACTCGTCGCAGGCCTCGGGGTCAAAGGTGTAGGACTGTTGGGGCAGTTTGGGAGACTCCTGCATTTTTGAGGTGGAAGAAAAGGGGTTAAAGTTGGGGTCATCCCACTTGTCAAGATCAAAGGTGTAGGTACCTTTGGCGATAGGGATGTCGCTGGGCTCAGCAGGGGAGCTGGTGGGTGAGGCAGGGGCGTTGTCCAGTTTCTCGGGGGTCTTTTTCATCTTTGGCCTCCGTAGGGGCATCTTGGTGATGGGCTTTTTGCCTGTCTTTTTGGTAGGAGGGGTGCTGTCCCCCTGGCCGTCCTCAGAGTAGTCAAACTCCAGCCTCACCGGCAGCCCTCTGGCAGGGGAGTCTCCTTGTCCCCCACTTTCCGTGGAGGTCCCCTCTGCCGCCTCGGGGGCCGTGCTGCTGGACAAGGCTTGCACTGGGGGAGAGTTCTGTCCTCTGCCACCTGCCGGGGCTGGAGCACCAGCTTCCTCCGTATCCTCCAAGGCTGGCGAGCAGGTGCTGTCGGGTACAGCTGCAGCTGCAGGTTCCAGGGGACTCTCCTCGGACGTGCCCGTTCTGGAACCCTCAGGCTTGGCTGGCTCCGTTTTGGTCTCTGATGCTACATGCTCCTCAGCGTGGACAGGTCCCTCGTCGGCTGGCTCTGGTTGCGTCTCTTCCACTGGGGGCGTCTCTGCAGGCTTCTTGGTGGTGTGTTTCTTTTTCAAGGATGGCGGCCTCGGCTTTTTAGCTCGCTTAAGGGTGCTAGACGCGCTGCTGGGACCCGTGCTGTACACATCCACGGCAGGGGCCGTGGCCTCAGGGCTGCCCGAGCAGGAAGCACCATCAAAGTCTCCGGCTTGCAGGCTGAGGGAGCGGGGCAGCGTGGACTTGGAGGCAGGCACAGAGTCCGAGGATTTCCTCCGTGTGCTCCCTGGGCACTCCTGAGGCTTGGAGTCTGGGCAGCGAGGCTCTGAGCTCTGGAAGGAGTCGACCAGCTCGATGCTGTCGAAGTCCAAGTTGTAAGTCCCACTACTGGCTATGGGCTTGTCTTCATCGAAGACAGCTGAGAAGGAGTGTGAGGGAGGCCGGAAAGGGCTGCCTTCCACCGAGTCGTGCCGTGGGCCATCGGGCACGGGGGTCGTCTCAGAGCTGCAGCCTGGGAAAGGGAGACAACGCTGTCACTGGAGAGGTGTCACCCCCAGACTGCCACCCCCAGGGCGAGCAGGAGCTGACAAATGCCACCACTGGGCACCCACTCGGTTGCAAACCCCACCTCATCACTTTCCTAATCTGTGAAATTGGAGTAATGATGGCTGATGAAGGGACAACCCAGACTACTCAAAACACATTTGTCAAGACCCTAACCAGGACTGGGGATGCAACAACCAAGAAAGCAGATACAACCTTTGCCTTCCTGCAAGCCACATTTGTCAGGGAGGAGACTGAACAATCAGACTGTCAGAAAGGGGTTGTGGCGTGGCAGTAAAGCCACAGTCTGTGATACTGGCATCCCATATGGGCAGCAGTTCATGTCCCGGCTACTCTGTCTCTGATCCAGCTCACTGCTCATTCCCCTGGGAAAAACAGCAAAAGATGGTCCAAGCGCTTGGGTCAATGCCATTTGTGTGGGAGACCCAGCTAATGCTCCTGGCTTTGACCTGGGGAGTAAGCAAGCCTCTGGGCATCTCTCTAAGAAGATGATCCATAATACAGAGAAAAATACAGCAGGAGGGAAGGGAGCATTGCATTTTAAAATAAGGCCTTTTGGGGTGAAAACATCTGAGCAAAGGCATGGGTCTGTGGGCTTGCTGGAGAAGGAAGTACCCTAGGCACAGGAGCCAGCAGGTGCAACGGCTCTGGGGCAGAAGCACCCCCAGACCCTCAGAGGAACCCCTAGGAGGCCAGGGTGGCTGCAGCGAGGGAGACAAGCAGCACCCAGCATGGTGTGTCTGTTCCCCAGTCAGAGCCTCGGAGAGGACACTGAGAGGCCCCCAGGCAACAGCGATGGGATGAGCTCACGGCTGCCACCCTGCCCTCCAACTCTGCCTGCCTCACGTCTGCCTCTTGTACCATCTCGGCTCTCTTGGCTACTTCCTCCCAGCCAAGGAGGCTGCTCCTTATTCCCCAGGCACTGGCTCAATGACCTTACAACCCCACTAGTGCAAAGGGACCTGGACAGCCCTGGCCTGACTCTGCTTGCACCAGGTGGCACCTTTGCTGCATCTCCAGGGGTCACAGCTATTCGGGGGCTGTCGAGGACGCTAAAAATGATGTCACCGGGAAACCACAAATGCAGCTCTGGACCACGCAGAGCAAATGTAGCAATGTGGTCCGGAAGAGTACAGAATAAGGAACAAAAGAGGCCAGGCCAGGCTTGGGACATAAACCAGCAAAGGTCAGGAACGCTGAACCTGAGCTGGTCTCTCTCACGAGGCTGTGACAACTTCTACAGTACAGATGGCACTCTGGGCAGTGCTCAGCAGGCTCTGTCTGTCAACCCTTTGCTTCGGGAATGGTGCCCAGGATGCTCATCAAGGAAGTGGGAGATTACAGCTATGAGGTAACTGGACGGCTCGGGAGTCTGGGAGCTGCTTCAACATCTCCCTGCCTCTGCCTCCACGGCCAGGTTCTCTTGCAGGTGGGGACAGTGCCTTCTGGAAGTGGTGGTGGGTCTGCCCTGACTTTGAGCTTTTCTGCATCTTCGGTGTTCTGACCATGGAGCAGCTGTGTCAAGCCTCCTGGCTCTGCTCTCTCTGCAGCCCCTTAAAATCCCAGGTCTCCCTCCATCCGGCCTTCCCTGGGCAGTGGCTCAGCAGCGTAGGGATGGGGTCTCAGGTGCATCTCCAGACAGGGAAAGTCTGAAACCCAGATCCTCCTACCAGCTTCATGGTCTGTCTGGGGTCAACATCTACTTGCCTAGAGGAGTGAGTGGGATTTAGGATGAGCTGGGCTATGTCGTTGAGCATGAGTCTAGACTCCCTATGGGCTTTTGTCTCTGAGGCAGGAGGGGCGGGGTGGCAGAAGGGATAGGCAGATGCTGTCCCCTGGTTCTGCTCTCCACTGAAGTGGCCTAAACACAGACCTGCAAGGCACCAGCCTGACACCTGTCTGCAGGAGTGGGGGAGGCCATGTTCCCACACTTTCCCCACAGCCCACTGTCACACATTCTCTCCTGGGGGCCCTGTGGAGCCCACCAGCAACATGCGCTGCCGGGCATCTGTCCTGCTCTCTAAGCCCGGCCAATCCCACAGGGCTCGGGAGGGGAAAGGCCTGAGGCAGGCAGCGTGGGCACCCCGTGTAAGTCAGCAGAGTGAGGATGCTACCTCTGGGGCAGCCAGCCGCTGGGATCTTCACACAGCCCGGACTGGGGGAAGGGGTGGGGGTGGGGTGCCCACACAAGCCCAGGCCTCAAGCTTCCTGACTGCTAGCCTGGCTTCCAGAGGACACAGAGAAGTAGTCTCAGGTCCCAGACAATATATGATGCAATCAAGGGCTCGGCAGGGAGGGGATTCAGGGGTGGGAAGCAACCCTCGGCTGAGTCCTGCCCTCGTGGAGTTCTCTCGCAAGACTCCTCTAAGGCTCATGCTGTCAGAAACAGCCACTAAGAGACAGGGTGGCATGGCATGTGTTTGCCTTTAAGAGTGGGCTGTTCTCTGCTTCGTGGGAAAGGAAGTCGGGCACAAGGAGGAAGGGTGGGAACAAAGAACGGACTGGCACCCCAGTGCCAGGGGTCACACGGCCAGTCCTCTCTGCATTCTCTTCTGTGTCCAGGGATAAAGGCATGGTAGCATGCCATCCTTTCCTTCCAGACTCTTCTAAAGCACCCCACACAGTCTGAGGCATGAGTACATTACATCTGCCCCAAAATCCCCGGTTTGACCTGGGGATTACACAGTATTGGCCATTTGGCCACTTGCTCCTATCCACTGCGGAAGAGCTTCTGAAAATAACCCAGCTGCCCACTCCCCACGCTTTATGTGAGAGACAGGAGGCAGTGCACCATGAGCACACCCCACCTCCTCCACATTCGAAGGAAATAAATTCCAATCAGCATCCTCAGGCGGGGGGCCGGGGAGATGGGAAGGGGGGTGCGATCAGTGTCTGTGCTAACTCAGCAAAACCCAGCTCCCGCTGCCGGCTGTCAGAGGGGAGAACACAAACTGCATTTGTCAGGCACCACAGCTCGGCCCTGGCACTGGGAGTGCATCTGCAGAGGAACAATGCCCTGGGAGCGGGCACCCTTTTGGAAACAATGGCCTGCTTGAACCCAGGGCAGATCAAAAGGATGCCAAGGTCAGAGGGCCACCTGGCCCTCAGCCAAGGCACGGGTCCGACGAGTGGGTTGGTCCTGGCCGGCCTTGTCCTGTTTCTCCCACCGCCACCTGTACCCCTGCTCTGGGCAGCCTTGAGCTCAGGCACACGAACATCCAGCCTGCGGGATCCCGCACTATCCTGGGTCTCACTGCAGGCACAGAGAAACCTCTGTCCTTGGAAAGCCAGGCCAGAAAGGGAAGAGGTGGATCTCAGAACAGGTTGGTGACATGCACCTAGCATGTGGTCTGGAGGGAGCTGGCCTCACAGACTCTTTACAGGAAGGGCTATGGCCAGAGCAGGGACCTCTAAAGTGTGGGGACCAGGGGTGGGCTAAGACATCTGTGGGAGCTGGTGCTGTGGCACAGTATGTTAAACCTCTGCCTGCTGTGGCCAGCATCCCATAAGAGTAGCAGTTTGAGACCCAGCTGTTCCACTTTTTTTTTAAAGATTTATTTAGTTTTATTACAAACTCAGATATACAGAGAGGAGGAGAGACAGAGAGGAAGATCTTCCATCCGATGATTCACTCCCCAAGTGAGCCCCAACGGCCGGTGCTGCGCCGATCCGATGCTGGGAACCTGGAACCTCTTCTGGGTCTCCCACGCGGGTGCAGTGTCCCAATGCATTGGGCCGCCGTCCTCAACTGCTTTCCCAGGCCACAAGCAGGGAGTTGGATGGGAAGTGGAGCTGCCGGGATATGAACCGGCGCCCATATGGGATCCCGGCGCGTTCAAGGCGAGGACTTTAGCAGCTAGGCCACATCGCCGGGCCCTGTTCCACTTCTGATCAGCTCCTTGCTGGTGTACCTGGGAAGGCAGTGGAAGATGGCCCGAGTCCTTGGGTCTCTATACACACATGGGGGACCTGGAAGAAGCTGCTGGTCCTAGCTTCAGACCAGTCCAGCGCTGGCCACTGTGGCTATTTGGGGAACGAACCAGTGGATGGAAGACCTCTCTCTCTCAGTCACTCTGCCTTTCAAATATTACTATTAACAACAACAGGACACCTGCATCCCACATTAGGGTACCTGGGCTCCAGTTCTAGTCCCACGTCTCATTGCAGCCTCCTACCAATGCCGCCCGGGGAGGCAGCAGAAATGACTCCAGTGATGGGTCCTGCCGCCTCCATGGGAGATCCAGAGCCTGGAACCCCAGCTTCCAGATTTGGTCCTGGCTGTTGTGGCATTTAGGGAGTGAACCACTGAATGGGATTCTCTCTGCTACTTGAATAAATAAGCAAAAGATCCTAACAAAATAAAGTGTGGGACCTGGAGCGGTCCTGGTGCTAAGGCACTATTTGGCCCCTGGCCAGCCTGTGTGGCCCCCATTGGCAGGCCCTGTTTCCTCCCAGGGCAGGTGGCACCACTCCTGAGAACACAAACCAAGTGGGCAGGCTGGAGGTGGGGGTGACACCTGCTCTATGGAAAACGGACTCCATGGTCTGTGATCTGATTCACTCGAGTGCAGACCAGCAGTCGAGGGCAGAGAAATAAATCAGGCAGCACAAAAGTGACGGGGAGTGAAGGAGCCACAGAGCCGGGCAGCACCAGCTCAACTTCCTCTCACCATGATTGGCCATGCCTGACCAGAAGTGCCTGGACATAAACCCACTCACAGGAAATTCTACACTTTAACCTCATGTGATAAGGTCAAAACGGGTGTGCTAAAAACACACCATCAGGCCATGATGTGTTTAAGAGGTGCAAAAAACAAACGAATTCTGTGTTTAGACTCAGGTCCTATTCCTAAGGAAACTTATGTACTCACAGCGCCCAGGCCTGAGGCAGCTTTGCTGCTGCAGCAAAAGTGCAAAGTTACCAACATTCTGACAGGAGTGAATGGCCAAATATTGCAATCCAAGATCATGCTGGCAACTTTCTTGACCTGCTTGTCCCCACTTCAAGTGCAAGGTTCCCAGAGCTCTCCACCCCACCCCCACCACCTGTACAGCAAGTCCAGCACGGCTCATCACCTTCGCTTATCTGCCATCCCACATACCTCATGTAAACCACCACCCACCGCCAAGGAGACCTGGGGCAGCCACAGATTGGAGACGCATCCAGCAGTCTCTCAGGTACCCCAGGGTGGATGCCATTTCCAGCCAGGCCCCGCTGCAGGGATCCCGGGGGCTCCTGAGCCTTCATTACCTGGTTCTTCCGGGGGTGGTGGTATGCTGATCTCAGGTTCAGGGATGACTTCGGGGGGCGGTGGTGGTGGGGCTGGGGGAGCTTTGACGGGGGTCGTCGACTCCGGAGTCTCAAATGCTTCTTCTGAATCAGAACTCCTGAGGGCAAGAAGGAGACACGGGGGTTGGAGAGATGCCAGAGCTATTTCTGCCACGACACTGTGGCCTTCGGACCGCAGGGCGGTGCATCCAAAGCACCACCCAACTCCTCGGCAACAGACATGAGGACTCATTCCCAAGCCAACCTTGCCATCAGCTTTGAAGTTCCCCGAACGAGAGGCGCTCTGAACTCAGCTCTGCTTGCAACACTTACCTGTCCCTTCGTGGCAAACACACACAGCAGGCTCCGGATGAACTCTGGCAAATGATGGTTGGTGATTCCCAGTGCTACAGAGGCATCTGTACGTTCCCTGCTGCGGTCCCACCCACCTCCAGGACTCCCACCCACCTCAGGAACCCAGCTCTCCAAGCTCCTGCCTTCCTGGCACTTCTGATGCAAACACAGATTAAAGTGCATGTACTCCTGGTGTGGCCTTCCCCCATGACAGTAGCCAGCCTTGTTTATCCTAAGTCCCCAACCCTGAAAGAGAAGGCAATGAATGACCAGCAGCTCAGTGAAAGAGTGAATGAATGAATGGAAGCCGGAGAGCAAGCCAGAAAGCACAGCCAGTGACCCCTGACCCTACCAGTGTGGTTAGCAGGGAAGCCTGCCCTCCAGGCAGCTGCCCCACGCAGAGAACAGCACCGAGACAGAACCCCCCCAGAGAAGCTTTGTGGGCTGAGACACTGTCTGCAATGCTGGCATCCCCCATAAATGAGTGCCAGTTCAAGTCCTGGCTGCCATCCTTCTGATCCCTGCTCCCTGCTAAGGCACCTAGGAAGATAGCGCCAGGTGGGCCAAAGGCTTGAGCCTCTGCCAGCTACGAGGGAGATCACAATGGAGTTCTTGACTAGGAAGTGAACTTGCAGATGGAAGACCTCATTTTCTCATAGTCTCTTGCTCTCTGTGTCACTTTGCCTTTCAAATAAGTAAAGCAATCCGAGGAGCAAGAGGGGAAGGGATGGAGAAGAAACTGCTTTGCCCATTACCGAAGGGAAGCAGCTCCCCAAAGGAGCGCCCTGCCTGGGTTAAAGATGCCCCGCACTAGCTACCTCCCTAACCCAGCTGCCTGGGCTCCCTGCTGGGCACAGATGATCCCTCTGAGCCCCTACTCAGATGGAGACCCTGCAGCTGGAAGGCAATGGGGCATGCCAGGCCTGAAAGCCCAGCACTGCAAGATGCCCACATGGAGAGCTCCAACAGGCATGAGGGCCCAGTGACCTCATATTCTTCTATAGACCCTCAGCCAGTGGCCAGTAGGGAGCAGCGACAATCACAGTGACCTCTCAGCTCTGTGCTGGAGCCAGGGCAGGGAGCTGCTCCCACAAGAGCCCCAAGGATGCTGCTTTTACGATTTGTTTCTCTGTAACCAACTTTACTAGTGCCAAACACCAACCTCCTCCCAGAACCTGGGCTCCTCCCAGCAGCTCTGGGGAACACAGAGGCAAACACCACCATCAGAGCTGCTCCGGATGGGCTCCAATGAACGGCACACTGGCAAGTTTCGAGACACAGTACATGACCCATGCAAGCACAATGGGAGGGACTTAATCATCATTTACTACTTCCCTTTACAACATCCCTTACTGTTAACGTGCTTAGCTTTTCTCTGTAAGGAGACTGTAAGACCCACACCTGGACAACAACTGAACAAGGGACCTGCAGTTTCACAGTCTCTCGGCATGAAAGACACAAGCAAGTCATACAATTGGACAGTAAAGAAGAGAGTTTTATCATCTGGGGCAGAGGGGTGGGACTCTGGGCGTAGTCTGGGAACCCGCTGCCTCACCCCAGCCCCCAGCAACACATGCAGCAGAGGCCACACTAACACGACACGTTGAGCCAACTTGCCTCTTTCCGGAGCATCCTTGAAGGGCCAGCAGCCTGGGTTCCTCACTGCTGGTCACCGCCGTCCACACCCATCGTGCCCACTCCACGGGGGACCACATCTGCCAGGTGCCAAATGCCATCTCCGCTCAAGAACAGCTTCTGCCCGCCCTCTCCCCCAAACCCACCTCCACCTCCCTTGTTGGGATTTAAATCTCTTCCAATGTCACCAAAAAAGTCCACTGCACCCTGCGCAGCCACAGACACTGTGAGTGTCTCAATCCCGAGGCTCAAGCCCAGATGCAGAAACAGGCGGAGGGCTCAGTCCCTGGCATTGGCGTGCCTGGGCGCTGGCAGTGCGCGACTCTGGAGCACAAAGGGCCCCGTGCTTTCTCAGCAGCACAGGCAGGCGCTCGGGGAGGGTCGGCCACGGCTGGGCTCTCGCCGTGGAATTCCAATGAGGTCTAGGAGCTCCAGCTGGCCAGCCTGCACACCTGCTACGAGGGGCCGCCACTTTACCCCTGCCCTACGTGGGAGGAAGTAAAGGGGAGGGCCAGGGTCGGGCACACCAAACCCTTTGTGCTTCCTGCCTGTTTTTACTATGAGCTATTGCTGCGTCAAAACACTGGAACAGCATGCACTTCCGGAGCTGCCTGCCTCCTGTTCCTAATCCTGCACCTTCTCCAGGGAACAGACAGCCAGTTAATTAGAGGAGGCGGATGGCAGCTTTTTCAATTAGCTCTTTCCCCCCCATTCAGTTTCTAGGGGCTCAAAATCTCTTCTAAGAGCAAGGATGTGGGCAGTCCACCCACAGAGTCTGCATACCAAACAGCCACACGGCGGAGGCCAGTGTGTGAAGACACAGTGCCCTCAGCTGCCTGATTTCCTGTTCTCCACTACAAGAAGCAAAAATGCAAGAAATTATTCTGCTAAGGCTCCACAGACACTTTAAAATGAAAGAAAACAAAGCTCATTTAAGTTGGCACAAATAGATACAAGAAAAACACTACTACTGTGAAATGTTAAAATATCTAAGTCACAGAATAATATATTTACCCAGGATGTACATATGCCATGTTCACTGCGCAAGCAAATATGCAGAAATAATCAAATTTATTTCCATGTGTAAATGTGGTTTTCAAATTTCTTTATTTTTTTATTTCACAGATGGGAAATTCCTGGCGTGAAAAGCCTAATAGCCACCATTTGCAGTGCATTTTGTTAAGCGACAGGCATTATATTCATCGACACACTAACCCACGATCCTCAGAAATGTCCCATCCTAGAGTTGACCACAGCCTGGAGATGCCGACGACTCTGGGCTGGGCCATGTTGCTGGTAAGTGGTGGGAGCCAGGGCTCCGATTCAAAGCTGTCTGCCTCTCAAATCTGTGTCCTTCTCACTGCATCTGCGGCTTCTAAAGGCTTTCAGCAAACTCAGCTTATAAATCATTCTCATCCGACAGTCTACCATGGAGGGCAATGAGGCTACTTGGATGAACCTGAAAATGGACACTGGGCTTGGATAAGCCAACTGCAGCACTTTACCTGCTTCTTGGGCATGTCACAAAACATGCTGATGCTTAACTGCAGTCTCTACTTATACCAGTGATGCCCTGGAATCGCTGGACAGTCTTCACTAAGGCAGGGTGGGGCAGGAGAATTACTTCACCGCAGAAGCCAAATCAATCTATCAGCAGCATACGCGGGTGGGCACCGCAACTGCAGAGGGTGGCACATCCCGAACAGAAGGGAGGATGGCGAGCAGAGCTCCGACTGCCACCGGACTGCCTGCCACGGTCCCTGCCGTGCGTGTGTGCAGGTCAGTCATGCTCTGCCAAGCATGTTCCGGGCCTGGCATTGACACAGCACATCACCTGGGGAGGCTGAGTTCAGCGCGGTGGGAAGCAGAAGGCTGTGGCCTGTGCTCTGCGGGACTTGCGGGCTCTGCGGATTCTTTGAAACTCAAGAAAATACCAGGGAAAAAAAACCAAAACACCCAGCCAGAAATTGCATTGGCCGAGCCTGCCTTCATTAAGCACTGCTCCAAGAGGCGCCCCTGCTCCAAATGCAGTACCACCCTAGCAGTGTAAAGTCACCTGCCATCAAGAGCGAGTTCCTTCGCAAGTGCTGCGAAGGTATCCACTCAGGAGCAATGCCTCAGGACTCCACTTGCAAGCCCCCTACAGAAAAGTCGGCGAAGACTGGAGGGAGTTTCCTGAGACCACCTCCTCAGAGTGAGAGGACCAGGGGGAGAGAGAGAGGCCGTGCCAGCAATGGAGGTGGGGGCCGCTCCCCAGCCGCCAGCACACAGTACCTCTCTTCCAGCTCCCTGCAGAGGGCACAGCCTGAGCAGCACGTGCAGGCACTGCCCAGGGTCCCACAGGCATGCCCCTTCCTCCCTGAACAGCAGGCTCAGGAGGAGGCCCCAGCACCCTCAAAGCGCCGCACTAGGACAGGCAGCAATGTCCAGGACAGATGACCACCTGCCACCCCTGGAGAGAGAAGCAGCCCACCCAGAAAGCAAGCTGAGCTTCGGGTAGACCCAGGCTGCCGGGTTCATCCAGGCGTCTGTGTGAGCCTGGTGGAGGTGGGGCTGAGCGAGCAGTTCTGAAACTGCCGTGTGGCACATTTCATTCATCAAAGCATTCTGCTGAATGACGACTTCAGACGGCCTTAGAAAAGCTATCCAATCCTACTCCAGCACACACATACTCCTCTCCCCCCCATCCCTGCTGACAGCGACGTGCCTATCCAACACACACACACACACACACACACACACACACACACACACACACACACTCCTCTTCCCCCCAACAGCGACGTGCCCATCCAACACACACACACACACACACTCCTCTTCCCCCCACCGACAGCGACACACCCATCACACACACACATTCACTCCTCTTCCCCCCGCCAACAGGGACATGCCCATCACACACACACACACACACTCCTCTTCCCCCCAACAGTGACGTGCCCACCCAACACACACACACACACACACACACACACACACTCCTCTTCCCCCCGCCAACAGCGATGTGCCCATCAGACACACACACACAAACACACACACATACCCCTCTTCCCCCCACCGACCGCGACATGCCCACACTGCTCACTCTGCAAGAGGTCTTCCCTGTGATGTGCCCATCCTAGACACAGGAGAGGTGCTTTCTCTGTGATCCCCTCCTCAATATCCAGGTCTGAGAGGAAGTCAAGTTCAACACAGCCAAGTGTACCTGGCCAAGTGCTGTATCATATACACAAGGCTAGTTCTGGGAAGTCAGTCTGCTAGAATCTTCCAGGCCACTAACTCCTACAGGAGACTCAACAAAACCATAGCAGATGACAGCACAGTTATCCCACGATCCCAGCAGGTGGATCCCGTCTGGTTAGTGACTTGGGTTCAAGCAGCCATCACTCAGAGGCCACGCTGAGGTGTCAGCAGGGTTTAAAGGGGCCATGGGCCATGACCATCTCAGCCTGCCCAAAGGGGAACACACATAGATGGATCCATACAGAAACAGCGAGAGTCAGCTAATGAGTGAGCAGGGCTGCAAGACACAGGCATGAGCCCAGGGTTACTTACTAAAGGAAAAGTGGGATTGACTGAAAGGCTTGCAGAGGTTGAAAAGGTCAGAAGTAGGCACTGTCATCCTTAGCTGGGGACACATAACTGGCCCATCGGGGGTCAGAAGCCCCAGTAGAGTGTAGGGAACCTCTGTGAACAAGCCCAATGAAACGCTGAAAAAAGACTGTTCCAGAAGACAGGCAGAGGTAGAATGGAAGACAGGTGCCACCAGCAGCACAGAAACGTCACAGCCCAGCCCAGTCCTCATCCAGCACGCACAACATCATGAGTCACTCCATCTTAGGTCCTGGAATTACAGGAGGTGAGCACAGCGCCCCTTCCTCAGGTCTGCAGCTCTGATTCTGCCCTTGAAATGAGAAATTTGGGGGCTGAGTCTGGTGGTTAAGATGCTGGTTAGGATGCCTGCGTCCCAGGTCACAGTGCCGGGCTCTTGCCTTGCACTTGGCTCCCCCAACTCCAGCTTCCTGTTCGTGCAGACCCTGGGAGCAACAGTGATGGCTCAGGCGACTGGGTCCCCCCACCACCCGAGAGCCCAGGAATACATTTCCAGCTCACGGCCCAGCTCTGGCCTTCACAGGCACAGGGCAAGTGAACAAGCAGATGGAGTGTTCTGTCTCTACCTCTTAAATGACAAAAACAAAAACTGAATGATGAAGATGATGAGCTGCTGGTGTTCCAGGAAGAACTGGCTGCCAAAGGCGGAAACTGCCACGAGACCAGAGGTGGCACTCAGGGTTACACGGAGCGGGATTCAGGCCGGACCGGCACACAGCAGTCCCATCATGGACAGCCCCAAGACAGAGGGTCTCTGTGCCTTGAGGGAAAAAAAGGTTAGACAAAGGCAGCCCCCTGCTCATCGCAATGTAGAGAATCGTAGCCACACAGACATCCACAAGAGGCGCTCTCAGCTAAGAGCCATAGCTTCTCTACCTGACTCTTTACCCCACAGAGAGGGGCAGGACTGTCCAGCCTGCAGGTCAGCAAAGCACCCAGCTAAAGCTCTTGATCTGGCCTTGCCAAAACAACTGCAAGTGGGACTCAACATTCAACTGATAGCGAGCTACTTTGTAATTTGATCATTGTGTGTGGTCTGCAAGTGATGCTATAAATAAACAGCCCTTGGCATAAACAAGGTTTCCACCCCTGATTTCTTTTGGAATGATCCTGGAGAGCCTTAAAGATGCCTTGAATCCTCCAGCTAGCAGGTTACCAGGACTTCTAGTTAATTTGCTCAAAGTTCCCAAGTTGGCATAGCCAGTAATAAGGAAAGCCCATGGAGTGGCAGCTGCCCTGCTGGGACATGTTCTGTGACTGGGGGCTGCCGCAGTCCTCCGAGCTGAACTTTACCGTTCTGGAGGGGTGCACACAACCCATTACTTCTCCAGGGACAAGGCAGTGTGTCCAGAAGGGGGTGGCTCAATGCTGCACAGTTCACGTGGGAGTGTGTGCCCAAAAAAGCACACCCTGGGCACACGCTTAGTCTAAAACTTGGCTGATGTGTAATGATGGCAAGCACCTTGCAGGAGAGAAGCAAGTGTCAGCCAGCAGCTGGAGCCCCCTGAAAGTGCAAGGTGTGACGAAGGCAGTTTCCTGGTCCCCAAATCTGTGACATGCTACTAAATCCTGTTCTACCTTCCTGGCAACAGGCCTGACTGCACATGCAGGCCCAGCAGGGAAGGCTCAGTGCCCTCTGACTGCACATGCAGGCCCAGCAGGGAAGGCTCAGTGCCCTCTGACTTCCTTGTGTTTCAGTACCGACATGCCCCGCTTCAGTCTAGCTTGCACTGAACTCAGGACAACACGCAGAGGCTTCTGACGTGTGGTGACTAAACGTCCCTCCATTTTCCCTGGAGTAGTGTCACAGAAGCAGTGTCTCTCCCTCCGCCAGGAGCCCAGAAAACACCCTCTATTCAACCAGGTCAGGTGGCCTGGGCTTACACTTAAAGACCCTCTCCAGCACTCAACAAAGATGGCTTCTGGTCCCTCCTGGACGCATCAGCCAGTCTAAAACACTTGGTGTCTAGTTTCTGAACTCGATGAAATGAGACGTGATGGCTGGGGTACGGGCAGGATAACATCTGTAAAGAGTACATGAGACAAGCAAACAATGTGAGCATGCGAGAACTCAGAGCAGCAACATGTGGCCAATGGCTCGGGCCTCCCCGAGCTCCTGGCAAGTAACAGACTCCCCACCCTCACCCCACCCCCTGGGCTGTTAACAAGCATAGGTAGAGCAGAGCTTCCACCTTAAATGAGACAGCACCAGCAAATTCAGGAACAAGCTCATGTTGGAGACAAACAGCTATACAGAAACACAAACACAGCACAATTATATACACCAGGGTCATTCAAAAGTTCATGGAAAATGGAATGAAAAGATAAACTTCTTTGGAGGCCAAGAGACTTTGAAACCCAAGCATAGTGGGATGTTCAAAAAGCCAGTAGAAATCAACAAGGCCACGCGTGGATTATAATGCAGAAAAAGCTTCAAACACAGGTCCAGGTTGCCATGGCAACAGGGAGGCCAAAGATTCCCAAGGAGGTAAGACCGGCCTCATTCCTGTGACCTCGGGTGTGCTCAGCAAAATTCTTTCCAATCTCCCCATCCTGGACACAGTGCAGAACCCCTGGACGGGTTTAGCTGGATTATGTCAGAGACAACAGGGATGAGAGCGGCAGAGATGCGCTCCGTCTCTGTCAGTCCAGGTCCAGCAGACATGCCCAGGAGCAGCAAGCAGCGCTCAGCCTGTAGCCATGGCTCGTGGTCTGCCCCCACCCAGGGTCCTGCGGCTTCTCAGGCAGGCACTGGGGCACCAAGATGGGGCTGGTACCAGGATGGGTATGCAGTCAGGAATGAGACCAGTCCCACAGTTCTTCAAAGTTTCCCCAGCCATTCTCCTGTTACATCTTCACAACACATAGGGCCCATGCTCTGAGGTGTGGACGCCAGGCAGGTGAAGCAGGCAGCTCACAAAGTCCCAGGAATGAGAACCTGGAAGACTCAGGCTCAGCATCTCCCAGGGGCAGGGACAACACAAGAACAGGTGTCTTGTCCTCACCCATGTGAACACCAGGGGAGACCATCTCCAGTCCTGGGAAAGGATGGATAAAAGACCGCCAGTGGGGGCAGCTGGGAATGGCTGGCCAGCCTGCATCTCCTTCCACTTCACCCTCACCCACTAGACCCTTACTTTTGCCCCATTCTTCTACTCTGTCCTAGGCACACATGATGCTGTGCCAGCCACAAAAGTTTGTGGCCACTAAAACACTCAGGGAGTGTTGTGGGGGCCACTCGGATTTCCTGGACCAGCCCAGTGACCTTTGTGTAAAGTCAGCATGGCCCCAAGTGTGGTTGCTCTTGCTGGTTCATGCCGGCCAAAGCAGGAGCCCATCCCGGGTCACAGAGAGAGCCAGTGGATGACTCAGCTCAGGGCAGGGTCTTCCAAAGCCAAGGCCATAGAGTTCTGGCTCTGCAGGTGTTGCTCTGGCCCCAGTACCCCAGCTCCAGAGCCCTTTATATCCAAGGTGCCCTGGCCTACATGTTTCCATCTCAGGGTGTCCATCCCTGTGTCCCTGTGTACTGAGTTTTTGCCCCCATGCCCGCCCCCACACTTTTCTCTCCCCTCCAAGTTTCTCCCTGCCCCCGGCAGAAAGGCACACAAGCACATCAGGACTGCCCCACTGACAGGGAGCCTGCACTTGCCATCAATAATCAAGGCTCGTGCGCGTTGGCTTTATTATTCATAATCTTGCCTTCACAGTGGGCTTCAAAGCCTTGTAAATTACCGTGACTCACGGGAATGGGGGGAAACATGGCTTTATTGTCTCAGAACAGGGGACAACAGCAGCCTTCAACTCACCTGTTTCTAACATGTACCAACACAGACTGAGCTACACTGAGAAGGCATTGCTTCTGCAAGTGCAAACTGGTACACTTCACATGGTGGGTCCCAGTAGCTGGCTACCTCTCAAGCCCCCAGAAGGGGTGGCAGCCCTCTGGGTGTGGCCAGTCATCTGGGATGCCAGCTCACTGCTGGGGACAGCCCGGACTTGAGTAAGGCCTCTGGAAACTTCGCAGCTGTGTCCAGAAAGGACTTGGTTTCCTTGCACTTACCTGAAAACCAGCAACTCTCAGAGCCCTGAGGATGCACTCCCAGCCCTGTTGAGCAAATGGCGACCTGTGGGCCTATGTCCCCCAGTGAGTCTCAATGCTGACCTCACACATGGAAATAGAGAGTGCAAGCCTAGACGTGGCTGGAGACAAGCACACCTCTGTGCCAGGTTTGCAGCTAAGCAAGTTTAAGTCGACTCGTCCCTAGAGCCTGCTGACCCTGCCTTGCACAGCCAGCAGGACCCTGTGTCCTCTGTCCTTGCTTTCCCAGCATCTTCACAGGGGCGAAGGCAGAGGACAGCCGGGCGGCAGTAGAGGAGAGCCAGGCAGCAATGCTGCTCCGTGCCTTGGAGAAGACCATGGCCTTGCCTCCTGCGCTGCCCGTGCCCCCATTCTCCCACACAAGGCAGCAATGACAACTCTGCCTTTGACCCACTTACGGTAGCTCATGAACAGATCCACACAGAGGCACTGCCTTCAGTAGGATAAGCTACTTCTAAGATTTCTCTGACACCTCATAGAAGAAAACAGCATGCCATCCACCACTACAAAATCAGACAGGGGCAGGTATAGCTCCAGAGTCAGGCTCTGCCCTTTATGCAGGGCTTATCTCTGGGTGGGTTTCTTAATGCCTCAGGCCTCAGTATTCCCATCTGCACAGTGGCAGAGACAGGCGATGGCACCTGCCCCAAGGGCCCGTGGAGAGAGACGTGGCACTCAGCAGGGACACTGTTCCTCTCCCACACACGCTAAGTCGGAAATGCACGCCCAGCTCAGTCTCACTGCACACAGTGGCACTCGGAGCTGTTTCTGCAACCCTGGTACGGACAGCCAGCTGTGCTCGCCATGGCAGAGAATCAGGCTGCTCAGCACCCACTGGGAAAGGATGCACGTGCCACATTCCAAGGACAGGTTCTGTCAAACAGGAATTCCGGTCGCCCCACACAGTCAAAGCACCCTAATGGAAGCACCGGAAGTCAGTGACCACCTGCACCCACTTGCTCCAGTCTACACAGTACTCAGCACACTCCTCGCCCTCACACAGTAGGAGCAACGCTCAGCCTGCAGGATGTTTACTTCTGTGAGGCCCCAGAGTCAGCAGACAGCACAGTGCATGGGCTCACAGGTGGACAAGTCAAGAGTGGATTTGGGGGCTGACATTGGGGTGCAGTGGATTAAGCCACTGCCTGTGAAGCCAGCATCCCATAGCAGACCACTGGCTCCAGCCCTGGCTGTGCCTTTCCAATCCAGTTCCCTGATAAAGTAGCAGCAGACGCTGGCCTACATACATGGGAGATCTAGATAAGCGTTCCAGGCTCCTGGCTTTGGCCAGCCCTTGTAGTCTTTGGGAAGTTTACTGATGAATGGAAGGTCAGTATCTCTCGGTCTTTCCCCCTCTGTAACTCTGCATTTCGAAGAAATATATAAACCTTTCTAAGAAATGAGTTTTTTTTGCTCTTCCCGCACACCCGACACACACACACACACACACACACACACACTACTAAAATGTGGGCGAGGAATTGTACAAGTGAGCAATACATTTCCCTTGAGTATGTAGTGAATTAATTCTCAGGCACTGGGAGAGAAACTGCAGGCAGTCGCTCCAATTAGGCTGCAGCTCCCACTGGTGTGTGTGAGGGCTGAGAGTGTGGTGGGCTGGGTTGGGTTGGGATGCAGCATCCATTGGTTTGTGTAAGAGATGGGGCTGGAGACAGAACTGATCCAACAACTGCAAATACAAGTGTGTGTAGAGTGATTGGGTTGTCGGTCTGAGCCGGACCCCACACTGGCTGGCCTACAAAGGAGTCAGGTCTGGGATCACCTCTGGTGAGGTTTCTTTGGGGACCCTCGTAACTGGACCCTGGACTCAGAACTCCAGCCACGGTGCAAATCACAGCATCTGTGGCCTGACTGTGGAATGCACGTGTCTGGACGTGTTGAGCATTCTCTCCATGATGCTCCCCAGAGAGGAATGGGATCCCCAGAGCTAGGATGCACAGTGAGGAAGGGGCCATGTCAGGGCCAGGGGAAGAAGGTTCCAGGCAGAGAAAACCACAGAAGAACTCTGGGCTGGAAGGCAGGTCAGGTACACAGACAGGGCACAGTAACTGGGCCTCCTGCAAAGACAAGGCCTGCGGGAGGTCCCTGGATGGCAGCAACAGTGACAATGATCATGGCTTTCTTAGGACCTGTGAGGATGCTGGGAGGAAACCCCAGCTGCTCTATAAACAGCCACAGGGCAAGAGTGGACCCTCCCTGAGCCCAGCAGACAGAGCCCGGTGCTGGGGTGCCTATGCTGCTCGTGGAAATGTGTGAGAGCTACATGGGAGGCTACAGTGACTGACAGGTGTCATGGAGGACACAGAGATGTTGGGGTGCTCTTGACTAAACTAAGCTTATGTAACACATACAGTCGGAAGACAGTGACCATCCCTAGCCATGGGTGTGGCTCTTCAATAACATGGTGCGATGAGGGGAACTGGCATCTCTCACTCAGACCTCGACAGTGTGTTGCAAACACTCAAACCATCTCCTTGGGTTACTGTGCAATGTCCAGGGGACTGCCTCACATCCAAAGGGGATCCTCCCACCTCACCAAAGCCCCGCTTCCCACCAGGCCCTACGAACCACTCTTCTCAGCTCGAAGTCTCTGAAATCAGCTCTTCAGTCTCCTAACAGACAACACGCACTGCTAAAAATAACCATCTATTTGTACTTGGGCTGTAACTTATAGAAGGAAGAAAATAGCTTTTCTTGACCTCCCAACAGGTCCTGCAACTCTTCTAGACCAGTTGATTTAAGTGACAAAAATATCAGGCACATAATCAGTGGTTTTAAATATGACAAGACTGATAACTCCAGATTGCCACACCACACAAGCTCCAATGGCCAGAGAGATTTCCCACATCAAACATTACAGTCTCAAGGTTAAGGGCTTTGTGGCAATAATCCAATTGAGGGAAAATAGACTCTCAGAGCTGACCTTCTTGCCAGCAAACTACTCCATGACATGATAAAAGAAACAGAAAAAGGTTTAAAAGTGACTGTGGTCGCCTCACCATCTGTCCCCACTACGCCTCCAAGCCCTCAGATTCCCAAGCACACTCCAGCTTTCCCTCTTATTTTTAATGATGAGACACACATTGCTTTCTCAAATTTCTCAACATCACTACTGCTTAAAAATGTCCCGGCTCTGATTTCAGCTGAAACTTGAGTGTCACTGAATTAAGTCAATAGGGTTTTATTTATTTCTTAATTCATCACAGGATGTGCTGATAGGTGGAGCATCAGAATTTGTTTTAATTAACAATCCAGGACCTCCCCTTGCAGTGCTCCTGACTGGGCGAAAGGCCCTTTGTCACAGCACGGACAGGGACGCTGCCAAATGCTGCCTGAAGCTCAGAAGGGAAGGTTTTACCTCCTGACATTTCTGCATCGCGCTCCTACAAAACAGACATAGTGGTGATGGGTGACAGTGACCCCCAGGGCCCTTGGAGGATCTGTACCATAAGTAAGGACTTCAGGGATGGGGTGGGGGGAAGCATTTCTGCCAAAGAATGTGAAAGTAATTAAAACCAAGAAATGGTCACAGACATTGGGGCTTCCCAAGTCACTCATTCTCAGCTTAGACACCCAGGGCTGGAAGGGGTGCCTGTGCTGCTCGCCAGCCACCTGGTCTAGCCACCTGGCTGGACTGACAGAAGATGGGGGGCAGGAGCAGAGGGGTGCTCAGCCACCCCATCACTGTGTACCTCAGATCTCTACATGCTGCCCTCCTGACATTGGACGCCCACTTCATGTTGGGGCTCAGGGTTGGAATGTGGGGTGTCTTTGTTCTCCCCAGGGGCTGTGGTGCTTCTGGAAGGGCCCCTGACACTGCCTCAGTCATGTCCTTTGCCTGATTCCTAGACCCCGCCCCACAGCCTGGGTCCCATGTCCTGCTACTTAGAAAACCACTCACTTCAAAGCTGTCCATCTCCATGCATGGCCAGCACTGAGGTCGACAAACGGGCACAAGCATTCATGGCTCCTCAAACCATGCTCAGCTGCCTGCCTCAGCCCCCACCTCCATGCCCACTCTTTCCACGTGAGAATGCTTGCCCAGAACCCCACAAATGCCTCCTGCCCCTGGTACACTCATCTCACACACCCTTGTCACGGCTCTCACTGGCACAGTATATTGCTCAGCGGGGCTAATGACGTCTGCTTTTGCTACTCACATCATGGGATATGCAAAGAGACATTTCTCAAGGCACACTTGCTCCTTAGTTGAGCTGTTGAGTGCTGGCATCTGTTCTCTGGGCCCCAAACAGTGCAGAGGCTTTCTCTGAAGTGGAGCCAGCCTCTCCCGCCTTGGTCCTTCCAGACCATTCTGGCACCTCCCTTTAATGGAGGTCCATGAGCCATTAGCAGTTCCCGCCATGGTGTGATGGACGGCAGGAGCAGCTCCCACAGGCCGAGTCTCTTTAGATCTGGTGGCTTCTGGGGGCCAGGATCTGCTGGCATTAAAGGCGGTGCAGGCATGGCAGGTCGCAGGAGGCACAGCTCCTCGCCAGCAGGCTGCAGCAAGCAGACTGGCAGCTCTCGGCGGGCGTTCTTCCCGGCCGGCTCTCCTCCCCAGCGGTGGACAAAGAGCAGCCCGCATGGTTTCTGAACATCAAGCATCCACTTGGACGACATGAGCAACCTGCTTACACCCGGTATTCCAATTCAAGTGTGAGCCTCTGCATCTGGCGGAGGGCAGAGGGGGCCTCTGCTGGGGCCAGGCTCAACAGGTGTCCAATCATGCAAGGCCAGCAGCGTGGTCAAACACCTCTGGGCTTGCGGGGCCTTGGGAGATGTCAGCTTCAGCCCAGGGCCTTTGAGGATCGACAGAGGACACACCCGCTTCCCTAGGCATTGACCACTCGGGTGTCCCTCAAGATCTGAAAGAAGCCAGGCAGGAAAAGGTGCTTCAGGGCAATGACATGAGCTAAAGGCCACAGGCATTAGTGCAACACTGAAGATGCTGCTCAGGCACCCGGCACAATGGCTCAATTGGCTAATACTCCACTTCCAAGCACCAGCATCCCATACAGGTGCCGGCTCATGTCCCGGCTCTTCCACTTCCCATCCAGCTCCCTGCCTTTGGCCTGGGAAAGCAGTGGAGGACGTCCTAAAGCCTTGGGACCCTGCACCTGCGTGGGAGAACCAGAAGTTCCTGGCTGCCAGCTTTGGATTGGCTCAGTTCTGGCCATTGTGGCCATCTGGGAAAGCAACCAGCAGATGAAAGAGCTCTGTCTCTACTCTCTGTAAATCTGCCTTTCCCATAAAAATAAATGCATCTTAGAAAAAATGCTTCTTGGGATGCTTGCGCCCTGTATCTTAGCACACAGTTCAAGCTCTGGTCCTGCTTCCAGCTCCCTGCTCATGTGCACTGCTGGAAGCTGAGATGCTGGGTCCCTGCTCTCCATGTGGGAACCAGGCCCAGCACTTCCTTGAAGAGGCAGCAAGTCAGCAAAGCCCCTTGCTCTGTGAGAAAGCTCTGATACGGACTGGCCCTGCTAGGTCTGTACGGCAAACTGGAAGCTAACTGGACAAGATTCCATTGACCTCTTGAGTCATTCTGAAAACGACCAGCAGGAAAGCCCTGCGCAGGGCTGAGCAAGCCCTGGGCAGAGGGACAGCTCCCCATGGCCACCTTCAGCCCCTGCTCCTCCCAGAGCCAGCGGCTGTGTCCAGTTCCATCTCAGGTACACGGCGAGGAAGGCAGGAACGGACCGGAAGAGCCATGGAAGGCAGTGGAATGGAGTTAAGAATAGGTCTGGGAAAGAACAGAAGTGTGAGAGGCAGCAGAGTAGCCAGAGAGGGGGAACAGAGCACAGAGCAGGGCAGCAGTGGGTGAGAAATGGGGACCTGCTCCTGGTTGTCACCACGCTGCCTTCCTTCCTGGGCCCTCAGTGAAGGCAGGGGCACCACCAGGCGCCTGGGATGCCCATTCCCCGCCCCAGGGTGCCAGGTCAGGTCCCTGGGGGAGGGGCACGAACCCCAGCACACAGGATCCAGCCGGCTGAAGGAGCCCTACACGTGGCTTGGTGGCCAGCAGAGGTGGCTATGAGGCATCAGCTCCAAGGTGGGCGTTCGGTGCAGCAGGTAAGCCGTTGTCTGGGACACTCAGATTCCAGATCAGAGTGTCCGGGTTCCCATCCCAGCCCTGCTCCCAATTCCAGCCTCCTGCTCATGTGCACCCTGGAAGGCAACAAGGAAGGGGTGGCTCGGCGGTTGGATTCCTGCCACCCATATGGGCAGAAACTCGCACTGAGGTCTCAGCTCCTAGCTTGTGCCCTGTTCGGCCCCAGCCCCCGTGGGCACTGGAGACCAAGCCAGCGGGTGAGCATTCTGTGTATGTGTGTGTGTGTCTTTCTTTCCCTCAATTCAATGAATCACCTAAAAAGACATCTGCCATGGTTTGAATCTTTGTTCCTTCACACTCAGGAGTTTGGTCCTCAGAGACTTAGGGCAGGGCCCAGAGCGGTAGCCTAGCTAGCATGCACTGGGATTTTTGAAAGAAGGAGGGATAGGAGAAGTCTGTCTTGGCCAGGTGACATGCATGAGACATCCCAAGGCGTATGGGGAATAAGCCACTGGGCCAGCACAATGCTCAGATGAGAGGCAAGGAAGTAAACGGAGCTCAGAAGGGACACCTGAGTGAGAGAACGGAGCAAAGAAGGCTGCCGGCAGAGGGTGTGAGGACGCCTGCCTCAACAGTGGCCTGGCCAGGAGGGCAGGGACGCTGGTGATCTGCAGCACCCCTCTGTCTCTGAAGCTTTCCTGGAAAGCAGGCTCCCAGTCGTGCCTGGCTGCCCTCCCTATAACGGCACCGTTGAGTTACCAAAACAAAGGCCGTGCAACCCACAGCTCTGAAATTACGACCGTGTGACTCTGCCCACAAACAAGGTGCAGAGCCTTGCAGAGCACTCTCGCGTCCAGATCCCGGAAGCTCGCCCGCCTCCCAGGACAAATGGAAATATGTCTACAGAGACGCATGCAAATCCACGCCGCCCCGAGGCTGCTGGGCCACAGCGGAAGAGCTTGCTCCCAGCGTTCAAGCTGCAGCCTACAGCTCTGCTCCTGTTTTTGCCACACCTGCTCTGTGATACAACTGCTAAAGCCAGTTTGTAAATAGAAACGGCGCCCGCATCCGCCGGCTACTGCTTGTCATGCAGGAGTGCCATGTGGAAGCAAGCAGGTCTGCTCTCCCGGCTCACTGTGGTCTTCCTAAGATGCTATCCAACCAGAACCAAGTGTGGGCCCAAGAGCAACCATGTGCAATGGGCCATCAGCAATCACTTTAAGGGGAAGGGATGGAAACATACAGCATCCTCTTGCCTACCCACCCGCCCCCCACCCGGCCCTGGCCCTCAGAGCTGCTCGGCTCCAGTAATCCATCAGGAAAGAGCAGCCAATCACATTCCAGGTTCAAGTGTTGCCTAGGCAACTAAAAATCTAGCCATAGAAACAGGCCATAGACAGTGGAAAGAAACACAGAGATGGGGATGGGAGTGCCAATGGGAGAGTGACCCAGAATCCACTGCGACATTACTCCTGCCTGCACACTCACAGCTGATCAATATTTGAGTCCCCACTGTTCACGTTCTACCCCTCTCCCCAAAAGCACGTTGGTCCCAGGGCCCCCGTAAGAAGCACTGGGCCACCCCTTGGATGACTGGCAGCTCCCTCACAGTGCCTCAGAATGCACCTGTCTTCAGCATCCCTCACAGAGCCTCCAGGTTAAGTCCCACTGCGGAGGTACAAGTCTAGAAGGCCTGAAGCACTATGAACTAGACAGCGAGCCATTGGCAGTACTGGAGACCTCTGGGAACACTGATGATGATGGGGCAACGCAGCTGTGTGAGGACCCGTGCGAGCACAAGCTCTCAGTCCATTCTTCAGATAACTTTGCAGCTTGTTTAGCTTTGGGCGACGGGGGGCGGGACTCTGCTCCTATTCTCCAACAATAACAGCCAAAGTGAAAACTACTTCCAGTAACTCAGAAGCTGCCTGCAGCCCGCCTCAAGAATCCATCCTTTGAGCTGAGCGCCTTGGCCAAGTGGAGCCTCAAAAAACCAGCCCTTTGTGAAGGACCAAAGGGAGGTCCCAGCTAGTGCCCCTGAAGCCCCTCCTGGCCTTTGAGCAACTGGGATGGGGGTTGGCAGTTTCCAAGTACACAGCAGAAAAGTCTCTCCTTTCGCAGGTGTCTGGCGCCATACCCTCCTCTGAGTCTTTGTGGCATCTCACTTCGGAAACAGCCTGCAGCTGGGCAAGACCAGCATCACTAGACCCTGGCCACAGCTCTCAAGCTGGAGCAAAGACAGGGCCAGGAACCACACAGGCAACGGATCAGCCCACAGGTGGCCGGAGCACTCCAGGCTATCCCAAGCACTCTCTTGTCCTGGCAACTTTCTCAGCCACCTCTGATCCCACCTGCTTTTCACAATCCAGCCCAACCTCTCCAATTTCCCCCAAAGTAGCTCCCAGAGTGGTCTTGTCTTGGCCAGTGGCCCGTCCTCTGTGGTCAGCAGGGCATAAAACCTCCACTCAGGCTGCTGTTGTCTCACCCCCTTCCCCAGGCCCCCAGCAATCGCCACAGCCTGCTGCTTCTCCTCTCAACTTGTCGCCATCCATCCGGGCCCCTCCAGTCTGACCCTCCATCTACACGTTGAATTGTTGCCACATTTATGGCTTGGGTTTTGGAGCCAAGACCTATGTTAGCCTGAGAGGGTTCTGTCAACAAAATCACTGTGTCCATTCTTGGCATGGGTGGCTGGGGTGGCGGATCTGGAGAGGGTTCCAGGAATGGGGTCTCCATGTACACACAGTATTTAATGCTGCTCCAAAGAGCAGAAGTGGAGCCAGCAGGGTAACCATGGAAGGCAGGGAAGAACGGTAACGCTAACTGGTGAGCGGGGCACTCAGGCACTGCCTGGCTGTCTATCTGCCGCTCATGTCCTTTGAGAAAGAAGCGAGCTCTCCTCCTTGCTGCTCATTTTCTAGTTGGAAATGGCACCCGAGACCACCAAAACATTCCCCCCCAGACAGGAAGACAGACCTAGGTCAGCCCGAGGGTTTTCTGTGTTATTTGGAGAGGTGGAGTTACATATAGCGAGAGGTCTCCATCCAAGGGTTCACGGTGGCCCAGGCTGGGCCATCTCAGTCTCCCCCATGATTACAGGGGCCCAGTTACTTGAGACATCCCTTGCTGCTCTTCCTGCCTTTAGCAGGGAGCTGGATTAGAAGTGGACTGGCTGAGATACAAACCAGTGGCCACACAAGATATTGGCCTCATGGGCAGTGGCTTTGCCTGCCACACCATGATTACAGATCCATGGTTTTCCAAGGAACCAGATGGCAAGGAGACACACTGGCTTGGAGCTTCTCAAACGCTGCTGTGCCAAGGTCACGGACAACTCTACAAGCCAGGGATAGAACCCAGAGGCGCCGGTAGGTCCAATGGGCCCAGGAGTCCACATGTCCAAGTCCCTAGGTGACGCTGAGGCCGTGCTGCTTGGTCTGTGGCTCTTGTTGGGAGTAGCCAGGGATAGGTCCCACCCCTGTTCCCACTTGTCTTCTTGCTCCTCCCATCCCTTCCTTGCCAATTCACCATACCCCCATGTAAAAGGAAGCTGTCTGCTTCCTTCACACCTGAAATCTAAAGGAAGGAAATTGTGGGAATGAAAAATTCAAATCCTCCATTGCAGTTTCATTGCTACATAGTGGGCCTTTTACTTACGCCAACCTCTCATAAAAAGGTACAGGAGAACAAGGAACATTGACTCCGGAAACCCGGTGTCAGGGGCTGCAGCTCCAGGCAGGTGAGCGCCCAAGGCCCTACCTACCAAGGCTGCATCCTCCTACCAAGGCTGCGCACGTCCCTGCCTCGGCCCCCTCCGCTGACCTGGATCACTCAGGGACATGCATCCTCCAGGGTGGGCCAGCACACACCATCGTGAAGGACTAAGCGCCTGGGCACAAGGGCCTCTCCTAACACATGTTCTCAACTTCTGGACTGGACAAGAGCACATCTGGAGGGAAGAGCAAGCCCGGCCATCCCGACCACAGGTGCAGAGCAAAGGTAAGCTGTGATGAATGGCATGGCCCAAACGTTTCCGCTCTCCACTTTCTCTACTACCCAGAGGTCAGGAGATGGACGGTGGGATTTCCTGTGAGTAAAGATGCCATTTTAAAGACTTTTGGAGCAGCAGTTCATGGAAGAGAAGCTTGGGGCTGGTGCATACAGACCAACTCAACAGAAGCTATTTGATAAGCACTTCACCGAAGAGTCTCTATTCAGCCCCAAGTTGCAGTTAAACACCACCAGAGTGACCTGCCTCTGGAAAACAGCATCCCAAAGGCAACATCTCATTAACAGCATCCACTTTCCCCAACTCAGCCTGACTCACTCGGCAGAATTCTGCTCATTAACTCACTGGGCAGGAGGGCTGGGCTGTTCGGGACTGGTGGACCTGGTTTCCGAGGACCAGGGAGTAGGTTTTCCCAAACGGACAAATTACCCTGTCTGGTGTGAGCCGCAATAGCAGGCAAGCTCAAGCCAATGGCTAATTAAGTGTCCTCCACTTGAAAACTTGTTCACAGTGAGCTCCTGTGGATCTTTTCTGCTGAGGCCCGAGACCCGCAAAGCAACACACACACATCGTTCTATACACCGAGCCCTGCTACATGCGAATCAGACACAGGGCAGGCCCAGGGTATCAGTCACAAAATCTGGAAAGAAAAACCCTTCCTTTGAACGCTTTCTTCAGCTGGGGGAACAAACACACCTGCTCCCAAGGATTCCCCTGGAAAAGGCAGAGCCTGTGATCCACGACCTGCAGGGGCTCAAGGCCCCCCACCACATCAGCCAAGAGGCCCCACCCCACTACAACACACAGACCAATCCCAGCAATATTTCAACATACACATCTAGTGACCGCCCCCACCCCAGAAACACTCATTCTTCTCTCTTTGGCAAAGGAGAGCAGACCACAGCGTGGACTTGGAGGTCCAGTCTGGACGCCGACCTGCCCTGCTCACATGTGAGCCAGCAGGCCGACCTAGGCAGTCAGCCCTCCCCCTCCCCCATCCTCCAAAGCAACCTGGAGGGGGGTGGGGCGCCGGAGAAGACCGGAACAGAAACAGCGGGGCCAAACAACACTCGCTGGGGACCAAGGCCACTTCTAGTCACATTGGCTCTGGGATTTAGCCAGAAGATCGGGATCCTGGATGGACGCATCGTCAAAGATCGCCACGACCCAATGGCCGGCTTGCCCTGCTACCTTGGCTAATAACAGGCAGCGGCCTTGTCCTCCAACACACCGCACCAGGAGGACAGGAGACCACGCTCAGGCTCAGTGGCCTGGATGCCCCCCACCCACGCTGTGAGCTCCAAACCATGTGGCCAGCCACACGAGCGCTGCCCTGTACACGCCAGTCAGGTCTGGGGGGCCGGTGTCCCCTTGCAGAAAATACCACAGCAGACAGGGGGCAGAGACAAGACGCCAATGGCCCAGGCCACCCCCCACCATGTGCCCCACTGCCCTACATCCCACGTGGAATCCGGCGGTCATTTCCACCCCCAGCAGCGTCCTGGGGCTGCCAGGTGCTCGCCCCAGAAGGGGCATGAGATGTGAGGCGGGGCAGCCACCACCGAGAAAGCCCGGTGAGGGTGCTGGGAACTCCTGGCGGGCCTGGGCTCCGGGCAGCACAGGCACAGGCCCAGAAAACCCTAACAAAGCCCCAACCGCCTCTCCTCCTCCAGGGCGCGGATAAGGCGTCCAGGCGGAGCACTTACATGGCCTCGGAGACCTCCAGGTTCAGGTCGCTGGCTGGGACTGGCTGCAGGGACTGAGACCCTCCCATCCTCGCTGCGCCCTGGCGTGCAGGCTAGCCGCGAGATTCCTCCAGCTGGGAGCCCGCGGCGGGCCAGCCGGTGGCCGGGGCTGCTGCACTGCAGAGGGGCGCAGCCGCGGGCATCCGTGGCGGTGGTGGCGGCTGCGGCGGAGCGAGCGGCGGCCGGCGGCCCGAGCCCGGCCCAAGGGGCGAGCGCCGCGGGAGGGTGCACGCCAAGGCGCCCGCGCGCGCTTCCGAGCAGCCGGGGCGGGTGTGCGCGCTCCTGAGACTTCACAGGAGCGCCGGTGCCAGCGGATCTGCTCCCGCGAAGCCTCCGGCAGCCCGGCTCCTGTATGTGTGTGACACGATGACGTCACCCAGCAGGCCCCGAAGCGGGCACCTCCACAAAGCTCCGGAAACGGGCGGGAGCAAGGGCAGGGGCGCGGGAGACGGCCTAGGAGGAAGGGTGTGTGTGGTGGGGGTGGTCTCAGAGGGTGGAGGTCTCCTCCATGGCTCCTCCTCCCCTCCTCACCCCATGAGGAGGGAAATGGTCTCTCCCTGCAGTGCCCAGGGAATGTCTGGGGGAACAGGTACCCAGGTTGCAGTAGAAACCCAGGAGCCAAGACGTGAGACCCGCACCCGGGCCCCGGAGATCCTGGAGCCTCCGTCCCCGGCTCATGCCGCACAGCCAGCCCTGGCCTGGCTTGCCTCCAAGGACAGCACCTTCTGTGTACACACTGCTGGGGTCCAGCAGGCAGAGGCGCATGAGGCCCAGGGAAGGGGTGAGGGGAGGGGCCAGCAACTAGGCATAGAACGTTAAACTTCCACCTGCGGTGCCAGCATCCCTTGCGGGCTTCAGTCTGAGTCCTCGCTGCTCTGCTCCCTGCTAATGTGTCTGGGAAAGGGGCAAAGAATGGCTTAAGTACCTGAGCTCCTGAACCCATGTGGGAGACACGGAGGAACTCCCATGCTCCTAGCTTTGCATCAGCTCAGCTTTGGCCATTACCGCCATTTGGGGAATGAGCCAGCTGATCTCTCTCCTCCTCTTCCTCTATATTAATATGCCCTTAAAATCCTTTAAAAAATATATAAATAGAGGGCCCAGCGCAGTGGCCTAGTGGTTAAAGTTCTCACCTTGCATGCACCGGGATCCCATATAGGTGCCCATTCTAATCCCACCAGCTCCACTTCCCATCCAGCTCCCTGCTTGTGGCCTGGGAAAGCAGTCGAGGACAGCCCAATGCTTTGGGACCCTTTTACCCTTGTGGGAGACCTGGAAGAGGTTCCTGGTTCCTGGCTTCGGATCGGCGCGCACCGGCCCATTGCGGCTCACTTAGGGAGTGAACCATTGGACGGAAGATCTTCCTCTCTGTGTCTCCTCCTCTCTGTATATCTGACTTTGTAATAAATAAATAAATAAATAAATAAATTTTTAAAAATAAATAAATTAATTTAAAAAATAAAAATAGAAAACCCATGGCACGGGTCGCAAGAGCTGGATCTCAGCAGTGGACTGTGCACAGAGCCAGGCCCAGAGCTGAGACAGAGCCTCCAGGGGCACAGGAACTCCTCCCTGGAATTCAACATGGGTCAGGCCTGCAGGAATGGCCCTGACACCCCCACCACTGGGACTCCCAGCCTGGCTCCCTGACTGGGCAGCAGTCTGATCCCACTCTGTGGCCTTGGGGCCTTGGGAAGCAGTCTGTCCCCCTTCTGAGCTCTCGGTACAGACTGACAGCAGAGTTTAAGCAGAATCACTGCTGGGCAAGCTGACAGCACTTGACACTTTCCCAGCATGCACCCTCCCCCCCGAGCAGAAAGCCTCGAATATATTTAAGCTGCGGCCCAAAGGAAAACAAGTTTAAAGTAGCCAGAAATTTCCTGCAGACACATGATGTTGGGCCAAGGCTGTTGCAGGGGCACACCTTGGGAACTGCCACTCATGATATCAGAATAGTTCCAGGGGGTGCCAGTGGGCTGCTTTCCCTCTGCTCCTGTTGAATGTCACCGGCAAACAAATGCCAGGCCAGCAACACTGCCCCCCGGGGTGTGACAACATGACATTTCCAGGAAGCAGCAAGCAGGTTTCCTTTCCCTTTTATACAAAAACAGTTCACGATGATGTCCATCTCGCAGGGACGGTAACTGCCAGGGGTGGCCTGAGGACACTCGTTCTAGCAAGACCAGGAGGGGATGCTGCCACTCACTGCCAGTACTGCCTGTGGCTGGCAAGTCTGGCAACCTGTGCCTCCCTTCATCAGTCCCAGAACCCCAGGAGTGGAGGTGGGGTGGAGATATGTGTGTTTCAAAATTTACCTATTTGTTAGAAAGGAAAAGTTTGAGAGCGAGCTAGGAAGGCACTGAGAGAGATCTCCAGGTACTGTACACGCCCCAAGTGCCACAACTGAAGTCAAGATCCAGAAACTCCAGCCAAGTCTCCCACATGGGTGTGGGGGTCCAGGCACTTGGACCACGTGCTGAGGCTTTCCCAGAGCTGGATTGGAAGGGGAGCAGCAGGGACACAAACTAGCACCCACGCGGATACGAACATCTGGGGAAGCATAATCTGGGCCCTGAGCCCTGGGGTCGGCTTCTCTTAAAACAGATTGCTTGGGGCTGGCCCTGTGGAATACTGGGTTAAACTCTGCCTGCAGGGCCGGCATCCCATATGGATGCTGGTTCGAGTCCAAGTTGCTCCTTTCTGCTAATAGCCTGGGAAAGCAGCAGAGGATTGGCCCAAGTGCTTGGGCCCCTGCATCCTTGTGGAAGATCTGAAGAAGCTCCTGGCTCTGGCCTGGCCCAGCCCTATCACTGCAGCCAGTGATAGGGAGTGATTCAGTGAACAGAAGACCTTCCTATCACAACTCCCCTACCTCCCACCACAATAACTGCCTTTCAAAATAAATAAACCTTAAAAAAAAAAAAAAAAAAAGGATTTCTAGGACTCCACTTGCAGAAGACGAAAGAGGTCCAAATAATCCCACTAGGTGGCGCTAAAAGCACTAACCTGGACTGTCCCCAGTTCAAGGCAAGTGGCCCTTCCCCTGGACACCCAGGCTTAGCACCAGAAAAGTACACGGGGAAAATGGAGGAACCATTGTGAGAACATCTCTGCCAGCTGGGGCAATGACACATGTCCTCGTGGGTGTCCCCATCTCACCAGTGTTGGTAAACACAGACCAGAGCCAGGGGACAAGCAAAAGGGCTCTGGACACCAGCGACACAGAAGCTGAGGCAGCTGGAACTCGCCTGTTTACTGCTTTGTGTGACTTCTGACTTTCCCGTATTTAGTTTATGCACAGTTGAAAACAAATCTGCTTATCTAGAAGTTCTGCCAGTGGAACATGGAGAGCTGGAGAAAGACAGGGAGAAAGCTCAGGGTGGGGGAGAACTGGTTAATCCTCCTGTTCATCAGCTGGCCCCTGCAGGGGGGCTGCTGGGAGGACATTGTGGCTAAATGAGAAGGGTCCGCTCATCACCACAGGGCTCGCACCTTTACAAGAACAGAAAGAGACTTGCAACCTCTCTCTCTCTCTGTACCGACAGGCTGCCAAAGGTGACACCACTTGCAGACCAGGAAAGGGACTCAAACCAAGGCCCAACGACGCTGCAGACCCTGATCTCAGCCCTGTGGCCTCCAGGACGATGACAGGCCCATGGCAGGGCTCTGTGAAGGACATAAGTGCAAGCAGCTGGCTAGCCAGTCGCTCAGAGCCTTGCTGGTTCTAACCTGCACTTGTCATGCACTCAGGCTGGGCCCTGGCCAGAGCTGAGGAGGCAGAGAGGGTCCCAGCCACACCAGGTACCTCTGCCTACCATCAGCCTGCCAGGAGTGGCTGCCTTTCCACACGTCACCTCCCCTCTCTGCCAGCTCCCATGCCCAGTCACACTGCCCTGGCCACTGTGTGAGGGACAGAAGCCACCACAACAGAGCCTGCCCTTTCAGCTCCAACTAGTGATGTCAACAACCCCTGGACACGGGCCAAGGAGACCCTGGCCTCAGACAGCCCTGCCACAGGCCTGTGACCACCGTGCACATGTTTCAGGACCCTGGTGGCAAGCTAAGCCTTCACAGACGGCTCCATGGCAACTCCCCTGCTCATGTGCCCAAGTCACTCTGGAAACCTGCTAAGGCCAGAAATATACCCTTTGTTTATTTTATCTTTTCTTTCTAAGATATATTTATTTGAAAAGAAGAAATAACAGAAACAGAAGAAGACAGAGTTCTTGTATATCCTAGTTTACTCCCCAAATGAGTGCAGTGGCCAGGCCCGAAGTCAGGAGCTTCATCTCCACATGGGCGCTGAGGCCTCTTCCACTGCCTTCCCAGCCATGTTAGCAGGGAGCAATACCCCAGCTCTAGGCAATGGCCTAGGTGGCACTGTACCTAGGCAAGTGTTACACTGCTGAGAGAAAATCAATAGCTGGCTGGCATGCCTGGCTAATGCCAAATCTGTGTTAACCATGCCAGTGTGCCAGCATAGTCACCTAGCCTAGTCTGGTTTTATTTCTTCTAAAGATATGTGAAATGGTGCTGGATCTGTGAGTCCCAGGGGCAGGGGTTCGGTGGGGGGCCAAGTCATCCGGCCTTTTGGCATGCTTGCATGGTAGGTGACAGGTCCATGAGCCCCAGAGGTGGGATTCTGGCGGGACCTGGGTCAGACAGCCTGGGAGCCAGCAGTGTTGGTTGAAGCCCACCTGCCACCCAGCGGTGCACTGGTCAGGGTTTGGTGTGTGGGTTTGAAGGGGTCTGGGGGATGACACAGGTGGGGGCATGCAGGGATGTGAGGGCCCATGTCCAAGATGGGTGGTCTGACCATAGAGTGCATGCATCAGAACTGGGCCTCCTCAGGGGCTTAGACAGAGCAATGGCAGAGGATACGGCAGTCATTGGGGCCTGCATAGGACATCCGGTACCACAACAGAGGAAGCAGGGCAGAACAAATTGAGCAACTACCCCAACCAAGCAATGATAGTGAATATCTGGGCAAATGGAGACCCTAAGGTGGACTATGCAGCCAATGGAACTGGAAGGATTTCCTTATCCTTGGATTGGTGATACTGACAACATTTGAGAACTATGGAGACTACTTAAGCAGAACCCTCAGAGCATGTTCCATACCAGGGACCCTGGGGCAACATCAGGTGGCCATTGCCCATCCCTGAGTACTGGGGTAGTTTGGAGGCTGGGCGTGGCTTCTCTCCTTATCTCCCCCTTTCCTCCAGATACAGGAAGAAGAAAACTTGGAAACAATGGTCTCACCAACTTTCCCCTAATCCTTGATCCTTCTCACCATGATCAACTGTGTAAACTTCACCCAAAAATAAATTGTTTTAAAGTAGAGAACATTACCCACATGGGATGCCGGCATCACAGACGGCAGCTTAACCTGATGTACCACAACACTGGCCCTGCACCCATCATTTCTAAAGCAATTAGCAATTCAACAATCATTAATGCACCTGCTATAGGCCTGGCCTCTAATGGAGATCAGATGAGTTACTCAGTAAACACCGGAAAGATTTGCAAATCTGACAAATCCTTGTAACCAAGAGATAAACTGAGCCACAGCTGAGAGCAGTGAACATCTCTGACACCTAAAGAAAAATACAAACGTGGGGGGCTGGCACCGTGGTGCAGGGCTGGTACCGTGGTGCAGGGCATAGCCATTGCTTGCCATGGCAGCATTCATTGCTCCACTTCTGTTCCAGCTTCCTGCTAACACTCCTGGGAAAACAGACGTTTTCCACTCACATAGAACAGGATGGAATTCCAGACTCCTGGCTTCAACCTGGTCTAGTGGAAGCTGCTGTAGCCATCTGGGGAGTGAACCAGCAGATGGAAGATTTCTCAGTCACTTCCTCTCTTTCTCTAACAGAATAAATCTTAAAGAGAAAGAGAAGGGGAGGAGAGAAGCAGAGGAAAGAAAGAGCAGACCCCAGAAGTTGCACCTCTGCCTGCAGGCTCAGAGAAGTCCTGTTGCCATAGTAGCAGGACTCTCCAAATATCATCAAAGGCCCCTGTGCCACCAATGAGCGTGCGCACGCCCACTAAGGGAAAGTAGGTCAGGCCATCACTGACAAGCCCATGGAGAACGCCAAGAATGTAAATACAGATGGAGACCGGACTAGGGCGTGTCCTATTTCTTCCAGCCCTTAGGCTTCGCCAGCATTCATTGAGGGGAGCTGGGAGCCTGGGCAAAGCCCAGGAAGCCCACCTGTGGAAAGCAACCTGCTCTGACTACTCACAGCTTGTCCCTGCACTTGCAGCCCGAGGACCCAGCCCATGCCCTATAAAGCTGTTCCAGTGCTTTCCAAGTGCTTACACACACCATTCAGCATCCCACCTTGCCTAGAATCTAAGCTGGGAAGCTGTGTGGCCGAGTTCCACACCCACAGGTGCACAGGAGCCCAGGACTGCAGAGCAAGCAGTGAACATAAGGTCCTGCTGGGGCTGGGCTTCCTCCACCCACAGAGAGCTGGGTTCCTCTTTTGCACTTGGGAGACAGGGTTCGTGTGTCCCAGCCTTTCTCTGAGCACACACAACATGCCCACCGTCTTCAGAACAACGTCCCAGCCTTACTGCTTTGACCCTGTCATTTTTTACATGATGTAATCTCACATCCAAGCAGGCAAGCCCTCGTCTACCTGCTCCATCTCTATTTCTCCATCAAGGCCCAACACCTGGGAGGGGCCCGCTCCATGCCCAGCCACAGCCTTCTTTCCACAGGAGTGCCTGGTTCAAGTCCCAACTGCTCCATCTGATTGCAGCTTCCCACAAATGCACACTGTGGGAGATGGCTCAAGGAGCTGGGTCGCTGCCAAGCACATGGGTGGCCCAGAACGAACACTGTGGTCCTGGTTTCAGCTTTGCCCAGGACTGGCTGTCGCGCACGTTTGAGGCATGAAGCAGCAGACAGAAGATGTCTGTCTTTGCCTCTTTCTCTTTCAAACGAAATGAAAATAAATACAAATAAAAGAATTCAGTATATAGTATTTAATTCTGTAGGGCAGCAAGAGGGCAAGGGGGAGGCTAGCACTGTGGCATAGCATGTCAAGCCACCAGCTACGACGCTGGCACGTCCTCTAGGACTGACTGATCGAGCTCCCTGCCAGTGGCCTGGGAAAGCAGCAGAGGATGGTCCGAGTGCACGTCTCACTCTGCCTAACAGGTCAAGCAGAGCACCTGAGCATCCGGGCGTTTTCTCCTAAATACTCACACCTACAGGAGCTGGTTTGTGCTCACGGGGCTAGCCTTCTGCCACAAGGGCTGGCCCATGTCCTCCTCCTCTGGCTGACCAAGGAAATGCTGGGGAACTTACCAGGCGGCAGCTGTGATCAGGTTTTCTAAGTTTACAGAAGTTAACTTCTTGTAAGTTTGGTTCAAAATACTTGTCGGTTGCATGGGAGTGGGGCTGTGGCTGAGAGGGTGAAGCTGCTGCCAGGCGCTCTAGGCCCCAGGCCTCAGCCTACACAGTCCCACTCCTCTTGCTCTCTCCCTTCTCATCAGACACCTGTGCATACTGCCAAACGCAAGGAGACCCTGCCTCTCCCAGGAAACCTTCCCAGTTTCTCCAAGCTGAGACAGGCACTCTCTTCTCCATCATCTTTTGTCGTCATCCCCATGGAAGACGCAGCCGTGTTGCCCTGGGCTGTTGCTGTCCACCTCCATTCTCCAGCAGTACTGCAAGTCAGCGGGGACCAGTACAGTTCAAATGCCAGCTCCTTGTCCAGCTGAGCTACATTCTTCATCTACAGAATCAGGCTCCAGGAGGTGAGTGCTGCTGGCCCCATCTCCAAGATGAGCAAACTGAGGCCCCAAATTGTGGATTCATGCACTCAGTGGCATGTCTCTCTAGCATTATGCCTCTTGCCCTGCATGTCATGGTTGCTCACGGGTGTGCCACAGCCTCAACTCAGAATACGTCTGCTGAGGGAATGGCAGGCTGGCTGGATGATCAAAAACTTCAAGCAAAGGAGAAGAGAGTACCAGAGAGCTCTTTGTGATCCCTTTCCTGCCTGGACAGCAGCCTGTGGCTTCACCCAGGAGCCAAAGGATTAGAGAGAAGGGTTCAGCCTTGCCAGCAAAAAGCGTGGGACCCAGGCAGGGCGGGTCTCTGAGAACATCCTGTCCCAGCCTGCCTCTCCGGAGCCCTCCCTTGGTCTGGCCAGCGTTCTTCCATCTCCTGGAGCAGTCTGCCACCAGGCCTGCCTTTCGGAACCTGCAGCTCGCTCTGAGGGCTCCAGGGCAAGCACCTGGCTTGGGAAGAAAAAGCAGCAACCTCCGCAAGTACAGAAGCCAGCAATTAGAGTGCCACTGTCCTCACTGGGCAGCCATGGTCTCCGCTGACCCTGCTCAGAACAAGAAGGGCCTGGAACCTTCCAGCCCCACCCTCATGACTGCTCTGAGCCCCACTGCGCCTTCTGCTTCTCCCTGAGTCCTCGCAGGGGCTGGGGAAGCCAGCTCAGGTGAAGTAACGGGTTGAAGTGCTGAGCAACCTCCCAGCTGATCCCCAGGAGCAGTTCAGGGCTTAACTTCCTTGCCTTCCGGGGGAGAAGGAGGCCCCCTTCCTCTTCTCTAGGAAAGAGCTGTCAAGTACTGGAGCAGCAGCGCTGGTAGGGAAGGGAGCGACTAGAGGCAGGAAGCCTGAGGTGGGTGGGGACCCCACAAAGGAAAGCTTGATGAGCCAAGTCCATTGGCCCCCATGACCGAGCCTCAGGCCAGGCCGGCCCTCGGGTTCCCCCCAGCCCAGTAGGCAGCAGGGGATCAGCCTCGCCCTGCCAGAGGCTCAGCTGTTTCCACAGGGAGAGTCAAGCAGTCCCTGGCCAGCTGTCTGCTGCAGAGAGCGTGAGAGGTCAGCTCTGAGCATGGCCAGAGCCTGCCTGGGCACCCTCCAACCTGGCCCGGCCTTTGTGGGACACCCCAGCTCCACAGCAGCTGCCATGGCATTGAGCAAGGCTTGCAACTTGCATGGTCGGAAAATCTGGCCTTGCAGTTCTTGCGCCTTGCAGTTCTGCTAACAGCATGGGGGCGCCCTGCTGGTCACTCGGATGGCCACGCCAGAGGGAGACCAGGCCTGTGGAAGCTCAGTGAGGCTACCCTCTTCCTCCCAGGATGAGGGAGGCAGGCACGTGGGCTCTCTCCTCCCGGCGGCCTCTCCTTTCTCCTTCCCCAAGTCACATCTGTTCTCCCTGAGGCTCCTGGGCTAATGACTTCCAATGGGCATGGGGGAGGGGCAGTGAGCAAACTCCTGGAGTGAAGCCATTTGCTCTGAGATTGTGTCATCATTCCCTCGGCAGCCAGGGGGAGGGGGAGGCTGCAGGAAGTGGCCCAGCACGTTCTGAGAACAGAGGGTCCCGCTGCTCCCCTTTGAGCCCAAAGTCCAGGGAACATACATAGCAAAGGAAACCTCGCTGGACACAGGAACTCATGGATAGTGACACTGCACAGCCCGAGGCCACTGGACCTCAGACCCTGGCCCTGGGCCAGGCGCTCAGCATATCTGTGTGTATCTGTGAAGCTCCAGAAAAGACGCACACAGCCAGGGGAAGTCCCACTGGCCCAGTCCTGGCTGGCTACGCCATGGCACGGGGTCCCGTCAGCCCTGAATCCAGGCAGAGGGCCACATCTGATGATGTCACCGTCCTGCCTCGGGACTTGAGGACACTCCTGAAAGTGAACGCAGGCAGCCAGTGGCCAACGCGGTAGCCGGCGGCAGAGACTGTAACACCCTGGCCCACACCGACGGGAGTGATGGAACGATTAAGATATGAAGGAGGGGGCAGGGCTCCTCCGCAAAAGTGGAGGGTGGGGCTCCCCAGGGCCTCCCCAGGGCCTCCCCAGGGCCTCCCCAGGGCCTTGGGTGGCTGCACAGGGTGAGAAGGCAAAAAGGACTGTGCAGTGCAAAGCACAAATACAAGCTCACTAAGTAACTGAGGCCAACCTCAAGTCCCTCGTCACTGGCACGGCCCCTCGCAGCAAGGGGATAAAAAGCACACTTTATCTGTGCTCACCCCACACTTCCCGCATAATGATGTAATTATGGGAAATTCCAACATGGGGGCTCCCTATCAAGCCTTGGGACCCAACCTCCCCCAAAGCATCACAGGCATCACAAATGGGAAAAATCCACATCTTAACTATTTTCTATGAGTCTAAACTCTTCTCTTAAAAGAATCCTTTACCAAAGGAAACCCTTGCATGGACACCGCATGTGGGCCGCCCCTGCTTCCTTCTCTCCAGATCCAGCAACCCTGGGCTAGCTTGTCTAGAACACCCTAAAACACTCACACAGTGCGTCCCTTGTTCCATGAGAGCCCAAATGATGAGCAACAAGGCCTTGTTGGCTCCCAAGCTAAACGCTGCTCAGCCCACCCCCCCAGCCTCTGCCCAAGGCCACACCCTGCCCTCCAGGGCCCACTGCTGCAGAGGGAACTCCCACAATACCTGCAGACAGCCTTGACAGGATCCCAGCAGGACACAGTGGAAGCTGCTACTCCATCAACATATGGGGCAGAAGGCTGGGCTGCAGGTTCTGAGGCCGGGGGAGCGAGGGCCACATGAGCAGCAGCCGGCGAGACACTGGGGACACAATGGGAGAATTATTCCAAGTGGAACTCAGATTGTTAATGGCACATTCATCAGTTTCTCTCTCTCTCTCTCTCTCTCACACACACACGCACACACACGTGGGGCTATGCTACTTATAGACCCAGCACACACGCACCCCCTGCTCCCTGCCCAGCTTCCACTTAACAAAGTCGAGGTTTGTTTTTTTGTTTTTATTTTTTTTTCCTGCTTCCCTTTTATTCTGGAGGATGCTGGTGCAATGATGGCTAATAACTTTCCATAGCTAAACTCTAACTTTATGACACTTCAGGTTTTGCTCCTCCCACAGGGGAGAAAGAAAAAAGTGTGATAAAAGTGCAGGTGAAAAGACTGGTAATCAATAAACCCGTAGGGAATCCAGCCAAGGCCACGCTCCCTGGCCACTTCACGGATGCCCAGCGCGTAATGAGAGTGCCCCCTATTGGGCAAGCCAGGAAGCACAAGAGTGGAGGACCCATAATGCCACCCACAGATGAGGGCCTGGGGCCAGTTTCCAGGGCAGCAGCCCTCCCAGTTGCTGCAGCCAATCCCAGGGGGATCTGCCCTGACAGAGGGTGTCAGTGGTGGCCAGGCTGGACAATGTGACTCACTTGTGGACCATACACATCTCGGTGTGTGGGTTTCTATGTCCTTTGTCCTGCTCACTCCCAAGGGTCAGGCTGGCCTTGGAGGTGGCATGTTGGCCTGGAGGACAGCTGCACACAGCTCGTCCTGGGAAGGGGATTCTTACCCTTGCCCACCGCCTCCCCCCTGTCTCCAGGACCAGCTCTGCCTTGCTTGGCAGGCCTCCTTGGGACCCCATAGCACACCTTGCCTTGACACTGGCAGCCTCCCTTGGTACTGGGACTCTGGGAAGCAAGGAGCAAAACAGAGTCCAGAGAGAGCACTGGCCCTGTGGGCTCAGAGCAGCCCAGCCAGTAGGGGATGAGAATTATAACAGACATGTGGATAGAATCAGGCAGAAGCACCACGTGGGTCGACAGGTGGGGTGGCGTCTTGGTTACCATAGGGACAGTGGCTGGGTCCAGCACAGTGGCTGCAAGTATTTATTTTGTAAGAGCATGATGACGCCAAACTCTGTGGTTGTGGGAGCCACTGCTGCACCACAGGAACCCCCATCGTGAGCATCACAGGTGAGCGGAGCAGGTGCAAACACAAACTTGGCTTTCCCAGTGACTTGCCTAGCACGCTCCACCCCTCGCCTCCACCCCAGCACATCTACTTAATGGGATGGAAAGGGGGCAAGTGGAGGACAGTTTGGGGTTCCACCATGTGGAGGGCACATACTGTCAAACTATAAAGATTCCTATCTTGTAAACACTGGGTTGCCACGCTACCCAGAGCAAAACAAACTCGGCTTCCAGAGGGCGGGCATGGCAACTGTCACAATGGCATCCTGGGGGCAGCCCAGCGCAGCTCCACCCAGGCCAGGAGCTCCTTCCTCTCCTCGGATTCACTTCCGTTCCCAGCGGCCACCTCACCGCTCCCTGCGTCCCTTCCCTCTGCTGGCCTTGGACCACCATGACCACACCCTTCTTGAGCTGGCCTGGTCTTGTCATCTAATGCCAACAAATGACTCACTGGCCCCACTGAGAAAGGCACCTCCTCACTCTAACACCTGCTCTTGGCCCGTCCCCCGTGGTGGGGTTCATGCCCCAACAGGGAAAGGCTTGGTGACTTAGTGCCAGCCCTAACATGCAGCCGCCCCCTAACCCTCCTGGCCCCAAGAGAACTCTTCCTCTTCCCACCTACCTGCCTCTCCTCCAGCTTCCCTGGCATGCTAGCTGCCTCACTAGCCAGCTAGGCTCTGGGCCAGACGTGGGGATCAGCTCTGGGCGCTGGTTCTCTCCCCACAGGCTCTCTCATCTCCCCTTCCCAGTTGAGTCACCTCCTTCTCTGGCCGGAATCTGACCTCTGCTGCTAGAAGCCTTCAGCCCCTCCAAGCTGGACTCCTGGACATCCTGCGGAGCCTGCCTCCCATTCTGTCCATGCAGATCCCCACTCCGCAGCCACCAGCGCAACCCAGCTAAACTTACGTCTGACTCCTCCTCTTGCTGAAAACCTTCCCTGGCTTTCCCTGGCCTGTGGAGGCAGGGGGTGCTCCCCAGACTGGTCTCTGGCTCCCCAGTCTGAGCACACCAAGTCCCTCCCGCACTTAGGAGACCCACACCAGGAAGCCTCCGCCCCGGCCTCTAGCCCACTCCACCATCATCCTGGCTGGTCACATAGATACCATCCACACAAGAAAGCCCACCTCAGTGTGGGGTACAGCCACGCCCACCCTGCACAGGCTCCTGACCACCCCAGAGTGCTCGGCCTGCAAGAAGCTCCCCGCTACACATGGGATCCTGCCTTCTGCCCCAGCTCCCATGGCATGCAGGACCCTGCAAGCAAAACGGTATGCAAATGGAAACACGTGCTTCATGTTTTCAAGAGTATCAAGATATCAACAGCAGAGGACGGAACCAGGCATACTGGGGTCGTTCCAATGAGGCCCATGGGTGACAGCCAAGGACATACATATACCTGGGACCCAGGGGAGGAGCAAACACAGGGTCCCCATGGCTCCCAGAGGCACAGAGATCAAGGCTACCCCAGCCCAGACAGGACAGCAGTTACAGCCACCTGCAGTTTACCTTCTGCCCAACAGCTCCAATCTCATCTCGAAAGCCCTGTGGGCAGCAGCAAGTCTTTATCCCCAGAGGAGGGCACCTCCTGCACCTTGGCAGAAACCCCAGAGCCCTGGGCACCTCCAAGCTACCTGCTGTCGCCTCAGCTCAGACCTTCTGCAAGGTTACCACTGCCTTCCTCTGAAAACGAGCCAGGCTCAAGGTGTGCAAAGGTCCTGTGGTTTAAATAGCCATGACCCCTCTTCCCCCTCAGGATGCTGACCAATACTTTCCAAACCTCACTGGAACAACAAAGAATCTGAGTTCACATTCCCAGAGAACGCCTTGTTGGAGGAGGTGAAGGAGATGCGGTGATAACTTAAGGCCTGTTGGCTACTGTTGGTTGACTTAGACATAGTAGACAGAGAAACAGAAAGCTTATAGAGAACAAAACCTGCCACCCTTTTAGTAGAAAGGCATGACTTAGATTATTTCCCCTAAGCCCAGTTGAATGGGACCTCAGAATCCTTCTCAACACAGACTCCTGACAAACTAGAACCAATGGGTCAGAATCCACCATCTTGCTTCAGTACCACGAGTAGGCCTGCTAACCGTGTGGCCGCAGCTCCAGCTGCCCTGGACACACAGCATTCCTCTGCCTGCCTTCTCCCCACAGCCCCACAGGTCTGGCTATGGTGACGTGATCAGCAGCCACTGTCCTTTGATTCTCTTTGCAGCGCTCTTAAGTGCTTCTTGGCAGATTCCCTGCTGACCCGGGAACAACTCTGGTTTCAGAGATCAGCTGGAGCTGCCAAATTAATCCCTAGCCCACGGATAAACACCAGAGTGGCCCAGGCTGTCAGGGGACTGAGATAACGGCCCCCAACGTGTAAGCCGAGCCTGTCACGTCCTGTCAGGCCAGATGGGTGACAGCCGCTTCTCTGCATCTCCATATCGCCATCTGGAAGGCATTTAGCACCACAGCCCTCCTCTTAGGCCTCTCGACTGGATTCTTCCCGAATCCCCAAGTACACACCATCACGTAACAGGGCAAGTGGCAAGGCCAGAGACCCGGCTCAGATTGAAAGCAAGATTGAAAGGAAGGCACCATGCAGATCTGTGAGTGTGGGGAGTTGGGTTTGGGTGAAGTAAGCAGACGCCTGGAACTCCACCAACATGCCAAGCCCAGGAGGTGCTGAGCAAGGCTGGTCGGAAGACTTGCAAGATGCACCAGCATGTAAGGGCCAGCCCAGGAGCTTGTGAATGGCCCCCAGTCGCGCCAGCCTCCAGGTACGCTCTGCCAACACAGGTGCCGTCCCTCATCAGCCTCCAGATGTCCCACACTCCTGCACAGCCAGCTTTGGATGCCAACACCCCTCACAACCCTTCCCCACACTCGTGTGCTTCTGTGCACAGAGGGAAAAAAAATATTAAGCTTGGTGCAGGCATGGCTTAAGCAGCAAGGACATTTTAAATTAGGAAAAGTTGTAAACACCATCCCCAAACCAGAACAGTGGCCAGGACCCTCAGGGCCACAATTCCACCATCAGCACTGCTAACCCGGTGGGCCTTCTGCCCGGGGTGGAGCCCCCGGTGCCCTGAGTCGCTGGGCACGGGCCCTGGTTATAAAGCAAGGATGCACAGCATCTGACCCAGGCGCTACACGAGACCTACGAAATCATCTGCCAAGGCGACTTCAAGAGGAACTCAAAACGCCATCAACCTACAGCAAGTCTGGTCATTTTGGTTTGTTGTTGTTGTTGTTGTTGTTTTATTGAAAAGGCAGATCAGATTTTTTTTAAAAGATTTATTCATTTTATTACAGCCAGATATACACAGAGGAGGAGAGACAAAGAGGAAGATCTTCCGTCCGATGATTCACTCCCCAAGTGAGCCGCAACGGGCCGATGCTGCGCCGATCTGAAGCCGGGAACCTGGAACCAGGAACCTCTTTCCAGGTCTCCTGCGTGGGTGCAGTGTCCCAATGCATTGGGCCGTCCTCAACTGCTTTTCCAGGCCACAAGCAGGGAGCTGGATGGGAAGTGGAGCTGCCGGGATTAGAACCGGCGCCATATGGGATCCCAGGGCTTTCAAGGCGAGGACTTTAGCTGCTAGGCCATGCCGCCGGGCCCGGCAGATCAGATTTTTACAGAGAGAAGAAGAGATGGAGAAAAATCCTCCATCCACTGGTCCGCTCCCCAAGCAACGACTGGAGCTGAGCTGATCCAAAGCCAGGAGCCAGGAGCTTCTTCCACGTCTCCCACATGGGTGCAGAATCCCAAGGCCTTTGGCCATCCTCCACTGTTTTCTCAGACCACAGGCAGGGAACTGGATAGGAAGTGGAGCAGCCAGGACACAAACTGGTCCCCATATGGGATACTAGCAGCTGCAAGGTGAGGATTTAGCCACTGAGCCATCATGCCAGGCCAGGCTTGAGCATTTTGCATGGCCCATGAACAATGTTATAAATATTCCAATGCCCCTTGGCAGAAGATTCATCGACCCCCTTGGAGGATGCCCCTCAGATGCCCAAGACTGACCCAGAGTTAACCGCTTACTAAGAAAGTCAAAATCCACCCACATGGATAAAGCCATGCAAGAACTACGAGAAACCAAAACAAGAAGGAAACCCTGCCTGAGCTTAAACCACATGAAGTTGTCAACAGTGACAATGCATGTGGCTCAACCCAGCAACCCGCTGGATGCTGAGCAAACACACAGGTACACTGCAATCTCCTCGGCACATTCATGGAGGCCAACACAGCTTTCTAATGGCACTAGGATTTCTGTGCTTCAAGAAGGCGTGCTGGCTGCTCCCGTTCTAAACTGAAAGCAACTCCTCCACTTTGTCACTCAGCTTTTAGCACAGTTCTTGTTTAAAGCTTTAACTAAGCTTTTTGAGATCCTTGAGCCCATTATGCAGTAATAAAAGTCTTCCTGCACAGATAAAGCCCAAATAAACCACGATTCAGGGACAAGAGGAAAAGCCAAAGCTTTCAGATTCTGGAAATGTTATTTTTAAAAATTATCTCTTGGGCACGGCAGCGTGGCCTAGTGGCTAAAGTCCTCGCCTTGAAAGCCCCGGGATCCCATATGGGCGCCGGTTCTAATCCCGGCAGCTCCACTTCCCATCCAGCTCCCTGCCTGTGGCCTGGGAAGGCAGTCGAGGACGGCCCAATGCATTGGGACACTGCACCCGCGTGGGAGACCCAGAAGAGGTTCCTGGTTCCCGGCTTCGGATGGGCGCGCATCAGCCCGTTGCGGCTCACTTGGGGAGTGAATCATTGGATGGAAGATCTTCCTCTCTGTCTCTCCTCTTCTCTGTATATCTGACTTTGTAATAAAAATAAATCTTTTAAAAAAAATTATCTCTTTATCTGACATGCAAGGAGACAGAGATATCCCACCCACTGATTCACTCCCCAAATGCCCGCACAGCCAGGGCAGAATCGTGCTGAAGCCAGAAGACTGGAACTCAGCGAAGGCTCTCCCACGTGGAGGCAGAGCCCCACCACTGACACCGTCACTGCCGCCTCCTGGAGTGCGCTGCCCGGAAGCTGAGCCAGGAGCGGAGTCACGACCTGGACCAACCTCACTCTGCTGTGGGATGTTCTGACTGCTGAGCCCAACACCTGCCCTGAGTTTCTGAACACCTAAATCTGGGAACTCTCCAGGGAGGCATGCTGCTGAGCAGGGGCTCTTCAGCCCAGGGCTCACGCATCTGCAGTCGGAGCTCAGGGAGGTCTGCCATCAGCAGCCAGATCACAGGTGTCTTCAGTCCTAGGACAAGGCTGCCTGGACTCCAAGACCACCAGACCTTGGCCCAGGGTCAGGAGCATCCCTGGGGAACGTGTGAGAATCAAATCATGTACCCATTGCCTTGAGACCTGCTGACTCGGAGCTCCCAGGCCTAGGGTAGCAAGCTGGGCATGGCCACGTGGTTCAGGCACACTATGGAGTTGGAGCCCTGGATGTGCATCAGCTGAGCGTTTTTGCAGGTTTTTAGGCACAACCAGACCTCCCCTTTTCCTCTGTTTAATAAGGGGTGCCCACAGGGCAGGGGACAGCGTTGCACATGCACTGAGCTGGGAGTGAATTCATTTCTGACTCAGCGAACTGCAACAACGTGGCATTCTACAGATTCCACCCAAGACAGATCCTGGTAGCCCTCAGACCAGACGGCCAGCAGATCAAGAACTCTAGTAGTGGCACATTAGGCACCATTTCTTACAGTGTGGCAAAGAATTTAAGACTGCAGGGGACAACAGTGAGCTGCGCATGCGCTGGGCTCGGTGAGAACTCACTGAGCTCATTGCATTGCACCGGTCCCACAGGAAAATAATACCGACTGTGGCACTGTACAGGTCAAAATAGGTCCGTGTGGCCCTCAGACCTAACAGTCAACAGGTTCCGGCAAGATCAGCATCACCAACAACCTAGCTATATAAGATACCTGGTGTCTCCCTGATCCTGGGACCTGTTCCAACAGGAAGTATGAGAAGGGTTGTAGAGACAACGGTGTAGCCTCAGCACGGTATCACAGGAGCTGCAGACTGGTGAGTCAGGAGCCGAGGCTACAGAGACCATGGTGGAAATCTAACATAAGCACCCAGTCCTGGAACTCGCTGGAGGGAGTGGCACAAGTGACTGCAAACAAAGAGCCATGTACCAACTGCAATAAGTAAAATCGAACTGTAGACCTGTGGGTGACACAGCTTAGAAACCTGCCCCAAGGAGAAGAATCTGCTAACCAGAAGTGCAATGACCAAGAGCAAAAGAAGAGACAAAGGCACAATGAATATTACTGAAGACTACTCTGCAAAGGAGCAAAACCCTATGCCAACCTCAGAGTTAACTGAGGAAGACACTGAGAAAATGGGGGATACAGAATTCAAAACACTTGTTATAAAACTTCTTATCAACAATAAGAAGCATGTAAAGCCGGCATTCAAGGAATTCAAGGAATATGTCACACTGGAAATGAATCAAATGAAAGCTGATATATCAGAAATGAAGAATACAGTGGAGCAAATTAAAAGTGCAGTGGAGAGTTTCCAAAATAGAATGAAGGAGGCAGAAGAAAGAATTTCAAAATTAGAAGATATTTCCTGTCACCAGGGGGAAACAAACAAAAAGCTGGAAGCAGAGCTGGATTAGGCCAAAAAAAGTGTTCAAGAATGGAAGGAGACTATTAAAAGGCCAAACATAAGCATTATGGGAGTCCCAGAAGGTGCAGAAAGAGAAAATGGGTTTACAAATGTATTTAATGAAATAATAAGGGAAAATTTCCCTAATCTAGAGAAAGAATTGGGAAACAACATCCAGGAGGGGCAAAGAATTCCTAACAGGGTTGATAAAAAGTGATCTTCAACACGACACATGATAACCAAGTTCTCTTCAACATAAGGAACATAAGGAAAAGATCCTTAAATGTGCACATGAAAAAAATCAACCAACATATAAAGGAATGCCAATTAAACTCACAGGAGACCTGTCACAGGAAACTCTACAGGCAAGAAGAGAACAGAGCAACATATTCCAGACTCTCAAAGAAAAAAAACTGTTGGCCCAGGATAAGGTACCCAGCAAAACTTTCCTTTGTCTTCTAAAATGAAATAGAATTCTTTCACAGCAAAGAAAAGTTAAAAGAATATGCTTCTTCCAAACCTGCCCTATAAATGATACATAAAGATGTTCTCTTGACAGAGAAGAGGAATAGCACCCACCAAAACCAAAGACAGATGTAAAGAACAGCCCAGTAAAATAACAACAGAAGACTAAATCAATGAACAATTCATTGCTAAAATGACAGAACCAAATTACCACCGATTTGCATTAACCCTGAATGTAACTGACTTAAACTCATCAATCAAACATCATAGATTGGTAGACTGGATTAAAAAACGAAACCCATCTATTTGTTGTCTACAGGGACATATCTCACCAATAAAGATCACCTCTTCAAAACACTTTCTTTTGATTAAATTCTTCAATGACTCATAGATCATACAGTAGCATCATTTTCTTCAAGAAGGTTCTTGATTTTCTTTTTCATTTCTTCAGGGATACGTTAGTCATTCAGTAGCATGTTATTTAACTTCATGGTGTTGTTAACTTCATTTTTTTTCTTCCTGTTGTTGATTATGTTTTGTGGCTTTTTATTTAAAGGGATGTATAGTAACAGTGTAATGGAGACTATCATATCCAGATGTGAAGATACAATGCAGTATGCATCTCTACTTCCAGACAAAGATGGACTCCCAATGAAACTGTTTACTACATCTTGACAATAGGATGTTGGGTTCTCTGCCATTGTCCATGCCTGCAATGATGGACATATGACTGTGTATGAAGAACTACACTATAGTAATGATATAGAGGAACTCGATGAGGGGGGAGGGAATTGAGGAGGAGATAAGGGAAATCCCATATCTATGGAATTGTATCATAAAATAATAATAATAAAAAGAAGTAAAAAAAAAAAAGTCTTGAATTAAAGTGGTGGTGTTCCTGCTGTTAAGCCAACCTCTCCCATACCTCCTCTCTCACACTCAGGCTCTTCTCTTTCCCCACCCCTGTCCTCACTCAGGCAGGAAGCAGGGTCCTGAGGTGGGCGAAGGAGGCAGCTGCTTCCCTTCACACCCCCAAAGCCCCCTTCTTAGTTATGCCAACAGACGGGCAGGATTAGGCACAGCTGCTTCATGCTGCCCACAGCCAAGTTCTGCTAAGGTTCTGGAAACGCCAAACCAGCCCACAGTGAACCTCAGGCCCGACAGTCCCAGACCAGAGCAGACACCTTGGTCAAGGTCCAATACTCATTCATTAACTCAAAATTCACAGCCATCAGGAACACCGCTACGACTGGGTGCACTTGGGAAGCACTGTGCTTGGGGGTCGTCTGAAACAGCACAAAAGCCTGGCAATAAATGCACCCCAAAAGGACTCTGGTTGGTAGGAGGAGAGACGCACAGAGCAGGCAGAACCCACACACTGGGCAACTTCCATTCTTGCCACCCTCTGCAAGTTCACCCATGACCCAGTAAGAGCCTCAGTATTGATTCTGGAGCCATAAACGTATCTCAGGAAGTCTGTAAACTCACAGATATAGCATCTGCAAACCATGAGATGGCTATCTTGGCAGATGCATTCAAGGACCAAGGTCAGGCCAATCGCAGCTCCCACAACACGGTCCATAACAACACCGAAGAGGTCGCAGCCCCAGCACATGCCTCCCATGCTCAGGATAGCTGGACCCCTCGTGAGAAGAGAGGAGGGGAGACACATAGCCTTAAACACTGGCTGGGTCTGGGGTCCCACTACCACCCCTGGACAGAGCCCTGGGCTACTAGAGCCAGAGAGACCAGGCAGAGCACCTCACTGGTGGGATGAGGCCCCTAAACGTGGGCTTTCCAGATCTGGGGTGGGGGACAGTTGGCTGCTACAGGTGAGCTGCAGGAGAAGATAAAGCCCAGGGATCCCCTGAGGTTTCCAAGGGTCTCAACAGAACATTTCATGGGACCCCCAGCACCCCTCAACATCCCTTCCTATTACAGAGGACTGCTGATTAGTCACCGCTCACAGCAAGGACAGAAAATCAGGGCACGGGCCCAGGCACCTGCACCTTTCTAACTGAGACTCCAACAACAGAAAGCCGCGGCTTTCATCTGCAGGTGTCAAGCAGCAGTTCCCAATCAGAATGCACCCCACAGGGCCCACACCAGCATTCTGGCTTGACACAGTGGGGGACAGGGTGAGTGGATGCTACTGGGAGACATCCAGCAAGTTGCTCAGCACCCTATGGCACACAGGATGATGTCGAGGGATTCCCCACGCCACAGGACCCACCATGAAGGATTATCTAGCCCAGAATGCCAGCAGAGCCAGGGGTGGGAATCCCTTGTCTTCACTTGGGTTTTCCTTTTCTAGTAACTCATTTAATCACATCTTCACATATTGTGCTCTATAGAAACTTTGACATGAAAGGAAAACAAACTGATGGAGCATTAGTCCTTTGTCAGTTGAGAAAAGCTGGACCAGCCACCTTGCATGAGCAGCCTGGCTCTCAGACCTCAGACACATGTCACAGTCCTCTGAGGATGTCCTGGCCATCAAAGAAGGTTGATGCTGAGCTCCACTCAGAAGCCATACGTAGGGATGTGGTGACAGTCACACCTTGAGCAGACCAATCGTGCTGTGAACACGAGGGCGGTGGCCCATACCCTCCTGGAGGCCACGTTCCAGGCAGAGTCAGATTTTGAAATCTGCTGAGTCGCTTGGCAGCAGCTGTGGTACAAGCCAAATGTACACACGGGACTCCCGGAGTATGAACCAGGCTGGCCGACCAGACCAGAGGGGCATTCGGGCGCTAAAACAGGTCCCCAGATTGGATCTTCCCAGCAAGCCAGTGAGGAGGGAATTATGACTGTCCCTGATTTACACAACTAAGGAGTAAGGCAGGAACAGGTGACTTGTGCCAAGCTGCACAGTAGGAAAATGGCAGAACCAGCATGCAAACCCACGTCTGACCCCAGGGCCCATGTCCTTGACCCCCACACCTGGCTGTGTCCCAGTGGTTGGAGAGAAAGAGAGAGGAAGAGTGGCGGCAGGCCAGGGAGCAAGCCACCGTACTGGAGAGCCTTGAGTCAGTTAGGTGTCGGGGCCGTGGGACAGTAGCAGGAGGTCACCATAATCAGAGCAGAGCAAGAAGCAGGGCCTGTGCGGGGGGGGACAGGAGGCAGGCAGGCAAGATCCCAAGGCCAGCTCAAGGACCTGGGACTTGATTCCAGAATCTCCAAGCCAAAACTCTGTCACCAGCCCCATACAGCCATCCTGGGACCTGAGAGCAGGAGGAGTGGGACGGCCCAAGTGCCTGTGCATGAGACTCTGCTCCAGACAAGCACGCACTGGTGCCCGTGTGTGTCCACATCTACTAACCATTCTCCCTGGTTCCCACCCACCCTGCCAGTGCCCCCAGGACAAGATCCTGTAGCCCTCTGGCGATAACCAGAGCCCCAGGAGAAATGAAGGGAGGTGCCAGCTCAGAGGAGGAAGGGTGGCAGAGACTCCAGGGGACCCGTGGGGCCACAGTTCACAGCATCCTAAACTACAGGCAACATGACGTCTGTAAGTTATAAACCCGCGTGGAAAAACAGAGCCGAGGGCTTTTGGCAACACACACGGCGAGCCATAAAAGACGCTGTTTGCGTCCCTGGGGCCACGGCACTTCCAAGAGTTTATTTTAAGGAGATGATTAAGAGTGGGGGCAAAGATGTTGATGACAGCTGGGATCACAATAGCGAGAGGTCTGGAAACGATCACTGCGGCCCACATAGGGGACGGTTCATCAAACTGAGGCACAGCCATAGCATGGAGGTGGCACAACTGTTGGGAAACCCAAGGCAGACCCTCTCGGCTCCAGATGTACACAGGCCCAGGGCGAGCTAAAAGTCATTGTAAAACCTACAGACAGAGGGAACTAAACTGACGTCTACATGTGCATCGTATGAGGTGCTGCAAGAAGGTAACAAAATGGAACAAAAAGGTAAGTGCAAAAGGTGGTGCAAAAAATTTGCAGTGCAGGTAGACGTACACACACACACACACACACACACACACACACACACACACACACAGAGCAAGCAACAGACTACAGACTAACAAGCCAGCAAGCAAGGTGGAGGTCAGCTACGGAGCTTTTTCCTCTCCACAGAATGTCTCTCTCTTTTCTGGTTCTACACACACACACAGGATGTTCTTACACGCACAGTCAGGAAAGATATCTGAGAACAATTTTAAGTGCCAGGGAACAACTCCAAACAAGTTTAACCAGATGAGAACAGTGAGAAAGAACACTGCCTTCCCCTGCCTCTGTGATCACATTTTCCACTGCTGGGACCCAGACTGGCCAGCCTCACTCTGCACAGCCACGCCTCGCGTGTTAGGCAAAGGAGGGACGCGGGGCAGAGTGGCTATCTGCCGTTGGCCTTCTTCGTGGCCTTCAGCATGGGTTTTTCGACATGATCTAGCACTTGCTGGATGGAAACTCTGGAACCTGATCAAACCGTGGCGGCTTCTCGAGGGCTTCTCATCAGCAACCTGAACAACGACACCACAAGTGAGCACAGGTGCCACAGCATGGTTCAACAGCAGGCACGCGCAAGGCCGGGGATGGGCTCCTGAGCAGGGCCACACTGGGGTCCAGTCAGGTGGCTTCTCAGGGCAGAGGCGGTGCAAGCCAAGGCGCGGGCCTCCTTCCCTCACTCCAGGGCTCTCAGCTGTTCCTTCTGCTCACCAACACATCCGCCTCTTCTGGCCACTTAGGCCTTCCACAAATACAATGCAACTTGGCTGAAGATGTCAGAATAGTGGCTAAACGGTCAGCAAGCATTATATAAAAGTCAGCAAACTGACCCTAAAAACAATTATAATAAAAATAGACACACATGTGTGTGCCTAGACATAACAGTAGGTTGAACCAAAAGAAACTGCTACTATACAGAGAACTCACATGGTCACTCTAGCCCTGGGCTCCGGCTCACTTACCTCCTTGTGATCTGGCTACAGTCCCGATGGCCAAGGCTGGGGACAGTGACTGGCTAGGGAAATGGAGCGATTCCTACAAAGTACCTCTTCTCAAGCCAACTGTGAAGCCAATGACTTCACGACTGGGTGGTGGTGCAGGGCTTAAAGAAACTGAAATATTTTTTCAGAGAAAAAAAAAAAAAAACATGTGAGATTTTCACCACCAGCTGTTGCCACCAACTGCTGGGACCAGCCCAATATAAATTTAGTCAAGGCCAGCAAAGGGTGGCTTTGCCACTGGAATGTCAGGGAGGGGAGCCTGTACCAACACATGCTGCTCAAACAGTCCTGAGTCACCCCACATGCACACAGACAGGTTGAGACCCGAGGGCCACACCTCACAGAGGAGGACGCTCATGGCCCAGTCTCAATCCTGATAACCTGCAGCTCCGCCGGGGGGGTCGTGCCACAGCAGGTACCTGGGGCACACTCCAGGATGCACCACGCGGTGATGGCTGATTCAGGAAAGATAGGCCAAGAGGGATCTTGCAGGAGGAGCCAAAGATCCCAGGTGGGGACAAAAAGGGGTGTCCTAGAGCCATGAATGGGGCACCTGTCATCACACACACGTATCACTCTCAGCTGGCAAGTCTGACATCACAGCCCCCATAGACACAGCATCTGGGCAGAGCCACTTGCTGTCTCCTTGCTGTGTGTTCCCAGGACGGGAGGGGCCAGGGAGCACACCAGGCAGCTTTTATCAGGGCACTAATCCATTTCTCCAGTGCTCCACCCTCCCGCCCACTTACCTCTGAAGGGCCCCTCTTTCCTCACACCTCACCCTGGATATGGGAATAAGGTCAGTGCTGAGCAGATGTAGTGGACAGATACTCAAGACCCATCTAGGCTGCGGCCAGGGAAGGTTCTACCAAGGGAGGAGCTACAGCAAACAGGCCTCACCAAGCCGGTGGGCAGGGGCATCACACATTTTTTAAGGCTTCTCCCTCTCTCTCTTTCTGATGGTTCAGCTAGGATGCCACTGGGCTACCCGTCCCCACCTCTCCCTCCCTTCAATGCAGCAGAGCAGGGTACACAGAAAGGGGTGGGGCAACAAGGGCACAAAGCAGATGGCCAGGGTCTCGGGGGAATCATTACCTGCATGGCGGGCGACACCACAAAGTTAGCGACAGCCACGCCAAGGCTCACGGGAGCCAGAACCTGTCATCAGAGGGCGAGCTGGGCTGCACTCAGGGCTGTCAGATTTATACAGCTGGAGCTGGGGGTGCAGGTATGTGCAGGTGTCCACACACATGCACAAATACTTCTGCCCAGCCACATCTACAGATGGGGGTCATGTCCAAAGGACAGAAGAACTACTCCAAAGGCTGCCACTGGCCACATCTGGGAAGAGACAAACAGGAATGGATTCGAATCCAGTAGATAAAATAATCCATGCACCCATTCATTTAGACACAAAGACAGGAACAAATGAATAATGGTGGGGGGTGGTGCCAGCTCCCCTGGCACAAGGCTGCCAGCCAGTCATCACAGTGGGGAGGGTGAACTCAGAAAGGAACCACGGAGGCAGCAGGCACCGGGGGCACACACAGGTAGAAGCTGTGAGAGGCACTAAGGCAGTAAGTGGAGCTGGACACAGCAGACAGTCATGTGGCGTTGGAACATCTTTCGCCAAACGTGCATGGATTGCAGAGGGTAAGACGATGACCCTGGGGGTGGAGAGACCTGGTGGGCACCAGCAATCCCTGCTCAAATGGCCACCCTATTTCCAGCAAGGAGGAAATCAAGACAGGCTGAGGGCCCTCACCCAGCACAAACATGCTGTATCCTCAAAGGTCCAACCTGGATGAGAGTCTGCAGGCCTGGCCCAGAGGCCTCCAGCAGGGATCCCGGAGTGACGGGAAGGGACAGTGCAGCATGCAGGAGCAGATTCTGAGGACAGGAGGGTGAGTTCCTGCCTGTCCCACCAAGTGAAGGTAGGGTAACTTATGACAAGGGGTCAGCTTCGCATGTACAACCTGTTCTCAAATGCTGTAGAAAAGGCATGGCCATAGCAGACACACCTGAGAGCCGGGCTTAGCAAATGCCAGCCGCTGGGAACTGGGAGGAGGGACTACGGCCACTCTTCGTGCTGTCCTTGTGAGGCCTGTTTGAGCTGGCCACTGTGGACAGCAGCAAGCACACAGAAGTACCCTGAGCAAAACCCACAGGCAAACGACCACTGCCAGCACCCCAGGCTCAGCCTGGGCTTGGAGGACAACGCTGGCTGGGCTTCGGGGTGGCCGTGGGACCTGCAGCAGGAATCAGGGCCCGGGAAGGTCAAGCCAGTAGCCTGTCATTCTGCGTACAAGACGGGCCTCCGAGATTCATGGTGGAGTGGCAGAATCTAACATGTGTGCCTCAGAGATGAGTCAGAGCGGTTCAGGTGCCAGGTGACCCTGGCTGGAATTGAGGCCGCTGCCGAGGAGGCAGGGACAGCTGTGCAAGAAGCTCCAGGGCAATGCCCACCCAACACCACACATGAAGGGCAGAGACATCTCGCTGGTCAGAAAACCTCCGTGTTGATTGCAAGCCTTGCCCAGGACACCAAAGACCTCTGGTGCCAGTATCCACTATAACAAAGGCTCCAGAAGAAGACCAGCCTATGTGTAAATGAAGCCAGTTGTTCAATGTAAATAAACTGATCTCATTCCCACTAAGACCACCTAGGAAGCCTGCATCAGTTCTTTTTCCTGGCACAAATACGGAACCTTTTTTGCTTTAAGCACTTATTTATTTGAAAGCCTTACAGAGACAGAGAGAAATCTTCCATCTGCTGATTCACTCCCCAGATGGTCACAACAGCCAAGGCTGACCCAGGCCAAAGCCAGGAGGCAGGAGCTTCATCCAGGTCTCCCACGTCGGCGGCAGGAGCCCAAGCACCTGGGTCATTCTCCGTTCTCTTCCCAGGAGCATTAGCAGGGAGTTTTACTGGTACGCTACAACACCAGCCCCATAACATGGCACTGTTACAATGACCACACAGCAACCAAACTCAAGACCCAGCTCCCTGGGAATGGCACACCATGCCATGAGGAAACTTGGAGCAGGGGCTGCGCTCACCAACGTGGCTGAAACATGAGGCTGTATTCAAAAGGTCACGGAAAAATGGAATTTAAATAGGAACCAACACATTTTAACATTACGGATATGAGGGTGTTTTCAAAATGCTGCTGGAAAACGCGTATCATGAGAAAACCATGCGTGCATTTCAAAAACCTTGATACCAAAACAAGCCTGCCTGCACAGCTTTCTCTCATCCAGCACTGGCCTGTGCTGTTACTATCTGCTCACTCAGTTTCTGAAAGCAGCAACAGCAGAGCCAGACACAAATGGGCAAGAGGGACTCTTTCAAGATGATGAGCCTAGGTGAACTGTGGGCAGGCTCCAATCGAGGCCTGACCCAGATGGCAAAAGGACTTGAGGGCACACACAGGCAGCCCTGGCACAGGACACAAACCCTGTCCTCAGGGTCCCCCCACAACTCCGCTGCCGAAGTGTACAGATCCTGGGTTTCCATACTTGCCTGAGGCAAGCGGTATTGCATTTTTTTTTTCTTTTTTAAGATTTGTTGCGGGATGGGCAGCACCATGACTCAATGGCTAAATCTTCAACTTGTGAGTGCCACACGGGTACCAAATAGTGTCCCGGCTGCACCACTTCCCTTCCAGCTCCCTGCTTGTGATCCGAGAAAACAGTACAGGATGACCCAAAGCCTTGGGACCCTGTACCCACACATAAAACCTGGAAGAGGCTCCCAGCTTCGGCTCAGCTCTGGCTGTTGCGGCCACTTGGGAGATGAACCAGCAGATGGAAGATCTTTGTCTCTCCCTCTCTCTGTATTTCTGCCTTTCCAATAAAAACAAATCAATCTTTGTGTGTGTGTGTGTGTGTGTGTATATATATATATATATATATATATACATACATATGACGATTCGTTTGTGGGGCCAGCACTATGGTGAGTCAGCTGCACTGCCACTTTCAGTGCCAGCCTCCCTTATGGGTGCCAGTTCCTGTCCTGACAGCTCCATTTCTGATCCAGCTCCCTGCTTATGTCTGGGGAAAACAGTAGAGGGTGGTCCAACTGCTTGGGTCCCTGTACCCGTGTAGGAGACCTAGGCAAGCTCTTGGCTCCCTGGCTTCAGCATGAACTCGCCCCTTCTGAGAATAAATCAGCAGATGGAAGACTTCTCTCTGCCTGTGAACTTCATAAAAATGAAGTAAATCTTCAACAATACAACTATGTCTTTCAAAAAGTTTGTCTTTGTATTTAAGAGATAGAGAAGATCTTCAGCGCTCTGATTGACTCCCTAAATGGCCTCAACAGCTGGAGCTGCTTTAAGCCAAAGGCAGGAGTCCAGTGCTCCATTCTGGTCTCCCACATGGGTGCAGGGGCCCAAAGCATGTGGGTCACCTTTGCTGCTTCGACAGGCGCATGAGCAGGGAATGGATCGGAAATGCAGCAGCCAGTACTCAACCCAGCACAGGCAGCGGCTTAACCCATGATGTCACAACACCAGCCACCAGATCATCCCCTTAAAGTCACAACGAAGAACAACTCATCTTTCGTGGACCTGGAAAACAAAGTGGGACAAGTATGGCCTGGCACGCGCAAGGGCCAGGTACAGCAGCAGGGTAGAGTGGGTACAAAGGCCCCGGCAACCTCAAGGTCTTTGTCTCCCAGGAACAGAGAAGGAACTCGGTGTCGATGGTGATATTCTAACATATGTGAAGTGCTGTATCACACTTAAACAACTACAACAGCAATATTAATAACAATCACCCTAAAAACAGCTCACACTAAGGGAGGACAGGGGCTTATAACAGGGCACGTCAAGAAGTTTGCAGGAAAATGAGAGTGTGAAGAGGCAGGTGTGTGGCCGAGCAGCTAAGCAAGTAGCTGGGACACTAGCATCCCACACTGGAAGGCCGGGGTTCAACTCCTAGCTCTGGCTCCCATGTACAGCTTCTTGCTAAAGCAGATCCTGACAGGTGGCAGGTGATATTTCACGCAGCTGGGTCCCTGGTACCCACATGGGAGACCTGACTTGAATCTTAAGCTTCCTGGTCCTGGCTCCCAACAAGTGCTGGCCACACTACATATAACAGACCCATTTTATTGTGTAGCAAAAAACTTAGGAATCCTTGCAGTTTCATGATGCACATCTTCTGTTTCAAAATGTTCTTTGTACCCAAAGTAAACATTTTCTAATTTCCTTCCCCACGAGTTTTCTGAAGTACTCTTGGAGTATTTGCTAAGATTGTGTGGACAGCTCTACGTGCCTTTACCCACGGAGCTCCTCCTCAAGAAAGAAGAAAGAATCAGAACTGGGACCCGGATCTGAGGGCATGGGGGCCAGGAAACTCCTGGGCCTGGTGAGAGAAGAGGTGCGGGCAAGCATGGCCCACAGGAACCTGGGGAAGCCACTACCTACAGCCCGTGGCTGGGAGAACAGATACGATTTCCCCTCCCAGATAAAGTCCTGCAACTAAAATCTTTTTCATTCAAACACTTAGCTACTTCCATGTGAGCGGTATCTGAGAGCTTTGCCAAGGCTGCCCCCGATGCTGATGAAGAAGACATTTTAGAGAACAGGAGACTGGAACTGAAGGAATCAAGTGACTTGGCAGAGAATCACAGGGCAAGCACCCACGCCTGCCACCACTGACCCTGTCCTCATTCGGGAACCTGTGCTGTCCTCCAGTCCCTTCCCATGGGAAAGGCACGTCCATTCCCAAGCTGAAGGGCACAGCCCAGGAGCAGCTAAAGGCATCGGGGCCAGCAACGGGGGAGGTATCCTCTGTCGTCACTGCTGAGTTCCCAGCCCAAGTCAACAACACAACCCTTGGCTGGAATGAAACAACCATAGGCAGCCACAGGGCCCGGTGCGGCAGCTTAGCAGCTACAGTCCTCACCTTGCATGCACCGGGATCCCATAGGGGCACCAGTTTGTGCCCCAACTGCCCCACTTTCCATCCAACTCCCAGCTTGTGGCCTGGGAAAGCAGTCGAGGAAGGCCCAAAGCCTTGGGACCCTGCACCTGCATGGGAGACTAGGAGGAAGCTCCTGGCTTCTGGCTTTGGACCAGCTCAGCTCTGGAACACAGAGGATCTTTCTCTTTGTCTCTCCTTCTCTCTGAAAATCTGACTTTGCAATAAAAATAAATAAATCTTTTTAAAAGGCGGGGAGGCAACACAATGTAACATTTTACATCCATTCAAAATTAAACACATGCCTAATCCCATGTTGAGCTGCATCTCACCAACTGCCAAGTCCTAAGGTGTGTTCTTCTGCCTGCAGTTCTGGAGACACTGAAGATGGATTGATGAAACGTACTAGAGTCCCCTGGAGAGGCAGGACCGCACAGGCAACAGCAGCCTGGAGCAGGGGCCACGCAGCCCAAGGTTGATCCTCACTCCAGCAGTGAAAAGTCTGCAGCCTGGGGAAGGCACGCTGAGCCTCAGTTTCCCAGTTGGTCAGGGAGGGCAAAGGCAGTCCCTGCCCAGAAAAGGGATGGGAGGATTCCCAAGACCAGTCACATACATGGCTCTAAGCATGACGTCACCAAGGCAAACACATCAGGTGCACTGTAGTCAAACATAAACTACCAGATGTGGTTTTTCAGTGTCCGTATGTCCCATCCCATTTCCCCTACCCAGTATGCACCCTCAGGTGAACACACTGCTGCTTCTGGAGTGTGGGCTAAGAGCAAAGGGAACCAGCAGGATTAGACATGACTTGGCTTCTGAACTCAAATGAACTTTAGACCCCAAAGTCCAAGTGAACAGTACCAAGAGGGTGGAAACTCAGCTCGGTTATGGTGTTTGAGAGGTGGCCCTGTTGGAACCTCCCCCAACATTCAGCAGGTGTCCAAGAGGGTTGGTTGGAGAAACTGAGTGGGGGTCCAGCCATGCTCCCTGCTTCCTGCCTCGCCCAGCCACCGCCACCGCCACCCTCACTGGATGCCTAGGCAATGGGACCACCCCACATTGCACTTAAGCTCGAGAACTGTGAGCTAAATAAATCCTCTCTCTCCATAACATTGTCTCGGGTATTCCCGTGGGATCTTTACGAAGCGATGAGGGGGCTGTGTTGTAGGGCAGAGTTTGTGATGCTGGCTATCTCACTGCTCTGCTTCCAATCCAGCTCCCTGCACCTCCACAGTGTACCTGCTGTGTTTGCCTTGGTGACGTTATCCTGGGTGGCACAGTTCCCCCATGCCAGGACACACTGGTATAACCCGATGTCCTTGAGTAGTACTTTTTCTTTGATTTCTTTTGAAAGGCAGAGTCTGAGGAGAGGCAGAGATCTTCCACCCCCTGGTTTACTCCCCAGATGGCAGCAACAGCCGGAGCTGAGCCAGGCTCAAGCCAGGAGCTTCATCCAGGTCTCCCACAGGACAGCCAGGGCCCAAGCACCCAGGTGCACTAGCAGGGAGCTGAATCAGAAGTGAAGCAACCGAGTCTTGAAATGGAGCCCCTATGGGATGCTGGTGTTGGGTGGTGGCTTAACTCACATACCACAACACAGGCCTTGCAGCACCTTTTCAGCAATGGGCAATGCAGCCAGAGCGACCTCTGGGGCTGCAAGTGGGAGCTGCTTCCTGCGGAAAGGCTGGGAGCACTGGGCCAGGGCCAGGAAGACAGCTCCAACCTCTTGAGTGGCAGGGTGGCAGTGACTGCAGGAGGGCTGCAATGCCTCCTCCATAAAATGATGGTTTAGACTTTGGAGTCTCCAGGGTCCCCCTGCAGGCCAATAATTTTTCAGATCTGAAGCCCCAAGGCTCCCAAAGTACAGTTCCCTGGACTGAAACAAGACAGCCTGGAGGTGGCCATGGCAGTACCCACCTTGGCTCCACCCCACAGCCAGGGCCCAGGGTGCTGGTTAGGACTAGAGTGGAGAGCCTGCTGACTCAGCTCCGACTCCCTGGAAGACCAGGCTGGGAGGAGGGAAACTCCTCCTGGTATAAACTCCATGACCCTTAGATCCAGGCTACTATTGTTCCCCCACCCACAAGGGTTCATGCACCCAGCGAACGGGTTTTATGGCCGGGCTGAAGAAGTTGCCCTACGAAGATGAGGCAGGCCAAGCTCTGTCCTTCAAAGACAAAGACATGAACCCCTCCTGACCTTAGGAGAGGGTACGTGGGCAGAGAGGGACACTGGAGTTATGTCTGTGACTGGGACACTGCCTGCTCAGTGGCCGAGGGTGTCCCAGGTCAAGATCCCAGCACAGGGGCCCCCCTTGGCCCTGAGGTCAGATCCAGTGGGCTGACCCCACCAGAACATCAGACATAGAAATCAAACTGAGAAGCTGGGGGCTGTGGGCAATACGCATAGTCCCAAAGAGACCAGACCTGTGACACGGCTTCAAGCCACTTATAGCCAGAGGCAAATCCACTGATCTCTCGAGCCTCAGTTCTGAGCCTGTAAAATGGGGATAAACTGTACCCCTGGACAGATTCTTAGGAGAAATAAGGTCAGCAAACATGTGACATCCAAAGGCAGAGAGATTTGTGTCCCCTTGGTGTAAACGTGTGTCACACCAACCAAGTGTGTGCTGGAAACAGGTGCAAGCATAGACGTAGGTCACATGACTTGTTTCATCACAATTTTAAAACACACAGAAATTACCATGCCCCTCATGGAACAGATCCTCTGCAGACAGCAGGTGCCTGACAAATCTTGTGGAAGGCCTGTACCCTGGGAAAGAGGCACGGAAGAGCGAGGTTCTGAGCTGCCACCACAGCCCAGCTTCATGCCCCCTCATGCAGCCAGAGTCAGCTTCCCTAGTAACTCATACAAGCTGAGGCCAGGCAACTCTCCTCATAAACAGGCTGGAGCCACAACAAACGGCCCCAGTGTCTCTACACAGGCTGACAAACCTTTAATTGCTTCTTTTTATATTATGTCTTCCTTATTTGAAAGGTAAAGAAACAGAACAAGGGACAGAGATCTGATTGTCTCCCCTCCCTCTGCAACAACTGGGGCAGGACCAAGCAAGCCAATACCAGGATACAGGAGTACAGTCCGGGTGTCCCACACCAGTGGCAGGCACCCAAATGCTAAAGCCATCACTTACTGTACATTAGCAGGAGGCTGGAAGGTGCAGCAGAGATGGGACATGAATGCAAGCACTCTAATGGGGCCACATAGTTTCCTGTCCAGTAGGCTAAATGCCCACACCAGTTGGTTCTTTTTTAAGAAACAGAAATTCAGTCCTCAGTATCTCATCAGCATCACAGATTTTTGTCAATTCCCAAACTACACAATTAGCCAAACTATCTCCATCCACCGTCCCCACAGGCAGCGAGGTCCAGACCCTGAATCCAGAGCTATGAAACCGCTGAGAGTCAGTCCTGGCAGCGTGCACAGGCACCAAGGGCAGAATGATGCAGAAACCCTGGGGCACGGCTGACCCCAGGATGACCCCAGGATGATCAGGACTGGTACAAAGGGAGCCCTGGAATACCGATTCCTGGGCCAGGTCACTGGCTGAGCTTCTGCTGGGCAGGTGAAGATGGCAAGCACAGGGCAGCAGATCAAGGGGCTGGGGGTGGGGAAGGGCAGGCCCCAGCCACCTGTGGTCTTACTCCAGATGCACTTCTACTGAGGGCACAGTCATGCCGTACGACCCAACCTACACTTTTGAGAGGCTTCGCCTGTAGACCACTGGCCAGTAGCTTTAGATACTCAATGACACAGACCCCGGGAGAGATCCCAGACGTCAGAAGGTGACACACCCACAGAAGGCAAGGCAGGAGAGGGACTGGGAACAGCCACAGAAAACAGCCAAGGGTGAGCGCCTCCTCGGTCATTATTTCTCCCTGATCTGCTCTCCAGGCGCCCTACAGAGCCAGGTGCTGTATTCCTTGACCTTCACTGGTTTTCTAGGGAAAGTATGTATGAACAATAAAGGGAGAAGTGACCAAGCAGAGGAGGAACAACCAAGAGGAGCCCAGGTAGCCAGGCACTGGGCAGGACAGTTGGCCAGCAGCTTCTGCACAGACTGGGGCGTCTCCTTGGCTGCATTTACAAGTGATTGTAACACAAAAAAGTTCTCTGTGGTCAGGACCCCGAACTAAGTCCCTTTCACTAAAATGAGGTGGAAACCATTAGCTCGACTCCTTCTCCGTTTGCACAGCACTTCCCGCACCCCCACCCCAGGCTCCCGTACCTGATTCCATGGCCTCTGCAGCTCTGGTCCACACAGTCCTCCCACCATTCACTAGAAGGAAAGTGATCAGGGACAGTGCCTGACCTGCTCATGGTCACACAGCAAGTAAGGGAGGGGCAGAGCCTCTAAACCAGGAGCTCTTTCTACCCTGGCCCGACCCACCCCAGGGAGAAAGCATGGGGACACTGTTCTTAGTAAGCAGCCCCAAATGCGATGGCTAAAGGGCCTGGAAAAGCAGCGGGGTGGGGGGGGGGGAGTGTATCTGAAATGGCAGAGGGTCCTGCAGAGGCTCGCCCCCACACTCCCTGGAGAATCCCACCTGCCCTTGGCTGTTTTCTGATGTGCACCTCAAAAATACTGACTTCCCCAGGCTTTGTCCTCAAGTCTCTTGCATCTCCTGAAGGACCTCACATTCCTCGGGATGTTTGCTCACTATGGCGAGCTGTTGTGGACTGTGACCTCAGTGGGATACTGGAGAGAACCCCAGGCAGGCAGAAGGGTTACCCAGACCTTGATCACCCAGGGAAGGGTGTGGGGCTTGTCCTCAGCAGTCCTTGGCTGACAGCTGCTCCTCCAGCCAGCAGGTGTCACTGACCCTACTCCCCACTTCCCAAGCCCTCTCCCGGTCACCTGTGCCAAGATGCCAGGGCCTGTCCCACCCACACCATAACAAAGGTTCTGGCTGTGTAGGCCAGTCCCGTGGGAACAGGCACACCTACCCACACATGCACACTCACACACACAGGTGCTTCTCCCTCCCTCTCATTCTCCTAATTTCTCACTCTTCCAGCATCACCTGCATAAGGTGCTACTGGCACGGGGTGGGGTACCTCCTAACACTAGGACCATCTGCCCTCACTCACTGATGCCAGGGTGCTCCACTCACCCTCACTCCACCCGCAGTCACCAGGACAACCTAGACCACTCCCACACACATCCCAACATCCCCTCTGGGCCTGACCACCCACCACTCAGTCAGCCCTGGACATGCATGTTCAGTGATACCCCCAGCCCTTCCTGGAAGCCCAGGACACCATCTCCTCGGTACAGCTACCAGCCCCCTCCACGCTGCCCATTACTCTTAGGGAGTGGTGCTGCAAAGCAGACCCAGACACGTCTCCCCTGCAGCGGTACGTGTCTCCATAGAAGCAAAAGACACCAACCAAACCTGTCCACAGGGCTCCACATGGAGCATACCAGGCCAGTGTATGGGGTCTTGCCCTCCACCTGCCTGGATGTGCGACCCTGGCTCAGACCTGGGCCTCTCTGAGTACCTCTTCCTACCCGGGACAGGAAACCTTAATATTTCAGCCTCCCCCGGCTCCTGCGGAGTGCTCAGCTGAGGGAGGTGAATGGTGGAGCAAGAGTCCGGCTCACTGTCCCAGATTCTGGAGCAGAGGAGGACTGGACCTGTGGCTTGCCGTAAGCAGTAGTGCCTGGGTGCAAATAATTATGCCCACGGTCACACTCCTGAGCTCAGGCAGAACTCCTGACAAGAGACCAATGACAGCAAGAACTGCCAAGGAAGAAGCACCAAGTGGCCATGCTGGCCTGGCCCAGCGAGGGTGGCCCCTGCCCTATTTCCTGCTGCAACTCTCCTTGGAGAAAAAACAACCCAGGCTGTGAGAAGCAGCCCCTGGGGAATCCACTCCCTGCCCCACCTGCCAACCTGGCACAACCATGCCTATTCTCATGAGGCCCTGGCCTGGCTCGAGACACAAAGCTGAACACACTGGGAGTGACTCGCTGTGCTGCCTTAGCCCAGCCCTTCCCGGACTTTCCATTAGCTGTGGGCCCTTCAAACACTGATGAGACTTAACTCTGAAATAGGCTCAGCTCTAGGAATCTGAGCACATGAAAACCACAGATGAAGCAGTCTCGGGTCATGGCCCGCCATAAAGCAATTTCCAAACACAAGTGGGATGGAAAGGGCTGTTGAGATGTGGTTTCAACAGGGAATCAGAGTAAGAAAGAGTAAGAGGGTGATGAGCCACACCTCCTTAGAGCATAAAACAGCAGGAGACAAGTCCCAAGGTCCTTGACTTCCCAAGGCTGTGAGGGAGGGCCAGGCAGTTGCAGGTGCACGGGGACACAGGTGCACACTGCAACCCCCACACCCCAACCGCCCACGTGCTGGAACATAGGCTGGCTCCTTCACAGGTGCACACACAGGCACCACCCACCAAGCCCCTTCTCCTTGTTCCCCTTCAGCGCTTCCCTTCCAGGGTCTCCTGTCCCCTTCACCAGGTCGGCTTCAGTCTCAGCACTGAACACAGCTGGGCAAAAATACACAAACAAGCAAACAACGAGGACGAGGATGGAGTCAAAGAGCGAAGGGGCACACACTAAGACCTGCAGCCTTTTGTCGCGGTTCTTCCAGGACGCTCAAAGCCAGAGGACACCCAGGGGACGCTCCGGTAGGTCACGTGCTGCGCTCGGCCCCACTGACGTAACTATTAGAGAATTTAAAAGTCCCAAACTCGGAGAAAACCCAGAGCGGTGTTTTATGGAGAATCCATACACCCCGCAACAGCCTGCCAGGGGTGGCCCCAGAGTCACCCACTAGGACCACGCCGACCGGGAAGGAACCTGCGGGGATGGCGCTCCGAGGCTGCCCGTGGGCTTTAACCCCAGCCGCGGGCACTGACCTCGCCCCACTCCTCTGCTTTACGGGCGACACGGACTAGTATTTAGCCACTTTTCCACACTTCGCCAGCCCGAGAGGAGCCCAGGCTAGCACTTCCAGCACGCCTTTGTCTGGCGGCCACGGGCGGGCTTCTATGGGCCTGTCTCCTCCATGACCCCGAGCGTCCGCCCGTGGCCGCCGCGGCGGCGTACTTACCAGCTTGGGGTGGTCAGAGACGGCCCTCCCAGAACCGCCTTCCTTCGGGGACTCAACTGCCAAAGAACCCGGGAGAGGTTGAGTTTTCCAAGTCTGCCGGTGGCGGCGCAACGTGCGGAGTCTCCACGGCCGGCTCGGGCCGGAGGATGCAAACTTTCCCGGGGAAACGGCGGCACGGGGCGGGCGCTGGGACAGCGCGGCTCCCCGGAGGGCTCGAAGGAAAGTTGCAGCACAAAAGGCCAATGCCTGGGAGAGCGGCGGAGGCCGAGCCAGGCTCCTCCCCCAGTCCTGGGCGCTCCGAACCGGCCAGCGCGCAGCCAGCTGCTTGCTCCGGGCGCCCGCCGCAATCTCCTCCCGGGCCAGGAATGCGCGGGGCGGCCGGCGGCGCGCCCAGACGCACGGAGGCGCGGCGCGGAAGCGCACCCGCTCGCGGGCGGGCGGGCGGACCGATGGAGGGCTGCGCGGGCGGCGTCGCTGCGGACTGCCCCGCAGACTTCTTCCAGGAGGCTTTGAGTCATGACAACTTGTTACTGCGCGAGGCTGCTCCACGGCGCTTTCTACTGCCCAGGAAAGGCACCGACTGGGCCAAGACACTACTGAGAAGGCCAAGTACAGACCTGGTGGTCCAACTCCTGCCCTCAGCACCCTCCTGAAGGGTCATCCACCTGTCACCCTAGGGAGCTTCAGAAAGAGGCGGGGGGGGGGGTGTCAAAGGTGCGTCCCTGGGTCCCAGGTTCCCGAAACCAAGTTTGGCCCTCTCTTCACTTGCCCAGTGGAGCCCAGCCACACCTGCTGGCAGACAGGCTCAGTCCCCAGTGTCTGGCTGCCCCCCTGAAACAGACGAAAGCTGGGTGCAACCCCCACCTCCCCCTGGGAACAGGTTGCTGCTAGGGGTCTGGGTATTTGTTGTTTCCTCCTTAGAATCCAGATTTAACTCCTGCACCACTGCCAACGACCTCCCTCCCGGAAATGGAGATTACCTGCCCACACCACCGCGTGTCAACCTCCACCTCCCCAACCCGGAAATAGGTGGCCACAGCTGCACCTAAGGCTATATGTGGACGCCAACTTCCTGTGTTAAGCTTAGTATCAAGGAGGCATGGCTAGATTTTATATATACTCAGGGGCCAAAGGCTTGGAGACTCACCAATGACTCAACACTTCCCTTCCCCCTCTTAAAGCAACAGATACCCAAGGCACGAGAGCTCTGTAAGTAGAAAGAAATGGACCTTTTTGCAAAACATTATGGGATATTAGGGTCTCACTTCTGGGAGAAATTTAAATAGCTCCAATGTTCACATGCTTACTGTGGTCTTACTAGTGTAGAACTCATCGGCCCATTTTACAGAGTGATAACTGACACCCAAATGTATAGCATCAGCCACTAGTGACATTAGAACTGGAGTGCTGGCTCCAGTGTCTTGTGCCTTAATCCTAGGGCACACTCGCGTGTGTGGAAACATACCACACCTTGTGTGTCGCGGCTAGCTGAGCCGGCATAGTAGGCACGGTTAATGTCCGAGCGTAAAGCACCGACACACGGAGACCATGATGGTGTTAGAAGTGGTGGGAGCCGTCTGCTCCTAAGCCTCTTTTTTACCATATTATATCCTCTTTCCTCCAAGCCCATTAACAGGACAATAGGACGCCAATGAGTGTGCAGAGGCCAGGTGCTACTGCTGTAGGCCCGATTCCTGAGTGCTCAGCTAAAGGAATGTAAATCAGCTCCTCGGCCCACAACACTTGTGGATTGAAGCTCTCAGCTAAGATGAGGTTGTATGGTCATCCCTTTCCCATGAAACAGCCCCTCCCTAGATGCCAGGTACACCCTGCCTCAGCAGAGGCAAGTACTGTTACCCTTTGAAACAGATGGGTAGGTCAGCATGGCACGTTCAGAGGGTGCCCACCTCTCACTCCCTGGAGGGCGTGACTGCATGACGTTACATGGCAAGGGTGAAGTAAGATGGAATTCAAGCTGCTAATCTTCTGACCTAAGACTGGAGATTATCCTGGGTCACGTGGCCGGGCCTGACAACGTAAACCACCAAGGGGGAGGAGGAGGAGGAAGGAGAGAGCCAGGATTGGTGGGAAAAGCAAGGAGAGACCATGAAGAATGCTGTGCTGCTGGCGAGGTGCGAGGTGGACACAAGCCCCATGTTCAGGTAGCGAGAAAAAATGAACAAAGCAGGAAATGGCTTTTCTCTGGGGCTTTTGCCCTGCGAGAGCCCAGTGAGGTCCTGTTAGACGGCCCATGTGCGAAACTGCAGCCAAGTACCTGTGTGCTGCCCAAAGTCACAACGCCTTGGTGATGTACCAGAGCAGCCATGGGAGCCTAACCAAGGGCCAGGCTGGTAAAGACTAAGAGTTGATCTCCTTATTGTCAGGTTGTAAGTATGTATCCTGGATCCCACCCACTGCAACAGAAATACTCTGGTTGACTCCAATAACCTCTCTGAGATGGCCCAGGCTCAGGCACCGTAGTGGTCCCTGGCAGCTGACATTCCAAGCGAGCCAGGGCCCAGAGTGGAAGAACTTAACTCATTAGAGTATGAACTGAGAGGCTCCCAAAGGACAAAGAATCAAGATTCATGACCCAGCATGTGATAGAAATATGGGAACAGCCACACCGGAATCTCACAAGCAACCCATGAAGCCCTAGTCCTAGCCACAGCCACCAGTGTTGCCTGGATCATGAACTTGAACCTACAGCAAATGTGCACATGTGTCTCCTGTACTCAAGTTCAGGTAGCAGCACAGTACTGCACATGGGAAGACAGGTGCATGCCTGGGTGCCCTGTCCTGGCTGGGTCACATGGGCTTTATGGAAAACTGACTCGCAGGTGGCAGAATGTGCCTTAGAAACCAGGTCCCTAGCTGAATGGTACCATCCTAAGGAGTGCTTGGCCCTGAGCACCAGGCAGGAGCCATGCAGCGCCGTGGTCTGTGTAAGTGTGCAGCAGGATCTAGAGCTGTTGCTGTGGAACAGTCTTCTCCAGCATCCTCTGGGTCTGTCACGGAGTGGGCCTGGCGGGCAGGCACCTGCAGCACCTGCAGCCAGAGCTGCTCCACTCCTTGTGCCATGTCTTTGAGTCTCATGTAAGGTTTTTCTGGGGAAAGAGGTTCATAAAGGAGGGAGGAGGAAGGAAACAAATGAGAATACCAAGAGATACACTTGTGCCAAATTCCAACCTGAGACTCAAAGACGATGATTTACTCAAGGTCAAAGGCAGTGTGGCATGTCTAGAATATAAATTTGGAAGCACTTCAGTAGAGAAAAGCCTTTGGAAGCAAAGTTCATGGGGCACAACAAACCCTATGCATAGTACCCAGCACCAACAGGAGCGGTCACGGCCAATCTTGTGGTTTCCCCATGGCATCTTCCCACTGCTGCCCAGTTTTGAAGGCAATGGTGGAGGACAGCACTACTGCCTTGGTTAGTCTTGCTGCGGGACCCTAAAAGGCAAGAGCTATACTACCTTCAAAAGCACCACTCCTGGGGCCAGTGTCATAGCATAGCATGCTAAGCTTCTGCTTGCGGTGCCAGTATCACATGTGGACACCAGCTCAAGTTCCAGGTGCTCCACTTCCAATACAGCTCCCTGTTAATGTGTCTGGGAAAGCAGCAAAAGATGGACCCAGCACCAATGTGGGAGATCCAGAAGAAGCTCTGGGCTTCTAGCTTCAGACCAACCCAGCTCTGGCCACTGCAGCCATTTAGGAAGTGAATGAACAGATGGAAGATCTCTCTGTCTCTCTCTGCCTTTCACATAAAATAAATCTTTTTTAAAAAAGTAACAAGGACCAGCCCATGACAAGGGGATCTGTTCTCTGGACATATTAATAGGATAAGCTCTGTGCAAAGGAGACTCACTTGGTTATTGTTTAAAACGCAGATTCCTGGGCCCAGCTCCCATACACTAACCTGGAGGTTAGGGAAGGGGCTCAGGAATATGCCCTTGAGCTAGTGAGTTCTGGATCATTCCGATTTCTGTGGAGCCACACGTGCAGAAACTCTGCACCCCCTCCTTCAAGTGTTTCTGTCCAGGTCACAGGCTGGCTCGGTCCTGGGATGCTGCGTCGCACACAGAAGTTAGCCTGGGTTCCTGGAGACACTCCTCTGTCTTCAGAGGAGACCCACGAACATCAGCATAGGCCCACCCTCCACACGTCTCATGGCATTGTCACACCCGGATGGTGCCTGGAGCTGCTGCGGACAGCTCCAAGTGACAGAGGGGACATCAACCCACACACAACATGGAAGCAGAAGAGGTTCTGGGCTGTCAGTGATGTCGTGGAGCTAATACATTTCTCAACCTCAGAAGTGCCCAGCCTCCCTCTTCCCACTAGGTAAGATGATACAGGCCTGAGGTCAGCATGGTGACACAGCAGATAGAGCCACTGCCTGGGACACAGGCATCCTATAGAGGTACCTGCTCACATCCCAGCTGTTCCCCTTCCAATCCAGCTCTCTGCTCTGGGCCTGAGAAAAGCAGTGAGAGATGGCTCAAGCATTTGGGCCCCTGCCACCCACATGGAAGACCTGGGTGGAGTTCCAAGCTCTTGGCTTCAATCTGGCTCAGCTCCGGCCATTGCAGCCATCTGGGAAGTGAGCCAGCAGATGGAAGATCTCTCTATCTCTCCTCTCTCTCCTCTTTCAAATAAATCATTTTTTAAAAGTTGATACACTGGTGATAGCTCAAGCCGTCTGGCCCTGGGCTGTTACTAGCAGCCAAGGTATCTTAAAAGGACTGTGGCATGAACAAGTGCTCATTCACTGGATATCAGACCTAAAGCCACAGAAGGGAATGAAAGCCACACTCCACGAGGGAGTCTCCCAGAATATGAAAGACCAGTCAGTGCTGTGGAAATCTCACTGGCCCAGCCCACCAAGCCAGGCGTTGCTGTGTGTTCACTGCTTCCTTTAATACTCTGCTGTGGTGTGGTGCATTGGCCTAGTAGTTAAGACACCAGTAAAGATGTCTGCACCCCACATCAGAGTACCTGGGTTCAACGCCCTGCTTGGTTCCTGCCTCCAGCTTCCTGCTACTGCAGACCCTGCGAGGCAGCCGTGATGGCTCAGGTGGTTGGGTTCCTGCAACTCATTGGGAAAAAAGATCTGGAATGCATGTCTTGTTCCTGGCTTTAGCCCAGCCATTGCAGGCATGCAGGGAGTGAACCTGTGTGAAGAGTCTCTCTACTGCTCTTGACCTCTTAAATAATTAAAAAGCAATAGCCCATTGTGGCAAGAATATCTCGCTTTGGCTAAGAAATGACAAGTGACATGAAACTAAGAAGCCAGGTTAGGGATTTGTACCCACATGTCTAGACACAGAGATAACCATTAACCAATCAAACCATCACCAAGTATCTGCCATCACTATCCGTCTCCTGGTATAACAATGTTAAGGACAGGGCCATGCCTGGAATGACAGACCCATGCTGAGAGGCAAGAAGCAGGAATACAGACCGTGAAACTCAGAAGATGCCAGGTGCAGCCAGCATGAACATGGGAAGGTGGAGGGACTGTGGCGTGTGTGTTAGGAGATGTCATTTCCAGAGACAGAAAGGACCCTCCCTTCTTCCCTACTGGACCAAAACCTCTACACTGGTCACCTCCCTGTTCCCACTGACCACCTATACAAGAAGAGATTCTGGGAAATGAGGTCCCAGATGGGCAACCGTGAGGCTGCCAGGGAGCCCACAGTGCTGAAAGGTAGAGGACCAAGACCCCCGACACAAAGGACCTGCCAGCTTCTGCCCTGGAGCCAGGCTCCCCCTGAAGTCACACATCTGATATGCTGACCAACAACCAGTCTAAAATATAGGGACGTTTGGTCTCTGAATCATGATATGTCGTCCTCTGAGCATCAGACAGGCTCCGGTTTGAGCACACACATGCCAGGTGGCACAAGCCTTCTGAGACTGAAGGAGTCCGTCCATGCATCACTCAAAAAATCATTCACTGCGTGCTCCTGGGGCCCTGGCCCAGTGCCGAGGACCAGGGTTGAAAACCAGAGGTGACAGGGTTTCTGATCCAACTAGTACATCCAGGTAAGGGAACAGCGACCGTGAGACTGACAATGACTGAGGTATATAGGCAGATGTGCTCAGAGACGGAACTCTCGGGCTGGGCTGCAGGAGGCAAGTAGCTGCTGACTTGTTAGGATGTCTCAGAGTATCTTAATAGCTATGCACTTAAAACATACTAGGAAATAAATATAATTAACATACCAAGCTCTCATCTTTACAGACATGGCCTAGGGCAAAGGTAAAATTAGAATAAAAATGATACAGCATTGGCACTGTGGTGCAGCAGGTCACTTGTGTTGCTGGAGTGCTGGTTTGAGTCCCAACCGCTCCAGTTCTGAGCTGGCTCCCTGCTAAGGCTCCTAGGAAAACAGCGGCGGATGCCCCAAGTGCTTGGGCCCCTGCATCCTCATGGGAGACCTAGATGAAGCTCCTGACTTTTTCCTAGTCTAGGATTGTGCTGGGGTCTGTGCAGTAGGTGTGGATGACACGAAGGCGTGAAGAGAACAGCTCCCCTGTTTGGCAGGGCCCGGGGGAGCTTCCAGCTGTTAGGCAAGGCCTGGCGGAAGTCTCTCTGACCACCTTGACGCTGTTTCGCCCCCTGGTTGCATGGACACTCAAGCACCCCACTAAGAACTCTGTACTCTATTAAGGCATTGTTTGCCCCTGTGAGATGGCTTTTGTAACTGATGTGGGCTTGAGAGTTAATTTCACTGCTAATGTTTTGGTGAGTGGGCCTTTGACAATTTACACACAAGAGCACAATTAAGCCCATGCCATTTTTGGATACCTTATTGGGTACTTAACCATTGCTTCAGAATCTGGCCAGACATGTAGCACTCCTTCTGGGAAAGGGCTTGAAAATATCCTAAATATTAATGCAAGTGATGGGAGTGAGAGCTGAAATTGCTATGGCAATATAGTTATTGTTATCTCAGAGGCTAGCCTGTCTTTGCAATTTTTTGGAGCATAGAAAATGTAACTGTTTCAGCCGCTTTTATAATTTTTAGCTAGAGAAATTAAGGATGCTTTTATTAAATAAAAATGCTTTTAATTATTGTTTCATTGTTTATGGGCTTGTAGAGTTTATAATTGTAGGGGGATTTAACATTTGAAACTTCTGTCTTGGATTTTATGTTTTTTCCCTTGTAACCTATTTTCCCTTTAAATAATGGGTAAATTGTAGAAATAGAAATGTGGTAGGAATGTACTACTGATTAGCAGGTAATCGCTTGTGCCTTGGCCTTGGAGTCCTGGCTGTCGCTCCATGGCCACTATTGAAGAATGAATAATGACTTGCTTTGAAGAATATGGATACAGTATTTTGCAAAATTATTTTTAGGGGCACCTGCTTAGCCCTGAAGTGCAGATGGAATGACCAAATGTCTGTACATGCCCCCTTAGTCTGAAGTAAAAGTAGAACAATTAGTAGTTTGAGTAGAAGCTTGTGAGGTGTCTGAGTAAATAAAAAGGACAGCTTTCTCTTGAGCTGTTGCGAGAGCGCACCAAGTGACAGTGTCTGTGTCGTCCTTTATCGCAGACTCCACGCACCCTTCCTGAACTCTAAACTCAGCTGAAGCTGGACTCCAGCAGGATTGGCCACTGCAGGCCTCTGGGGAGTGAACCAAGAGTTGGAAAATCTCTGTCTCTCCCCTTCTCTGTTTCAAAATAAATAAATTCTCTTCTTAAAAAGCCCATGGGAAAAGGCATTAATATTTGGCTTAGTGGCTTAGACGCCTACATCCCATCTGAGTGCCTGGGCTGGCGACTCAGCTCTCTCCCCTTACTCCAGATGCTGGGGCAGCAAGAACAGCTCAAGGAGCTGGGTCCTGGCCACTCATGTGGAAGCTATCAGTCCCTCAGTATCTGCCATCATCTCCCACGAGAGAGGAGACAGGCTTGGGTGTGGCAGGGGCCATGGAGAGCTGGCCTGAGATCCACCCACAGGCTGTGACTCCTAACCATCCCCCATGTTATTTCTAGGGGATCAGGACATGCCACAATATGCCACAAGAAACCAGAGCATGGCTCTGCCTTAGCACCCAAGTTTAACTCTCCCTGAAATAGCATGAGCTCCATCCTGCTAGTGACCCCAGGGGAAGTGTTTTCTCTGGAAGAATCACTGTGCTGAACACTGGGACTAAGTCCTGGCATTCCACGGAGGGCTGTAGGAGTCCTGAGACACATTCCTGAGCTGCAGCCCTACAAGGCGTGGATGGAGGGCGGAGACCAGCATCTGGAGGCGGATCCCAGGCCTTTTAGAAATTCAGCCGTGCCCCCACCCATCATCCACGCTGAGAGGCAATGTCAGCATGGACCCAGAACACACATGAGGAAATAGACCCAAGTGGCAGCTTTGCACATGGCTCTCAGCCCAGCAGGGGTCTCTAGATGTGAACTTCAGGGTTTTTTGCAGGTGCACCTGAGGCTTGCTTCACATGGTCCAGCCTGCACTGTGCAGGTGTGTGTTGGGTGAGCCCCAGTGTTGAGCCCCTAGGCAATCTCCTGGGCCAAATGCACCTGGCCCAGCCTCTCCAGGGGCCAAAATACTCCCAGACTGAACTTGGCCTAGTTCTAGCTTTAAACAAATCTTTGGCTAAATAGAAAGCTGAGCTCGGCCTGCAGTTCTCTCTCCCTGGGCATTAGGCAGAGGCAGAAGCCCGGGACCCACAGGGCAAAGGTGAAAACTCCAGCACCTGATGTGCTAGCCGCAGCAGAGCCCAGGTCCCGTGGGGTAAGGGGTGGCTGCAGGACTCCACTCAGGCTCCATGGTGGTGGCACACCTGTGAGTGTAGTTGGGCTCTTCTCCGACGAGCAAGGCTGTGTCTTTGATTCTCCATCACATGGATTAATCCTGGGAGCTTCAGGGGCTTCACCATCCTCCCCCCTCCCTTCCTCCCTCCCTCCCGTTATGTGGGTATATGTGTCTGTCTGGCACTCAGATAAAAAGATAACTTGGAAAAGTGTAGATTTCAGAGCTAGTGTTGTGGCATAACGGACTCTAGGATTCCATATGGGCACCATTTCAAGTCCTAGCTGCTACACTTCTGATCCAGCTCCCTGCTAATGTGCCTAAGAAAGCAGCAGAGGATGGCCCAAGTTCCTAGGCCCCTGCACCCACAAGGGAGTCCACGAGGAAGCTCCTGGCTTCGATAGCTCTGAGCCCTAGGCCACTGCAGCCATTTGTGGGGTGAACCAGAGGGTGGAAAGCCTCTCTGGGTCTGTTTGTTTAACTCTGCCTCTCAAATAAATAAAGCTTTAAAAAATAGTACAGGTTCCCTCCTCAATAGAATCTGAGTCACACCCAGGAATTCAACCCCCCAGATCCTCTGATGAGGCTGTCATCTGTTTCAGGAACCACCTGCTGAGCCTCGGCCCCCACTGCAGGGCCCTGCCAGAGCGGCCTGCTGCAGGGGCAGCTGGATGGGCACCAAGGACATTCATGATCGTCAAGAGAGGCCACTGACATGCTGGGCTGCCAAGTGCCCTACTACACACATGACAGCCCCAATGACAACCAAGGATGAGGAGGCCTGCTCAGGTGGGCGTTGGGGGTGGGCCTGTGCCAGCGAGCTAGGGGAGGCATGAGCGACTGGTAACACCGTGACTTTGCTGTGACACTGCTGCAGTGACCTGGCCCACAGACTGCATTTTATGATATATTACATGCCTTCTAGCCACTGGACAAGAGCCATCATTCTGCAAACATTTGTTGAAGGCCTACTGTGTGCAGCCCTTGGTGCTAAGGACCAAGTGGCAGGCTTAAGTCTTGCTGTGTGAATATCTGTGAGCACCCTACCATGGAGCCCCCGGCTGCAGCAGCCCCTGGAAGCTCTTCCTCAGCACCATCATGCTGAATTCTCTTAAGGCATGCACTAGCTTTATACCCATTTTACAGATGGAAAAGCTGACGCTTCAAGAGACGAAGTCAGCGTGACCAGTAGCCTGTGGTAACAGACAGACATGAATGCAGATCTGAATAACTCAAGACATTCGAATCCTCTGTCTCAGAATGAAAGCCCATCCAGCAAACTGCAAGATCATTCCTACTCTAAAACTGGGGTCAGGCCATGGCAAGGACCCCAGCCACCTTGGTGAGCCTAACTCTGGAAGCAGGATATGGCAGGAAAGAAGATGAGGGGTTTCCCAGGGACAGGGGCCTGGGTACTGCCAGGTGCCCTCAGCCCTGTGGGTGCTTCAGCCCCAAGCCCTGGGCCCACTTCTGCCTTTGTCACCTTCTCCACTCTTTTGCACCAAAGGGAAAGCCATTAGTCGGGAAGACAAAAAACGGGCTTTGTGAGTCAGTGGAGTCAGTGGCTTGTCAGAGCACCAGAAAGAAGCAGGGAGGGGGAAAGCTACTCCACCAGGGTCAGTCCCAAGTCCCAAGTGTGACTGCAAAGAGGGTCTCTGAAAGCAAAGACTCACCCACTGGGGCCATCTCCATGTCCAGTTTCTGCTGGACCCTTTGCCCCTCAGGGAGACTAGAACCAGACTCCAGATATGAATGCAGCAGGGACACTGCTGGTTCCTAGCAGACAGCCTTGCTCATCTCGGTGCAAAAGCAAACTCAAGTCCCACTGAGAGTGCTTTACAGACCAGCACTTGTGGCCCAGCTGTGCACCAGGAGACCCAAAGTGGCCGCAGTGTTCCCTGAGGACAGTCAGCCGTGGGAGGGCTTTTTCCTGCTAGACTCTGATCCCAGACAGTTGCCCCACTAGGCTTCCAAGGTTTTCTCACACTCTTACTGCAAACACTGTCACTCCCAAGCCAAGGAGACCAGTGGCCACACAGCACAGAAAAGGAAGCCATACTTGGTCTGCAAAGGATCTGGAGCAGGTGTGCTCAGATAGGACCCAAAGCCAAAGTCAAACAAAGCACCACCACCTGCAGAGAGCAATCAAGGACTGCAGGGGTGCTGGAAAGAGCCTGGCCATTTTTCTTTTTCAAACGTTTATTTGTTTGAAAATCAGAGTCACAGAGAGACAGGGAGAGAGAGGTCTCCTCTGCACTGGCCACTCCCCAGATGGCCACTACAGCCAGGGCTGAGCCAAGCCAAAGCCAGGGGCTTCATTCGGGTTTCTTGCAAGGGCAGCAGGGGTCAGATTGCTTGGATCTTCATCCATTGCTTTACCCAGGACATTAGCAGGAAGCTAGATCAGAAGTGGAACAGCCTGAAGACAGACCAGCACCCGTATGGGATGCCAGTAGCAGCTTTACTCACTATACCACAGTGCTGGCACCAACAGCCCCAGCCTTAAGAGCCCATATGAGTTGGGCCAGTGGTCTTGGCAGGCTGTGTGGCCTTGAGGAAGTTTCACACCTTCTCTGCATTCCAGGTCTCAGATCTATAATAAAAAGAGCCCACTGTGGATGCCAGAGCCAGACTCCGCCTGAGGGACCAGAGGAGCAGCTGCCCAGGTGTCCATCAGGGGTGGCCCGAAAGGACAGTCAAGCCCAAGGTTGGCCCGCCCACATACCTGAAGTCTCACTGTGTGCCAGAGCTCTGGCCATGCCGGTGGCAACACAACTGCCTGCTCTCTGACCACAAAGGTTCTCCACCCTAGCAGGTTTGCGTTGCATCTGCAGGCAAGTGGGGTCTCGCTGCCCTGTCTCCAGGAGGCGGGGATGGGCCAGCATCTCCAAGCCTCCTGCCAGAGAGTGGAGACCAGCTCCCTTGAAGCCATGCTTAGCACTTATGTCCCACTGGGGCAGCCATTCACCCACACAGGCGCTTGCTCCCCACCACTAATGTTAGCTTTCAGCCACTCGGCAGCTGCTCTCCGCCGGAGGCTAGCTCCAAAGCAAGAGAATGCTTGCGCCTTGAGTCCCAGCTGGTTTGACTTTGTATCCACCACAGTATTGCTAGAGTGAGGTTCATGGCCAGCCGTGCGGAGGCTGTGGCTGCAGAATGGGTGGCAGCTGGAGAGGGCAGGGGCACATTCCAGAGACTCCAGGGCAGATGCACATGAACTTAAGCAAGGTTCACTCAACCCTCATGTGAAAACAGTATTCACCCGATCTATGTTAACAAAAGATGAGGGTAACACACACTACAGTACTAATACAAACTCTAGCCTCTGGTTCATCTGTGTTAAGTGGCCACTGTGTGCCCTCTGCTAAACCTTTTTCCCAAGATGCCTTTGTTTATTCGAAAGCCAGAGTGACAATGAGAGAAGAGAGGGAGGGAGAGAGAACGAGCTGACTTAGTTTCCCAAATGTCACAACAGCCAAGGCTAGGTCGGGCTGAAACAGGAGCTAGGCACTCCATCCTGGTCCCTCCCGTGGAGGGGCAGGAGCCTTAGGATTTGGCCCATCTACTGCAGCCTTCCCAAGTGCATTGGCAGGAAGCTGTGTCGGAAACAAAATAGCTTGGACTCGAGCTGACACTTTGATATGGACTGTCCACATTGCCGCCCTTTGGCCCAACTGTTTTTCCCATGCTGTTTTATGCGGTATCCAACTCTGTGTGCTGGGTTCTGGCATTCACATTTTTTTTCAGGAGAGGAAACAGAGGCTGAGAATGGCTAAGGAACTTGCTGGGGGTTGCAGGTCTCACAGCAGAGCCAGAAATCAAATAAGCTATCTGCCCGTGAAGCCCTCCCTGGGATGGAGTCCTCCAGCTCATGTGATCCAGATGAGCTGAACTCCCTGGGATGGAGCCCTCTGGCTCACGTGACCCAGATGAGCTGAGCTCCCTGGGATGGAGCCCTCTGGCTCGCATGACCCCAGATGAGCTGAGCTCCCTGGGATGGAGACCTCTGGCTCGCGTGATCCCAGATGAGCTGAGCTCCCTGGGATGGAGCCCTCTGGCTTACGTGACCCAGATGAGCTGAGCTCCCTGGGATGGAGCCCTCGGCTCACGTGATCCAGATGAGCTGAGCTCCTCTCTGGGATGGAGCCCTCGGCTCACGTGACCCAGATGAGCTGAATTGTGCGGTGACCAGAGTGCCTGCTGTGCATCACACGGAGTATCAGGTGCTCATTCACCGAGGGCGCTGTCCTGTAAGTCCAACTTTGCCCCAAAGGCAGAATCTTAGCCTGCCTATCTTCTTGCAAGAGGCGGAGACTCATGGGCCTCCAGGTGAACACAAGCATGGAGAGCTTAGGATCATGACAGCTGACTTCCTGAATGTGTGCCCAAGGTTCCAGAGGCCCTGGGAAGTGAAGGTTGGGCAGCCACTAGCAGAGGGCACACAGCAAGCAGCAGGTGCTCAGTAGCCTACTTCTCAGAGGCCTACAGAATGCTGGGTGGGGGGGCTCACTCACTGGCAGCACGGCAAGCTACCTGATTACCTACCTAACCACCCACGGCTTCCACCCAAACCTCCTCCCAGTGGAGAAGCCTGTGCCCCTCCCCTTCCCCATGCCATGAATGCCCATCTCAGGGTTTTCCTAATGGTAGAAAACTTGACTTCCCTTACAAGCACCCAATCTGGGTGCACATTTCATGAGCCAGCTATAGGTGGGTCTGCTCAGCACCTTGTCCATGGAATTTCCACAAGCTAATGACTCCCACTTATTAAGAGTTCAGGTGCCGCTAGCACAGGCTAACGACAGCATGTCCCACATCTTGGCTCATCTGACATCCATTACAACCGCCTACCCCTCCCAGAAGCCCAGGCAGGTGCAGCCCTCTGGTCACCCAAGACCCTCAGAGTGAAAACCGGGGTTTGAGCTCAGGCTGCCTAGCACTCCTATAGTACCAGCGGCCTCTCTGAATCTCCTCTGGTTCTTGAAGCTCCCTCCCCCAGCACAGCTTCACAACACTGCTTGCCCTCCTTGCACTCCTGAGAACTCAGTGCTGACCCACACCTGTTGGACACTGGGGGCTTTTCAGCTCACCCTACCCTCCACCATGGCACAGGGGCTCCCCTCCCCCAATTCCTTCTACCAGCCTTGCAAAAGCAAAGGAAAGCTGCTTCATGACGCAAGCCTCCCCGATACCTCCTTGGAAATGGAGATGCCTGCACCTGCAGCACAGGCTGCTGAAATATTTAACACTGCTGGCCAGACTGGCCTGAAGAAAGGAGAGACGAAAGGGGCCCAGCTGCCATGTCCAGAGCTCTCAGGCCTCCTTCTCACTCTGACGATTTCTCAGGGAGAGAACAGTTGAATGGCTGTCGCTCTGCCCAGGGTGGACCCTCCCAGGAAGGAGTGGTATCCTTGCAGGTGTGGCCTCTGTGGATATCTGCAGGTAGGGAGGGCAGCTCAGGGTGCCACTGTTCAGGGCCAGGTGGTTGGCTCACCCTGGGAGTCCTTGCACCACTACACAGAACCAGGCGTGAGGCCCACAGAGAAGCTCCCGGTCGCAGGTGCAGGGAAGCCCTGCTGCTCTGTGCCACTGAGCAGGACACCATGGCCACATGTCATTCCCACCTTGGAGATGGGACCTCCTGGTTTCCCACATGTAAGGCAGGTGGCTACTCACCACCAAATGCTGGAGAAGCTTCCAGGGCTTCCTATGGAACCCTGGGAGTCCACTTGGGGCACGTGCTGAGCAGTCATCCCCTCTCCCTATTGGGCTGTCCCATGTGGAAGCTCTAGCTTCCATATGACTTTTGTTTACATTTTAATTAGTTAAAATCCAACAAAATTGGGGCTGGTGTTATGGCACATTGGGTTAAGCATCACTTTGTGATGCCAGCATCTCTTCTCTGAGCACTGGTTCAAGTCCTGGCTGCGACATTCCCAATCCAGCTCCCTACTAACATACCTGGGAAGGCAGTGGAAGACAGCTCGAGTGCTTAGGGCACCTGCTACCCATGTGGGAGACCCAGATGCAGTTCCTGACTCTTGGCTTCAGCCTGGGCTTAGACCTGGCTTTGTGGCCATCTGGGGAGTCAAAGCGTGGGTGGACAATATTTCTGTCATTTGCTTTTCAAATCTTCAAAAACCAAAATCCAACAGCATGAATAATCCACTTCCCAGGAGCACACACCTCATTTCAAGGGCTTGGAAGGCACAAGGGCCAGGAGCTTCTGCACTGGAGAGTGGAGACAACACACACTCTTTAACACAGTAAGAGGTTTCAGCGGAGGTGTATTCTAGAAATAAACTTCTCAAGATCCCACCTGGCTGGTGAGTTCATGGTCAAGGTTCTCAGCATGGGTTTGCTGACACATGATGCTGTGAGTAGAAGCACATTAGCCCAGAGAGAGGAAGCAGTGAGAGGGAGCAGGGCAAACACTGTAGGGAGTTCTGCCTCCTACCCAGGATGTAAGGAGTGCTGCGGGCGACTAGCAGGTGCAGCAAGGTGAGACCCTCAAGGTCACAGAGCTGTAGCTTGAACTCTGCAGCCTTTCAGGGGTCTATGTGAGTCCCATGCTAGACCTCAGAATCACACAGGCTTCTCTCAAAGGCCTAGCCATGGAGGTGGGCGGCTTCTGCTACCGGGGAGTACAGCCACTCATAGGCAGGCTCAGCACCAATGAGTATCAAGGGGACACGGAACATCGGGGCCAGAATCCAGCTTGAGCTCTGCAGCTATAACTAGGTCCCCAGTGCCTCCCCCACACTGAGCCACGCTGTACCTTCCAAAAGATTGGAGCACAAGAAGGATACCTCTAAGTTTCATTCCATCTCTAAGCAGATGATGTAAATTCTCCACTTGTCAGACGTGGCTGCGGAAGCAAACCCAAATTCAGGTCTGACAGCAGAACTTCTGCCAGCGACCATAATGAGAGGTTCCAGGAGGGAAGCCGGGTCACCTTGAATACATTCAGTTTGGAAAATCACCACCTTGCCCTGAAGCCAGCCCTGGATTCCCACAGCTCTTGCCCGGCCAGGGAGCCAGTGCCTGAGACACTAGAGGAGGGAGGGGCTGGTAAACCCAAGGCAGGTCATTCCTGTCCCAGCTCCCTGGTGTACATTTACCTCCAGAGGTTTGGCACTTTTCCAAACGATTGACTCAGCTCTGGAGAAACTTATGAATCATGAAAGTATCAGGACATAAAGGCACCTTTTTAAAAAGTCCTGTGACTTTCATCTAGGATGGTTCACAATGGTCAAAGCTGCCAAGGATGCAAATCCACATCAATTGTGGAGCTGTTGGTGTCCTAGGCACCTTTCAATCTGGGTGCTCATTCCACTTAACAAGCTACGGTGGGCCACGCAGGGTTAGTGCACCCCACTGGACAGGCAGTGAGGACTGGAAACAGACTCCTGCTGGCAGCTCGCTCTTGCTGCAGGCTCCGGGCTGTTACATCAGGGGGATCTTGGACATGGCCTCCTTTGGCTTAACTGTCTTCTTTTGAAGAAACATGTTTCAAACCCAAGAGTCCTGCCCGCTTTGATCACATGCTTCTCCCCTACATTCAGAGTTGAATCTGACACCTTGACCGATCGTTTGTCCAACAGAAAAGACACAGGCAGTCCCTTTGAGCAAATTTCCAGCCAAGAAAAGGGTGGTGATGTCCAAGTCAGTGAGAATCACATGCCCAAACAGGGGCAAGCGGGGCTGTAATCAAAATGCCACATGCTACCCTTTGCACCAGCAAACATGACGACCGTGTGGCTACAACGGACAGTCACTTCCAATACCCTTTTGTCTAATGACCTAAAGCAAGCGAGGCTGCACCTGGGTGCTCTGCAGGGAGGACTGTCCAGTGCGCAGAAAGGCACAGCAAGCTGTCTGTCCATACTGCGTCTGTGCCATATTATACCTGGGCTGTGCTCTGACCCCCCACATCGGGGGGACTGCACAGTCTGGGAATACAGCAGTGCGTTGGTGCTGCCTGCTTTGGCCCAGGAGCGACACTGGCTCTCCTGTCAGCACCAGCAGGGGGAGCACTTTCTAGATGCCCATTCTGATCCATGCTATGGGTTCTCAGCAGTTCCACAGAATCCACCCAAGCTGGTCTCCTGACAACCAGTGAGAGAGCAGACTAACCAGTTTCGATTCGCTTTGCTTGTTACACGGCAACTAAAAACATGACTTTGATGGTGAAACAAGATACAATGAAGTGCATAAGATCGGCAGAAAATTTTACAACAAAACATAACCACAAACATTTTAACTTGTAGTATACTGTGGGCTATTCAGTAGCAGACGTGGAAGAATCACTCTCCTCTGCCATTCATGTATCCTAGCAGGGCCCTGGGTGGCACGGCAGCTTTGGCTGCAACCTGCAACTCCAATGTCCCATATGGCTGCAGTTTGAGTCCTGGCTGCTCCGCTTCTGATCCAGCCCCCTGTTCAAGTGCCTGGGAAAAGCAGAGGGGGATGGGCCAGGTGCTTGGGAGGTCTGGAGGGAGTTACAACTTGCTAGCCAGCTTCCTGGCTTGACCTGGCCCAGCGCTGGCCATTGTAACCATATTAGGAGTGGACCAGTGGGTAGAGGTCACTCTCTCTGCCACTCTGCCTTTCAAATAACTAAATCTTTTTTTTTTTTTTATGACACTTTAGCAGACAAAGGATCCCATGCTGGAAAAGAAAGGTAGCCAGGTTGGAAGCCTAGCCTCTGGAGCAGAATGAGCTCCCTACACCCCTCCCACAAACACCCAGTGTGCACATGGAGGAGACACAGGATGTGGGCACCCAAGACATGGCCCCGGGAAGCCTGCCATGAAACCACCACCAGAAGCCTACCTCCACGGGGCGCAGAACATCCTGGGTATTCTCTAACTCACATGGCAATGCCAGGCAAGACAGACACCACCCCTATTCCACAGGGGAGCAAACAGGAGCACAGCCCTGGCCTGAATGTCACCAGCACCCCATCTGCTGGCTGCATTCCCCAGTCCACCCCGCCTCCCCAGGCTCCTGCTGGATTCTACTCCTATGGGCAAAGCTGCTGCTCCTGGGAAACACCCCACAGGGCTATCTCTAAGACTCATCCAGCTCCCTACGCAGTTTCCTCGGGGCAAGTGGGCTCATCAGGGAAAAGTTACATGACAAGCAGGAGACAGTTCCCACCTATCTGTGTTAAACCAGTACAAAGTGCTTGCTGTGCACACAGCCTCTGAGCCATATGAGGAAGGCATGGCCTTCTGAGTTCCTGTGAGTGCCCAGGGCATCCTGCAGGGCAGCCACGGGCCATGTCCAGCCACACTGGCATGATTGCTGGGCCCCGTTGAGATGTACCAGGAGCCTGAAGCACCAGGAGACTTCAAAGGCTAAGTGTAAAAACAAGAGCGAAAGCTGCGGCCTTAGCAATGTTTATATTAACTACTTGTTGACATGGTAATATTTCTGAGATGCAGGATTCAAAAAAAAAGGTCTTTTTAAAGTTACTTCTACTTGTTTCTGTTTAGCTTTTGAACAAGGCTGCTGGAAGATCTGAGAGCGCTTCAGGGCTCTTACCGACCAGAGCTGGTCCCTAGCCTCCTGTCACCTCTCATTGTCTAAGTGTAAGATGCACCACGGGGATGTAAGAGGGTGTAAGAGGGTGCTCATCGTCCCGAAGTTGGCGTCCTAAGATTCTCACAGAGGGGGAGGCAGCAACAGGTGTTTTCTCAAAAGCCCAAGCAGAGGAAGGTTGACTTTGCTACTGCCCTCAGGGACTGGGGAGGAGCAGGGGCTAGGCCAGGTGCTTCACTCAGCATGCCAGTCATGGATACAAAAGCCTTAAAACTCACAGGGCACGGCATCCCACACAGCAACATGAAAAGAAACGTACAAAAGTAATTTTAGTTAGACATCTTAACTCGGTAGGTTCAAAACGTCATCATCCCACAGATCCCTTATAAAAACAAACACAGATGGGCGTTCTCCTCTTGTTCATACTGAGTTGTCTGTTTACCCCATTTCACTGTTCACCCGCGGTCAGTGGCTGTAAACCTGGACCAGGCAGCTCCAGAGACTGTGAAGATCTCAGTGGGGCCAAAACATCCGAGAGCCCACGGCTTGGCATGCTGCGAAGTCACACAAGTTCAGTGACGAAGGGCTCCGCTCAGGAAGAAAGGGACAATGACTCCAGATAGTCAAACCAAGAAAAAAAGTCATGAAAAAAACACTGTCATCACTAAGTGGGGAGGCTATGTTTTTTTGTTGTTTTTTTTTTTTTTACTTTGCTCTTCCTTACACATGCTCCAGAATAGTCTAACCTCTAATACTAATTTGGACATATTTTTAAAATTTAAAGAGACTACAACAATGAGCCATGACGTATTTGCTGGCTGTTGGCTGTGTGTTGGCTGTGTGTCCCCTGAGGTCTCCAAGAAGCTGACACAATAACCGGGCACACAGCCCGGAGGGTGGGGCGCTTGTCCCTGGCTGGACATATGCTGTTCTTACATCTGAAGTGGGAATGTAAAAACCAAGTGCCCAGGCAGTGGGAGAAGAGTGTCAAAAGCAGATGAGGCTGGTGTTTGATTTGGCAGCACAGCCCACACCCACGCGAAGCCAAGAGGCACTATGGGGCAGCGGCAAAGGCTGCTGGGTGTTGGAGGAGCACTCAGACTTGAAAAACAGGTGACCATGCATTCTTTCAGCATGTGCAAAGCCTGACTCAGATCCTTGACCCGACGCCTGCAGCTGCTGGGAAGCGGCACAGGTGCTAATTGAAAAGACGATCCCACCCTTCGTACGCACAAGCAAGCACGTGTATGTGCACGTGTGCACACACCCGCCGAGCGCAGAACAACCATCAACGTCCAGGGAAGCTGCCAAGCTTGTCCACCACGTGCCTAAGTCTCTGAGAGTGTGGACCTTGGGGGAGCAGCTTTTGCACAATCCTGGGGGAGCCCTTCACTCAGGAGAGAGCAGTGGGAGGGTCTGGGGTTCTCCACTTGGCCTCCTATAATCACAGATCTCTTGCAGCGTGCCTGCACGTAGGGAGGAGCCATTCCTGTCTCTGAGCTCAAATCAACACTGCTGACCCATTGACCTCAAAAGGTGATGAGTCAGAGGAGTGGGTGCCGAGGGCCATGGGGGCAGAAGGCAGGGGCCAGGGGCTCTCTTAGGGCGATGAAGATATTCCGAAATTGGTGTAGACACACTTGCACAATTCTGAATATGCTACAAGCCACCGACTCAAATGTTTTCAGCGAGCTCCTTATGTGGGGTGTAAAATGTACCTCAGACAAGCTGGGGGTTGTGTAAGTTGTAAGCTCAGGAGAGCAACCCACGGAGCCCCCAGGAAAGCTCTGCTTTCCCTGCAGATAGAATATGGTGGGTTCCTGTTCCTCTTTGTATGAAACTCATGGAGAAGGGCTGCTTTGCTTTGCCAAACACCCAGCATGTCTCCCACACTGCCAGCCTCGTTGGCAGAGACCTTGCCCAAGACTCCTGGAGCATCCTTCTCAGGCAGTAAAGCAGAAGTGCAAAAGGCAGGCCCAGGGGACAGTGGGAAGGACAATCGATCGGATGATGTAGCTGGGAAGAAGGCCACCACCCTCCACATGCTTTTGCTTTCCGTGATGGAGTGACCGCTGTAAGTGATCCCTCCGCCACAACCCCTAGGGAAACGTGGGCGGTCGCTGGCTTGGAGCTGCTATTGAATCTGGATCTATTTAGGTAAAGGCAGCTGAAATGATGCTAACGTAGAATCTGGACTCTAGAAAACCCCACAGCTAACCATCACCTATCCTTCAGCCGGGCACAGCCAGCTGGAAACATTTCCAAGCTTCCCAACAAACCTTTCCAGAAGCCCAGGTTGGACAAACCGAAGAACACAGCTAAGGGAGCATGACACATTTGAAACAAGCAGCTCCACACCTCCAGCCGTCCTCACCATTGCCCAACTCTCAACACATCCAGAGCAAGTGTGAGCCAGCAATTCAAGATGGAAACGTCGGCTTTAGGGAAACCTTTGCAGCTGGCCCCATAGCCCCATGGGAATTCATTCACGTACATACCTGGTGGCAGTCTGGAGCTCCTCTGGAACCAAGCATGGCAGCTTCCAGTCCTGAGCACCGCCAGGTGCTGGAGGTGAGGAGGCACACATCTTCCTGACCCCAGCAGGAGTGGGGTGCTCGCGCCTCAGCTGTTCCACAGCCTGCTGGTATCCAGCTGGGCTGTCCTCGCACGAGATGGCTGTGTCTTCCATGGACTGAGCCGAATCAGGGCGGCCTGGGCCCCAACAGCCTCCTGGCAGGGCTGTGTCACAAGCTGACCTGGAGCGCACCCCTGTCGGACCTGTTTCAGGCAGGTCACTTGAGTCATATGCCTGTGTCTCAGCTGGGCTCTGTGTGATGTCAGCGGCTGCTTCCCCAGCAGCTCCGGACATTTCGCTAGAGTCCAGGGGTATGGCCGGCACCTCTCCAGCTGCTGGCTCCAGGGCACTCTGGTCCCTTGGGACACCAGCAGTACCTCCAAGCAGGTCCAGGGTCCAGTCCTCCTCACTGGCCTCAGGCCCAGTCAGAGCACCGCCATGGGGAGCAGAGGTGCCCAGGACAGAGGTGGAGCTGGGCACTTCGCCTGGCCACTCTGGGCGAACAGAATCCTGAGGGCCATCTTCCCCAGGTTGCCCGTCACAAGCAGGTGTCCCCTGGTGCTGTTGTCTAGAAGGAGGTCTGTCAGCTTGATCCAAGGCTTCTCCAGAACTCATGGGAGTCACCTGCAAGGGCCCCTGCGAGGCAGGACCAGAGGCTGTGCCCTGCCCGGCCTTCCTCAACTGCAAGTGAGCCTGAGACTCCCCAGCCCCCTCCGGCCCCCTGCTTCTCCTCACTGTGGGTGGGGCACCTACCATCACCTCCCCTACCCCAGCACCTGGTGGGTTCTGCCCTGAGGCCAGCAACCCCAGGCCCATAGCTGGCACCTGGAGAACAGGATGGTAAATCTCAGCCAACTCTGGCTTCCTCTCCATGCAGAGTCCAGCAGGGAGTGCAGGGAGAGAGGGGCTGGCTACTCCTTGTATCCCATCTAGAAGCTTCTCTGGGCCTAATGACACGGCAAGATCCTTGCCCACTACACTCCCTGCCTTATCAGCAGGGGCACTCCGGGGCCTCTCGGCGGTCAGAACGCCCAGCACAGACTGCTCGAAGATCTTGGTGATGTGCTCCCTGAAGTCAGGGAACCCTGTGAGCGAGCTGGCTGGCTTGGAGCTCACATGCTCAGCATGTGCCACGCCCCTCTTCGGGTCCTGGGAAAGTTCTTCTGTCCTCGGCCTGTCATTCTCTGTCTCTCTCACTGTACCACCTGCCAGGCCCTTCTCATCAACAGGACACGCTGGGATCTCACTGGACTCAGCACCCACATCCACAGTGGGTGCTGTTCCCTCCCCCCCTTCCATCTGCTTAGCCTCGGCTGGAAACAGCATCCTGTCCAAGTAGGGCACAGTGCCCATGGGGTCTTCAGCGGCTCCAGCTTTGGGGCTTTTGCTGCTGGTTTGCATGACCAAGACTTCCTCTTCTGCAGCTCCCGGTTGCAAGAGGGAGGTGAGGGAGCCAGCAGGGCACCTCCCAGAGATGGTGTCTTCCACAGCCCTCAGTTCTCCTTGGGAACAGGTGTCTTGGGCAGGTGCCCTGGATCCCTCCCAGGAAGCTGATTTTGTCCTGTTGTCTTCTGTCCCCTTCCCGGTAGCACCATCAATATGCAGATAAGGCGTGTCAGCAACAGCCTCTGCAGGTGGCGCAGGTGGCACAGGCAGCATGAGCCCCTTTAGGGCAGGGACAGCCTGCTGGGCAGATGTAGCCACCATGGATCCAGGTGCCCCACATAGCTCTCCGGCTGACAGCCAGCACATGGGCTGCTCGGCCTGGCAGGGCTCCCTGGGCATGCAGGCAGGTGCCCCCTCTTGGGCAGTGGTGAGGCACTGGTCAGTGTGAAAGAAGGCACTGCTTCCAGCAGCTTCTCCTGGCTCCTGGGGAGCCTGCTGCATCCCCACATTTCCATCAGCAGCCCCTCTGCTCGTGACAGCTCCACCTTCAGTGTCGAATGGTGCACTTCCAAGGCACTCTGGGGACACTGTGACTGAACTGGCAGGAGGCTCTGTCTCCTGCAGTGGGGCTGGCGCTGGTAGCTGCCTGCCTTGTTGGGCCTCGTTGCATGCAGGCTGATGGGTTGTGACAGTGGGAGGATGGGCAGCCACTGGTGCTGGCGAGCAGGGAGCCATCCCTGGGAGGGCCCCTGGGTCAGACACATGAAGGTTGGTGTTTGCCTTCTCTGGCTCTCCCGAGCCCGGGAGCTGGGGCCAAGCAGCAGCTGCCAAGACTCCTACATCCATTGGACATGCTCCTTCATGCCAGCTGCCTGCTGTCAAGGCATTCCCCAGATCCTGCTGGGGCTTGTCGGGCTCCTGCCCAGCACAGGCATCTTTCTTTCTGCTCTGGTAATCTGCAGGAGTGGAGTCTAAGGCGTCCACGGTGGGAGGTAAGACCCAGAAGGGCTGACCCCCAAGTGCTCCCTCTTGCCCATCTGCCCCCTGAACCAGCAGCTTCTGTTGGAGGGGGGCTGCTGATTCTGACACCTCCGCAGGAGACACCTCTGGACCTGTGTCCCCAGGAGATGAACTTGGAGCCTCAGACACACTGCCCCTGGAGAGCTTCCTTGGGAACTCTGACCTGGAAGCCTGCTCCTGTGCTCCATCAGTGGATGGGCTCACACCCTCCCCAGCTTCTGTGGATGGGTGGACCGGGGAAACAGCAGCACTGGGCTTCCCCAGACCTGGATGGCTTGGATGAGTCTCCTCCTCACTGTCAGGTGGCTGTGGCTTTGCCTCCAGCACATCCAAGACTGGTGCTTCTGGGCCCAATGGGGAGGGCTGTGGATGGCTCTCAGCAGGCTGCAGGGGCCTCTCTGACATGGTCCCTGTTGATTGGGTGTCACCCGGGCAGCGTGGAACTCCCTGCCAATCCTCCTCCAGGTCAAGGGTTACAGCGGGCTGCAGTCCATCAGCATGAACTTCCGGTCCAGCTGCATCATGCCGTGGCCCACATGGCTGGCCCAGGGATGTCAGAGGCAGGCCCTCCGCACCCCAGCTGCTCAGCTTCTGCTGGGGTGGCCCACCACCACTGCTGCTGCCTGTGACGTTGATTTCTGATGCATTCTGTACTTCTTGGGCTTCGGGTCTGGATGGGCCATCTGGCTTCTCAGACTGTAAGGCAGACCCCGAGCCTCCCTGGGCCTGGAGGGTATCAGGAGAGTTGTTCTGCAGCACCACCCCCTGCCAGCTGGCTCCACCTGGAACTGAGCGCTCCTCGGCTGCATCCAGGGCAGGGGGCAGGACAGGGTCTTTCTCACGGAGTCCACACAGGGAGTTGGCAGCACCGGCCACAGGAGATTCAGCCATCACCTGCCTCCCTGCCTCTGCTGGTGGACAGCCAGGCCCATCTACCCTTGTGGGTGGTGGGACCCCATGGGAACCAGGAAGAACAATGCTGTCTGTACCGTCTGTTGGGTTGGAGGCTTCAGCTGTGCCTGCCTCAGGGCTGGGCTTGCCGGTGAAGACCTGGGACTCCTCTCCTGCCGGCTGTCTGCGATCTGCCCCACCAGGTGCCTCTGGGGTTCCTTCCTGTCCACTTGAGTCGTCTTCAGGAGACCTGCCTCCTTCTGCAGCCACCACCTGGCCTTCAGCATCTTCAAGGGCTTTGACTCTACCTCTGGGCCCCAGTGGCCTCCTGGTGCTGGGAGAATGTGGGGGAGTGGGAAGGCACAGCCCCTCTGGCAGGGCTGTGTGCCTCTGCTCCCTGTGGGAGTGCTCTCCCCTCCCCTGGAGGGCTTGGGCAGGGATGTCCCCACTGCTCCCTCCTGGCTGCCCTTGCTCATTTCCAAGGTCGTATGCTGGATTCTCTGGTCCTGCCAGCCCTGCATCCACTATCTCTGGGGCAAAAGCTGCAGACACTAGCATATCTGTCCCAGAAACTGGCTTGCCAACCAACCTGCCAGATCCTCCCGTAGCCGCAGAGAGCTGAGCAGCTGGCTGGGAAGCAAGGCCTGAGGCACCACATGCTTCCTCCGTTGGGGAGCCCTCGGTGCTCCCAGGCACAGCTCCTTCGGGTTGGCTGCCTGATGCCACGGGGACAACTTGCTCCGGCTCAGGTCTTGGCATCCCTGTTTGCCAGTGACCTTGAGCCATACCCATGTCCAGAGTCTCCAAACCAGAGCCACAGGCCCCTGCTGCTGGGGAAGGGCTTGGCACATCCCAGGGCAGTTCCGTGCATGGCAGGTATTCCCCGAGCTGTTGCTGCTGGCAGCCTTCCTGGGGCACAGCCCTTGAATTGCTCTGTAAGGGATGGTAAGTTCCAAGTAACTCTGTACTCTCAGCTGAACATGGAGGCATCTCCTGCACCTGGCGATTGTATAAATCTGAGGGGGCCTCTTGTGGGACTGGGGCCTCTGTTTGGAGTGGGGGAGATTCCTCCTGGCCAGCTGAGCTCTCTTTGCCTGCCACGCCCTGCCTGATCTCTGCATCCCCTTGCCCTGGGGATGCTAAGCCTCCTGCCTGGTCACTCTCTCCACCCAGCTGTTCCTCAACCAGCTCTCCGGGAGGTACTGATGGGTTTCCAGGTAACTGCTCTGCATGGCTGCAGTGAGAGGTCTTGAGTCCCTCTGCCTCCAAATCTGGATCTTTTTTCTCTGCCTCAGGGACTGTGGCAGCCACATGGGGCTGGGCGGGGACATCGCCCTCAGAGGCCAGCATTGTCACGGCATCCGTTGGGGCTTTTGGAGAAGGTCCCCTCCTGGGCAGCTGAGCGAGGGACCCATCTTCAAGTGCCACTGCTGGCCTTGCTGAGCAGTCTTCCGGGGGGCACTCAACAAAGGGCATGGGGACCAAGGGCCACTTCCGCTCTTGGGGCAGTGAGGAAACTTCTGGTTCTTTCGCTTGCTGTGAACGCTGCCTTGGCTCAGCTGCCTCTGGGGAGGTGACGCAGGGATCCGAGCTGGCAGTGTCCTCAGCAGTGCAGGGGAGGCCTCCAGGCCCAAGGCTGCCAAAAATGAAAACACACAATGTTTCATTGGCTCTCAGGACGCCAAGGACACAGCCACGCTGTGGGCAGAGAACACTGCTGACCCTCCCTCCACTGTTGGCCTCTGGGTGCCTCAACCCCAACCCAGGGCCCTGCGCAACTCCCCTACTCTCCAGGAAGAGCCTCACCTGCGGCCTCTGCCTCCATAGCCACCCTGCCCCAGCCACGACACATGCCCTCAGTTTCTTGGAAAAATCAATGCAGGAGTCACGCCAGTGTGGAGCCAGCCACATCAGCAAGTAAGTAGCAGGTACTGAAACAAATCATAGTAGGCTAAATGCAAGGAGCCCAGAACGTTTTTAACAATAGAAAATCAAAATAGGGGTTTTGTTTTTTTATCTTTTCTTTTTCTTCAAGATTAATGAATTTATTTGAAAGAGTTACAGAGAGATTGAGAAATTGAGAGAGAGAAAGAGAGAGAATCTTCTACCTGCTGATTTACCCCTAATGTGGCTGCAACAGCCAGAGCCGGGTCAAGAACCAAGAACTTTTTCTAGGTCTCCCACATGAGTGGCAGGGATCCACGGACTAGGTCATCTTCTACTGCTTTTCCCAGGCATTAGCAGGGGGCTGGGTCGGAAGTGGAGCAGCTAGGACATGAATCAGCATCCATGTGGGATGCTGGTGTTGTTACTCCATAGCGCCAGCCCCATAACAGGGCCTTTGAGCTAGTCACGGGTGCATTACAGGCGGGACTTGTTCACTTGGAGGCGGCCTTAGGCACTCAGGGAAGCTGACAGTACCGTGGCTTGAAAGAAGAGCCATTTCTGAAGACAGCTCATGGGCATCCTCATGTTTAATATGAGGGCATAATGCACAAATCACTTCTCTCTAGCCACAGAATTTTTTTAAATTTATTTTTATTGGAAAGGCAGTTTTACAGAAAGGAGAGATAGAAAAAGATCTCCTGTCTGCTGGTTCACCCCCCTAGTGGTCACACTGACTGGAGCTGAGCTGATTCTGCAACCACAGAATTTCTGCATGTGACTAACTCACGAAGTTTATTCAAGGGGTTAGCACTGTGGCATAGGGTGTTGGGCCTCCATTTGCAACACCAGCATCCCATATGAGTACTGGTTTGAATCCCACCTGCTCCACTTTCAATCCAGCTCCTTGCTAATGTGCCTGGAAAATTAACAAAAGATTGCCCAAATGTTTGGGCACCTGCATCCTTGTGGGAGACCTGGAGGAAACTCATCATTCTTGGCTTTGAACTGGCCTTTGCAGTCATTTAGGCAGTGAACATACAGATGCAAGATTCTCTCTCTCTCTCTGTGTTTGCCTTTCAAATAAATAAATCTTTTTTTAAGGTATTCAGCATATTCAAGGGGAATACACATCTTTCGATTGCATTTTCTCATGAAGTTTTTGAAGGCCCTGATAAAACTTCTGGGAGCTGACTCGTCTCTTCTCTGCACTGACCATGACGTGGTCATGCTTGGTTGGGCAATGTGTGAAAAAGAAATATGAAACACACAGGACACTTGGCTCCAGAACGCGGACTTGCTATAGAGCGCCAGTTACACTGCTAGTGTTAAACAGATGCTACATGCTGTATTTGAAATGGACTGCACACTTCGAATTTTATTTTTTAACAATAATACTATATGGCCAAAACAAAATTTGGAAGATACAGGAAAGAATGCCCTGCACCACTTTCCACTTTGGTGCTCTAACAGAGTCTTCCCCCTTCCTCTATCGTTTTTCAGGGGTATAAATTTCTCCTAATTTTGCATAGATGTGATTGTGCGTACTGTTCCAAGCATGTTTTGTTGTACCAAGAGAAATTATCAAGGTAAAGTTATCAGAAGTAAATTTTTGAGCCTTTTACTATTTTCTCTTTGTTTTTTAAAAATACTTATTTTGCATAGTTAAAAGGCAGAGTTACAAATAGAGAGACATTTTCTAACCACTGGGTCACTCCTGTAATGGTCACAACAGCCATGGTTGGGCCAGCCGAATCCAGGGATTTCCACATGGGTGCAGGGGACCCAAGCACTTTGGCCATCTTTCACTGCTTTCTCAGGCACATTAGCAGGGAGCTGGATCTGAAGTGGAGCAGGTGGGACTCAAACCAGCACTCAGAGAGACTTCGGGCACAACACCAGCCTCTATTTTCCTTGAAGTTATTTTGGGGGAAGAAAACAGCAAAGAAAAAAAGTATGGACTCCCTTTGGAACTGCCTGCTACACACTGTCTTCAGATGCAGACACTGTTGTGGATGTGGCCAGAGGAAACGGTCTCCATGTTCACTCCCAGCTGAGCCTGGTGCAACGGCTCAGTGGCTAAATCCACACCAGCAAGCTGCCAGTTCCTATCCCGGCTGCTCTACTCCCCATCCAGCTCCTCACTTGTGGCCTGTGAAAGCAGTAGAGGACAGCGCAAAGCCCTGGCTCTCGCACTTATATAGGAGACCTGGAAAAAGTTCCTGGCTCCTGGCTTCTGATTGGTTCAGCTCCAGCGGTTGCAGCCATTTGGGGAGTGAACCAGTGGATAGAAGATCTTTCTCTCTGTCTCTCCTTCTCTCCATAAATCTGAGCTGCCTTTCCAATAAAAATAAATAAATTTAAAAGCAAATGCTAGAGATTGCATTGAGTCCTCTTAGATCCATGCGTTAAATCCAATATACTAAATAATCCCCACAATGATCTTTAGAGATAGGATCCTGACAGAAATCATCAAGGTGAAATGATGTCACAGAGGTGAGGCCCTGACAAGAACACTACGCAGGCATGTGGCACAGCAGTTAAGTCACCACTTGGTATGCCAGCATCCCATACTGGAGTGCTGGGTTAAACCTCAGTTCTTTCATTTCCAATGCAGCTCTGTGATAACAAGTACCTGAGGAGTTAGTGCTTGAATGCTAAGATGTGACCTGCTACCTCTCTGAGACTGTCACATGTACTGAATGAGAGAGAGAGAAAGAATGTGGCTAAACTAAAATCCCAGTTACCAGCCCATTGCACTGAGATTCATCTCACAACCCCACTGTCCTTAACAGGGGATAGGGACGTGGGGTGGAGGGGAACAGGGAACTGGTGCAGGAAAACTGAGTCGGCGCGATTGAGAAGCAGCATGGTTCTTCAATGTCAAAGACAATAGGATCACACCAGCCTCTTTCCTGGCACAAGGGCAGTTCCAGGGATAATCTGGGGAAGATTGCCTGCTGTCAGAGTTGCTCTGTGAGGCCACAGGAGACCACAGAATGCCACAGAAGGCCACAGGAGACCACAGAAGGCCACAGGAGACCACAGAATGCTACAGGAGACCACAGAATGCCACAGGAGACCACAGAATTCCACAGAAGGCCACAGGAGACCACAGAAAGCTACAGAAGGCCACAGGAGACCAGAGAAGGCCACAGAATGTCAAAGAAGGCCACAGGAGGCCACAAAAGGCCACAAGTCTCTGAGAGACGAGAACAGAAATTGGCTTCCACCCATGGCATCCTCTCTCTGGCCCTTTCCCTAGAAGGGCCTCCCCACTGCTCCTAAATGAAATGGTAGGTGTTTCACTGCATTTCCATTTAAAGACCAAAGGAAGGACCCAGCACGGTAGCCTAGTGGTCAAGTCCTCACCTTGAAAGCACTGGATCCCATATGGATGCCGGCTTGTATTCTGGCTGCTCCACTTGCCATCTAGCTCCCTGCTTGTGGACAGGGATAACAGTAGAGCATGGCCCAAGGTCTTGGGACCCTGCACCCACATGGGAGACCCAGAAGAATCTCCTGGCTTCTGGCTTTGGATAGGCTCAGTTTCAGCCATTACAGCCATTTGAGGAGTAAATCAGCAGATAGATCTTCCTCTCTGTCTCTCCTGCTCTCTGTAAATCTGCCTTTCCAATTAAAATAAATAACTGTTAAAAAAATAAAATAAAGACCAAAGGAAAAAACATAATAAGGTGGCTTTTTAAGGTTTCCAGAGAGCCTGGGTTGGACAATGTCAGATACAGAGTGATTCACTCCAAGGCAGGCTGGCCACTGAAGGAGACGTAGGAAAGGCAGGGTTGTAATCCCTGGGGACGGAAAGCAGCAAGGGCAGCCGGGTCACTGCTCCAGCGTGAGGACCGGATAAAGTGGCCCGGAGAGCGAGAGCCCCATGGTCTTCCTGAGTCAGGAATACAGAGGTGGGCACAACAGCAGGTGTCTAGAAAACCAAGGCAGCCACAGTCACCAGGGCACAGAACCGGGAGGAGGAGGCTGACAGAGGGAACATTCCAGGGGAAGGCAGGGTAGTGGGCATCATGCCCCTGAGCCCAGGTCAGACCACCTGCACAGCTTAGTGGGAGCTGTTCTCACACTGAGCTGGGAGCAGTTCCTGGTGGCTGCCGCCAGGGTGACAAACCTCACAGCTCAGGGGACTTATGCTGGACTATTAAGAAGGGTTGTTAATATCGCATATGTTTCATTTGATTTGAAAGGCAGAGAGACAGAGAAGCCATCTGCCACCTCCTGGAGTATGATTAGCAGGAAGTTGAATTCAGAGGTGGAGGCAGGACTCAAACCCAGATATTCCAAGGACAGATGCAGGCATCCCATACCACATCTTAATTGCTGTGCCAAGCACCCACCCCTACAACAGGTCATGCTTCAGGAGCAGGAAAAACCAGCCCTTGCCCAAACCCTGCTCTGTGCTCCATGTCACAGAGCAAAATCCAGACGAATCAAGCTGTTCCAAGCAACTGTGCTCCAAAGCAAAGTTAAGAATGCTGGGGGCCAGTGCTGTGGCATAGTGGGTGAAGCTTCTGCCTGAGGCAGCACATGGCAGTTCTACCTTCAGCTGCTCACTTCAAATTCAGCTCTCCTGATGTGCCTCGCAGAGCAACAGAAAAGGCCCAAGCACTTGGATTCCTGCACACATGTGGGAGATCTGGATGTAGCTCCTGGCACAAAGCTTAATATTAAATCCAAAATGTAGTAGCTATTTATCAAAGCAAAACGTGTGATAGAACAAGATTTAAGAAAATTGTAGGCCATTGCTTCTCAGTCTTTTGGCTAAGAGCAAGTATAGAGAACTGGAGACCAGCATAGTGGATTAAGCTGCCACCTGCAACGCCAGTATTGGCACCAGTCTGCATGCCAGTTCCTCTGCTTCTTATCCAGTTCCCTGCTAATGTACCTGGGAAAGCAGCAAAAAAATGGCCTAAATCCTTGGGTTCCTACACCCATGTTGGAGACGCCGATGAAGCTCCTGGCTTCTGGCTCCGGCCTGGGCCATTGCAGCCATTCGGGGAGTGAACCCATGGATGGATGGTCACTCTCTGTATCTTCCTCTCTGAATCTCAAATAAACAAACAAATCTTTAAAAATTTTTTTATAGCAACATGGAAATATTCAGATCCCAAACACTCCAATTCCACCGCATCTGGACCTAGACAGAGGCAGGAATGTGTAATCAGAAAAGGAAAAAAAAATCTGATTGTCACGATCAACCTAGAAATCACACACAGATGATGGAGTTAGTAAACTGGGCGTCGAGACTGTGTTCTGCAGGTTCCGGAGGGTGCAAGAATGGGCAAGGCTCTCCCAGACACAGAAGATACGGAAGGACACATCTCAAAGGCCTGAAAGGCTTACTGGGCGAGAACAACAACAGATGAGCCCATGAAGAGGACACCGGCAGTGAACTTGAAGGCGCAGCCACAGAAACGCCCCAAAACAGAGTGCAGGGAGAGATGGGGGAAGAGGGGACCGCTCGACACCGCATTGGGGGTCGGGCTCTGATAGCCACACCCCGGGGTCATCAGAGTCCCCCAGACCAGGGGAGGAATCAAAAAACCAAAAAATCCAAAGAAATAATGGCTAAAAGATTTCCAACTACCATTTGAACTGGAGATCCACACGCCCAGGGATCCCGACCAACCGTAAGTACAAGGAACAGAGACATCTGCACTGCAGTATATTACAAATTGCTTAAAACCGAGTGAAACCACGGGAATCATGAGAGGTCATTCATCTTTGGTTAGAAATAATGCAGACTGGAGTTTATAGTCTTTAAAGTACTGGAAGAAAAGAGCTGAGCCCAGAACTACTACCCAGAGAAAATACATCTCTAAATCATAGTTGAAATAAAAACCTTTCAAGCCTACAAAACGGAGAGGATTAACTGCCAACAGACCTACACTACAAGAAACGCACGTCCTTTAAGCAAAAGAATGCCAAATATTAAAGAATCTTGATAGAATAAAAACATGTGAAATAAAATTAACCAGTCACGGATAGCCACTTTTCCTTATTATTTACATCTCTTTTAAAGGATTAAAACAGTGGTGGCCATTGCTGCGGCAGCCCCTGTAACACTGCCATCCCACACGGGTGTTGGTTTGAGTCCTGGCTCCACCATTTCTGATCCAGTTTCCTGCAAATTTGTCTGGGAAAGCAGAGAGAATGGCCCAAGTGCGTGGGTCCCTGCCATCCACAGGCAGACCCAGAAGAAGCTCCTGACCACTAGATTCAGAGGAGCCCAGCCAGGTCACTGTGGCCTTTTGGGGAACAAATCAGTGGATGAAAGAGATATCCATCCCTAACTCTGCCTTTCTTTAAAACAAAGCTAGAAGGCTGCAGGGGCTGGCATTCTGGTATCTCAGGAAAAGCTATCCTGTATGGGTGCTGGTTCCTTCCCAGCTGCTCCACTTCCCATCCAGCTTCCTGCTAATATACTTGGAAAGCAGAAGATAGTCAAGTGCTTGGGCCCCTGTAGCCACATGGGAGACACTGATGAGGCTCCTGGCTCCTGGCCTCATCCTGGGATCACAGTCACTTGGGAGAGTGAACCAAAAGAAGACAGACTGTCTTTCCCTCTCTGTTATTCTGTCTTAAAAAAAAAAAACAGTAAACTAATCTTTTTAAAAAGAAGGTTATCATGTTTAGATTATATCAAATGTGGTAGCTTTAGAAGCAAAGGATATAAGCAAACAAAAAGATCATTATAATGATCAAGGAAATCTATGTATCTGATAACAGAGCCTCAAAATACAAAAATACAAAACGTAATAGAACTGTAAGAAGAAACAGACAAGTACACAATTTCAGTCTGCTATTCCCATTTTCTTCTCGGTTGAATCTGTGGATGCAAAGTATGAATACAGAAGAATCTAACAGTACTGTGAACCAACCTGACTTAACACTCAGTCACTGTCCGGCAGCTGGGAAGAGGGGTGGGGTCGGTGCCGGTCAGGGCGTTTGGGGGATGCGGGAGGATGAGCAGGTGGAGCACAGAGTACGCTGAAGGCAGAGAAATCTCCTGGATGCAGTGCAGGTGGAGCCCCAGCCCTGTCCATTTGTGCAACACACACAATGCACAACACAGCAAAGCCTCGCGTCAGCGTAGCCTTTCCCCCTTGGCTCATTCACTGCAATAAATGCGTCGTACTAATGCAAGGTGTCAGCAGTCAGAAACCCTGCAGGAAGCAGGAAAGCGTATGCCAGAATTTTCCACAAGGCTTAATCTTTCTAAAAGCCTCACACTGCTTGAAAGCCGTTCGTTATTTTAAGATTGATTTATTCCTTAGAAAGGCATAGCTACAGAGGAGGGAGATGAGAGAGAGAGAGAGAGATCTACCACCCACTAGCTCACTCCTCATAAGACCATCAACAATCCAGGACAGGGTCAGGATAGAACCATGGGCTTTATGCACGTAGCCCACGTAGGTGCAGGTGTGTAAGCACTTAGGCCATCTGCTGCTGCTTGTCCAAGTACATTTGCAGGGAGCTGGATTGGAAGTGGAGCAGCCAGAACTCGAACCAGTACTTATATGGATGCCAGCATCGCAGGTGGCAGCTTAACCCACTACAGCACCATACTGGCCAGATCCTATTGAAGTGTACATTCTACACATAAAGCATGTGTGTAGATGTGTGCGCGCATGCGTGCGTATATAGGCACACACACTTGGCCCTCTGAATTCCTAGGTTCCATATTTGTGGATTCAACCAACTGCAGACAATATTAAAGAAAACCTGTGCCTAGACTAACGATGCAACTTTCCTGTCATTGTTCCCCAAACAATGCGGCCTCTGAACTGTAGTCTAAGCCCTTACATTGCATTAGGTATTATCAACAGTGTGGAGGTGATTTCAAGCACAAGAGAAGGCTATGTAGATAATATGTAAAGATGACACTATTTTACATACATGAGTTGAGTCTGTGAATTTTGCAACTGCCAGGGTCCTGGAAGTAATCCCTAAGGGACACTGAAGGACACATGCATGCGCGAACACTTCACGTGTGCTTTGCCACCTGGAAAAGTACAACCATTGCACTAGCAGGAGAGGCCTGGAGGGCCCGTCCTGTGACACAGCATGTCCAGCACGGCTTCTGGTGCTGGCACCGCTCAGAGGAGACCTGACCCGAGTCCTGGAGGCTTCCCTGCTGCCTGCGCTTCCTGCTGGTGCACTTGGGAAAGCAGCAGATGGTGAGCCAAAGTAGCTGGGCTCTGCCACCCATGTGGGGGACCAGACCCCCAGCATGAACCTGGCTTAGCCATTTGGGGGAAGGAATCATGAGCCAGCAAACAGAAGAAATCTGCCTGTCTCCCTCCCACCATCCCTCATTCTGCCTTTTAAATAAATACATTTTAAAGAAGAGGACTAGAGGGCCAGGCACTACGGGAGCTAAAGCTGCCGCCTGCGATGCTGGTACCCCACATGGCACTGGTTTGTATTAGGATGCTGCATTTTATTTTATTTCAACATAGAGATTTGCTTATTTAAAATTCAGAGTTACAGAGAAAGAGATGACCCACCCACGGGTTCACTCCACAGATGATGCAGTGACCAGGACTCGGCCAGGCTGAAGCCAGGACCCTCTTCGAGTCTCCCACGCGGATGCAGAGGCCCAAGCACTTGGGCCATTAGTAGGGAGCTGGTTCCGAACAGGAGCAGCTAGAGTGCACACGGGAGGCGTGTCGCAGGCAACCCTGTTTTGACTTCTGATACAGCTTCCTGCTAATGGCCTGGGCAAAGCAGTAAAGAAAGTGTCTGGGGCCCTGCTGCCAGTGTGAGAGACCCAGGTGAAGCTCCTGGCTTCAGCCTGGCTCAGCCCTGGCTATGGGAGCCACTTGGGGGGTGAACCAGAGGGTGAAAGCTTTCTCTCTCTCTCTCTCTCTCTGGAATTCTGCCTTTCAAATAAATAAACAAAATTTTTAAAGTAAAGAACTAGAGAAAACTCCAGACGGCTGTGAGGCCAAGACGATGGTGCTTTGCTTCTTGTCCCAACAACTGGTCCTTCCCCGCCACAGAAACGTGCTTCTGTTTCCCTGTTAAGCATTCTGCCAAAGCAACATGCTTTGATTTGTCCTGGCCGAGTCAGGAGGCCCATGCGCCCTCCTGCCGGTGTGTGCTTCAGGCCAGAGAAAAGCCCGGAGTGCCAGCAGATGGAAGGCAGCCCGGCTCAGCACACGCAGGGGCAGGAGCAGGGCCCCGTAGATGAGAAGGAGCGGAGTGCTGACCCACCTGGGCTCCTGCAACCACAAATGCAGCGTCTTCTCTGCTTGCATACCTCCTGCCCACACCCAGTCAATCACCGTGTTCTCCCGGAGACTGTCCGCTGGCCACCACCCTTCCAACTGCAAGGGCAGTCCTGTTCCATCGCGTCAATCAGTCCCTAACTTCTCCTCCTCACATGCATAAGTCCGTGTTCAAAGACAAACAAGCAGGCAGCCACAAAGCACCTGCCTGGTTCCTAGTACTTCTGGGATAAGTGCTCAGCCCTTCACCTCACCACAGCTTCTCCATCCAGCCTCAGTCCTCCAACTTGCTTCTCAGCCCACGCCCACCCTTGGTTTACTTCCTGCTCAGCTCCAGGGAGCTCTGATTTGGGAACCGCCTCCCACTTGCAACAATGTGGCCTTACAGCCCCTCTCCCTGCCAGGGGATCCCCCTTGTCCACTGCAGCCCCAGAAGGCTTCCTCTTTTGTACTCAGCAGGTTGGAAGCTGCCAGGTTCCCACGCTGTGGGGTGGGGCTGGCTGCACCCAGGCAGGGGTCCCTGGGGACTGCATCAAAGCACCTGGGAGTTTGCTGGACAGGCGCATTCCCAGGCCTGCCCCAGACCTCCCAGTAGCCCAGCATGTGACCCTGGTGCCCACTCAGGTTTATGAGCATCTACAACCGGGGGCCTCCAGCTGTGGAGTGCGTTGCCTTCCAGGAATTCACCAGGGTCTCTCCGGGAGAACAGCCAGTCCTGCCTAAAACATCTTCGCTAGAAGAGTGAGCAAGTGTGATGCTGACACAAGCAAACAGCCACCACCCAATTCCTTACCTGCAGAGACAGGCATTTCTCCCGGTGCAACCCAGCAGCTCTGGCACCCGGGGACGGTTGCTGATGGGTGGGGTGTGAGGGTTTTAAGGCAAAGACTGCCCAATCCATGGTTATGGGCATGCAAAAGGGAAGGATTCCATAAGACGATGGGCATGGGACCTGCTCAGATGTAGGCTTCCAGGGTGGCTGTGCTGAGGTGGGCACTGCTGAGTAGCAGGAGGCACTTCTTGGGGTGAAGACCCATCTAGCAGGGGGCACAGTCCTGTCAAAAACTCCGGTGGGCATCAGGAAGGCACCACCCAGCAACTGTGGCCTGGGGCTGATTCACAACAGCGACACCAAGTGGTAACACTAGGAAGTTCACCTGATGGGACCTACCCTCTCCAGGTGGGGACTTGTGAACAAACGCCAGGTTCTCCACAATTCAGAGGAAAGAGAGAGCCTTGAGGCAAGAAAGCCAGAGCCTCTGCCATTCAGGCTATTGCAAGCCTAGCCTTCCTCACTCCTGGGCTGAGGGGCAGTCCTTGGAAATACTGCCCTGTACCATTCTCCCCAGCTTCTTTTCCAGCCTCCATGGCCAGCCACTGGCTCCTGCAGGCCCAGCTGGGTTTTCTGCCTCTCCAGTTCCCACAAACAGAAAACAGACCCAGTTTGGGTTAGAGGCCCCTCCGACCCTCCTGCTCGTCTCGGGAAGCTGAAGGAGGAGGCAGGTGCTCCTGAGGACGAGCAGAGAACACAGAACGGATCCCGGACAGGGGAGGACAGAGGACAGCTCCTCCCTGGCATCCTGAGTGACCCCCAGGCTCAGAGCTGGAAGGGAGCACTCAGGAGCCCCCAGGTTCACCTAGGATTCCCAAGTCTGCTGGGAATGCAACGCTGTCCCAACAGAGTGGCCTGGAGGGGTCAGCTGGTGGGGAGGGGTCAGTGAGTGGCCGCCTTGCACCTGGCCTCAGGGGCCAGCTGCCATGGGCATTCCACCCACCTGGCAGAGGAAGACTGAGTCAGAAGGGAACTGCTTTAAGAAGAATGGACCAGTAAGACACCTGGCCCCATCGTGTGCGGGGTTCGGGGAATGCTAGCATTGACTTTCTGGAGGAGGACAAGCAGGTGTACGGCCAGCCTCGTCCCCGAGCCCTGGAGGTGGGAGATGGGCTGAGGTGGGGGCTGGGGACACTAGCACCAGGCCCTGTGCTGCAGACCCACACACTTTACTGGACAGTAAACAGGAAGTTGTTTCTTTGGGTTTGTTCTGGGAGAGAATTTTGCCAATGCAAAGCAACCCAGCTTCAAGGGGAAAGTAATGATTAATTAAAGCTGAGGAACCAGCCACAGAACACCATCAGGTGGCCAGGCCTCCCTGGTCCAGCTGTGACACAGGCCCCAACAATCCTCCAAGCCCTTCTGAGCCCACAGGGTAGCGTTGAAGAAGCAGAAGGGCTGGGCCCTGGGCCCCAGCCAGCATGATTTCCTTCGGGTGGGCATCTAGCAGAGATGGCTCCAGCTGCTAGCTCCACGGCCATCCGCGGCCCATACAGAAGTCTAATTAGAACCAAGTTTCACATTGTTTGTCCTACTACTCGGGTCAAATTCACTGCAGCGGAGTGGCTGGAGGGGTCTGGAGAGGCACAGGCAGCACTGGCTTTAGCAGAGCACAGGAGCCAAGGTGCTTTTCCTTGATAAAAAAAGAACACTACTCCCTTAGCTGAGCAATGTTCATGCCAGCATGCTACCTAGCCAATCAAGCCCCTGCTTGCAACACCAGCATCCCCTATCAGTGCCAGTTCTGCTCCACTTCTGAGCCAGCTCCCTGCTACCTAGGAAGGCAGATGGCCCAAGTTCTTGGGTCCCTGCCTCCCACATGGCAGGCCCAGCCATTGCGGCCATCTAATGCTCATGCCAAGAGAGCCCAAGAAGTTCCTCCCAAGAAACCACAAAGCTGGAGCCACCCAGAGAGTGATGTAAAGAACCCAACTCCGACCCCCTTCCCCTCCTTGGGCAAAATTCCTGCCATCAGGGGTTGTTCTCATTAAGCCAAAAACAAAACCCAAAAAGCACAAGTTGGAGTGGTAAGCACTTGAAACACTTTGGTCAAGCAGTCTGTACTTTGTTCCACCGAGGGCCTGTCGGTTCCTTCTTCCAGGGCCCCCACACATCTGGTGACAGCTGTCCAGGAGGTTTCTCTAGCCAGAGTCAGTTTTGTGAGTTGGCCCCACAAGTGGATACCTGGCCCGTGTCCATCCCAGGGACTGTGTGCCAAGGTCTGCTGGTCCCTGCTCCTAAAACCGTGGGGGAAGAGGGTGCAATAGACACAGCCCATGACCGCTAGGCCACACCTGCCCCGGCGACACTCCGCTGCCACGGCGTGGCCTTGCTCCATCCTGCCATTTATCCTCTGGTCTCCTAGGACCAAGCCACTGTGGTTTCAGGATTCTAACAGGTGGGACCTCCCAGGGCTGACTAGGGTTCTGTCCTTGGGATGGGGTTCAACTCATTTCCTGGGGCTTGGGTTACTTATCTGGAGAGTGGGTTTGTTAAGAATTTAGCTCTCTAGGGCTGCGGGAGAGGACGTCTAGCTCGGATCCCGAACCCAGTCCGCCATGTGCCCATGGCTCATGGCGGGCTGGGCCCGGACATGCCTGGGTGCGGCCTGCTTCCTTCTGGGGTGAGTACGCCGAGGGGGGAGGCCTCCGTGACTGGGCATGTCCGGGACCCACCCAACACCCTCATTGGGTGGTGGGTGAACGGGATTGGGGAGGGGCGCAACCTCGGGCCTGCAGGATTTAACTTCCGGCTGCCAGAGGCGAGCCGAGGGCTGCGGGAGAGGACGTCTAGCTCGGATCCCGAACCCAGTCCGCCATGTGCCCATGGCTCATGGCGGGCTGGGCCCGGACATGCCTGGGTGCAGCCTGCTTCCTTCTGGGGTGAGTACGCCGAGGGGGGAGGCCTCCGTGACTGGGCATGTCCGAGACCCACCCAACACCCTCATTGGGTGGTGGGTGAACGGGATTGGGGAGGGGCGCAACCTCGGGCCTGCAGGATTTAACTTCCGGCTGCCAGAGGCGAGCCGAGGGCTGCGGGAGAGGACGTCTAGCTCGGATCCCGAACCCAGTCCGCCATGTGCCCATGGCTCATGGCGGGCTGGGCCAGGGCGGCCAGTGCGCCATTTGGCGCCAGGCTGTGCCTACTGGCCGCCCGGCCGGGGAGCTCTGCGGTATTGGACATCTGAATCGCTGCTGAGATAGCTCTAGAGTGACCCCACTGTTTCTGGGATCTGAGTCAATCCTAAAGATTCCCAATGCCAGTAACTCTTCCTTTGAAGAACTTCCAATCCGTTAACAATGCTGAGCTTTGAACACCTATCAAGTAAAAGATAAGCTCCGGCTTGTGTAGCAGGCTGGCACCTAATGGTCCTCGGAGCAACCACGTGCAGGTGTGTGATTTACAGCTAGGAACGGTCCCAATCTGGGATGCCACAGCTGGGATGAGGTTCCCACCAAGGGGTGTATGTGCTGGAATGGGGGCTGCGTTCTATCTAGGAAACAGTTGCAGTCACCCGAGGCACTAGTGTGGGCTGGGATTGGATGCACCAGGCCGGTTCAGATCCCAGCACCATCTGGTGTTATGGAGAAACAGGGTAGATGTGGGACTGACTAGGCTGGGTCTCAATCCCCTTCTGAGCCATGTGTGAGCTGTATGTGGGTATGGACGAGCCATGGCTGGGCTGAAACATCCAACAACAAGAGTCAGAATGGGGTGAAAGCCAGCCAGGAAAAGCCACTGTTCCTGCTAGGACAGGAGGTGAACTGAGTAGGGTTGGCTCAAGAACCCCCTGGCAAGCGCAAAATCTGGCATTGGGAGGGGTTCTGATGGAGGAGCCTGGGCAACTCCTCTGGCAGGACACAGTCCCTGCAGGTAAGCGCGAGAAGCATGATTGGAAACAGCCCAGAATAGGCCATGGAAAGTTTCCCACTGGCATGCATTCGGCATGGGTCAGGAGCAGGCCAGGCTGAATCAGTTCATGTCATCCTCTGGCAAATCCGATCACCAGAACAGAGTGTGGAATGGGCCGGGTTTGGTTGCGACAAAACCAGTACACATTCTGGAACGCCAGGGCGTGGTTGCCTGTACTGGATATGAATGCAACACCCATCCAGCACACGTGAGATCCAGGAAGGGAGGGGCAGAGCTGGCGGGGGGGTTAAGGGGCTGGTCCCCTCGCTGGACAACCACTCCCACTGGAGAGTGTTGGCTGGGATAGAGACAGACACGACTAAGCAAGGCTACAACACCTGTGCGCTGCATGTGGACAAGATCAGGGCCACAGCATCAGCTGGCAGAAGCTGGCACTGGGGACTAATTCTGTCGAGTCAAATCACAGGACCACCTAAAGAGTGCATAAACCGGGACAGAGAGACCTGGGAGGGAAAAAGTGGGTTCCCCCTTCTTGGGTCACTATTCCCGTGGGAGGGCATGAAAACTAGGACGGGGGCTGGGATGGCTAGACAGAGGCACTCAACAACATCTGTGAGGGCTGGATGGTTGAGTCGATTAGATAGAACTAAGCTTTAATACCCATTGACAAGTACCAGAGCCAAATGGGATGGGGGACAGACTGGTCTTCTGCTACACAAATTGGCAAACCAGGGTAGGGGGCAGGCTTGGTGGGGGTTATTGTGGGTCGCCCCGACTAGGCTGCAGCTCCCACTGGTTGATGTAAGGGCCGAACCAGACTGGACTGCAACACCCATTGGTTCCAGTGCAACTCGGGACTGAAAACAGAACCAACACAGCAATTGCAACCACCAGCTGATCAGGGTGATGGACTGAGCCGGGCCCTGTGCTTGCTAGAACATACAAGAATCTGGTCTGGGAATACCTCAAAGTATCTTTGGAGATCTCCCCACTTGAACTGCTGGACTCAGAATTCTAACCAAGAAAAGACAGAAGACAGAATAGGACAATCATTCATCTCAGCTACATGTTGGCAGCGAAATATGGGACAAATGGAGACTTCATGATGGACCATATCAATCAGTGGACCACCTCATCGAGCGAAACTGGCAGTGACTCATAACTGGAGAACTATTAACTCCACTTGAGCACATATCTCAGAGCATGCCCCACATCCGGGACTTGGGGTGGGCGGGAAACCGGGTGGGGCTTCTCCCTCAATATCCCCTTTTACCTCAGATACATGATGGAAACAATATGGACATAATAGCATTGCCCACCTCCCTATCCCCCTGAACCTTTTTTTTTTTCCTTCTCTTTCTTGATTTTCCTTCAACTATAGTTAACTATGTAAAGATTGTCAACAACAATACAATAAAATGGATTAAATATTAAAAAAAAAAAAAAAAAAAAAAAAAAAAAAAAAAGAATTTAGCTCTCTCCCTCCTGGGATTGGAACACAGCCTTTTCGGATCCCAGAACTCTGGGTCACTAGCTTGGGACTCCAGAACTCCCCAGGGACCCCTTGAGTTCTCTGGCCTCACACCGAGAATAAAACCATCGGCTTCTCTGGTCCTGAGACCTTTGGACCCACATGGGGCCCCACTACGTGCATATCCTCCCTGCCCTCACCCAGTGGCTCCAGTGTGTCTGTGGTGGACAGGGGACTCCTCCCTCCCAGAATGGAGTCAGTTCCCCCAGCAGACACCCCTCACCTCTCCGCCTCTCTCTCCTGTTGGTTCTGCCACCCCAGAGAGCCCAGACCAGCACAGCTGCCTTGGGGACTGCTCCCATTGCTGTGTCCTGGGCTATCTCATGGCTCATGGTAGCTGTCGGACAGGGCCACAGACCCCAGACTGGACCTTCTGGCAAGACCCTGGCAACCTTGACCTTTTCTGTTCTGGGTTCTGACAGTGATGATAGCAGCATAGAGCCAAGTCCCTCCATGACTGTCTCTTTGAGCTGGGAAACAATGCGAATGGCTTCCAGGCCCACAGGTTGAGTGTATGACAAGGAAATCTGCAAATGGCCTCTTTGCCCCTCTCACCCAAGAGGCCCACACGCTGGATTTCAGGGTAAAGTGCACAGAGCGGAGCCCAACAAAGGCTGTAGTGGCAATGAGCTGGCCATGCATGCCCCAGCCCCAGGGCCGGCTCCCTACCTGACTGCGTCCCTGTTGCCGGGGTTCTGGGCTGTGTCCACCTGCTTTCTTTGTGTATCCTGCATGTTCCCGGGAGGTTGAAAGGATCTTGGACTCTCTGTAGATGACGTCTTCAGAGCCAAAAAGGAAAATTCGAGAATAAATCAGATCAGTGTCCCTGAAAACACAGCATTATTTAGCAACAGAACAGTGATGGCGGTGTTCAACTTGAGGCTGATGGGATCCCAAGGCACTGAGCTAGGCTTCAAGGATACACAGGGAGCAACACACCCTGCTGTCAGCCAGTGAGAAGAAACATGGTTAGAGCATCAGGTGCAGTGGGTCAGATGACAGCTTTGGTAAGAACTCAGGGCTGAGGATGCAAACCCTACCACCCTGGAGAAACGGACACAGAATGGAAGCCATCCTGGTGCCCAGTTTGCTGCAGCGCTACCTACAGGAAAGAATACCTTCCTCCGTGCTCCAGAGGGTGCTACACACCAGCGGTCCCAAGAAAGCTGAAACAAACCACCAACTGAAGGGGCAGCTGGCGGTCCCAACAGCCTGGGCTGGGCCAGGTTGGCAGCAGGTGACTAAGACTGCAAAGGGGTATTCCACCTGGGTGACAGGGACCCACGTTATTTAGCCATCACCTGCGGTCACCCAGGGAATACATCAGCAGGAAACAAGTGGAGGCACCAGGACCTGAATCATGACTTTCACTCTTGTGCTCACTTTTGAAGTACCCACATACGTTTTATTCATTGATTTGTTGATTCATCCATTCAGTCACCGCCTACCATATGCCAGAAGTGGGAGCCACAAAAGTGAATAGGGCTCCAACCCTTCCCTCACACATCCCACCCCCACAACCACAGGATGCGGGTACAGATGGCACCTGAGGAGGTGACGAGGTGAGGCTGCACCTGCAGGACCAGCAGGTGGCCTTCCAGACACCTCCAGCACTAGCAGGTGGCCTTCCAGACCCCCCAGCACCAGCAGGTGGCTTTCCAGACCCCCCAGCACTAGCAGGTGGCCTTCCAGACCCCCTGGAAAGGGAGGGGCCCTCCCCAACAGCCTCGGCCAGCCTCCACACTGGTACTTTCTAAATTCACTTTAGCATTTCTGTGAGGGATTTGGGTGGAAAATTTCCTCTGCGGCTGGCAGTGTACTTGAGACCTCAGGTTTCCTGTTGGCTGGGCTATGGTCCTGGACCCTCAACACCCCCTGAAGGGCAATCTGGCTTTGCCTCTGTTTCCCCAAGTGGTGCATTGCTGAAGGCTCGGCTATCCATGATCACTCAATGATGTCCAAAGGGTACATTGTGAAAGATACCTCAACTCCCAGGATCCTCTGTCCCAGAGCTCACATGAGTATTACAACTAGAAAACCTTCTTCTACTTCAACCCAGAGAGCAGGAGGGACAGTCCCCATGGTGGTCCCAACAGCCTGTTTATCAAACACTTCCTAAGCATCAGGCACCAGGCCGGGGTCTTCCCATGAACTGTGTCAGAAGGAAGATGCTCTATGTGTCCATGATGAACATCTGAGGCTTTGTGGGTTTAAGAAACTCTGCCAGGTTCACGCAGTGGGCACCCACCCATCCCAAGGTGGGGACAGGGCAGCTGGGCTGCTTTCTCCAGCAGGGAAGCAGTGCTGAGGACAGAAGGAACAGCTGACCTCTGGCTCCCCGACTTCTCCCCGCCCTGCTTCGGGGGCCTCGGCCTCCTGCTCTGCATAGCCAGAAAGACAGTGCTCCCTACTGGCTAGTCAAAACTGAAGTCACCTTGAATCCTGTTCTGTGAGGGCCGCTGACTTCAGAGGAAGGTCTTTCTGTAACATTGCTACCCCTGGACGCTTGACATTACTATCATGCTGTGGCAACTTGGGCATCATGCCACAGAGTGGCATTTTTGTGCAAGGGTTCTGAACCTGGAGAGTCAGAACTCCATTCCTCCTTGTTCATCACGAAGGCCTTGCCCCGAACACCTGCAGCCCAGCCTCTCTTCCCATCAGCCTGTCCTCCGCAGCTGATACTGGCCAGAGAGCTCTCCCAGCCCAGGTGCCATCAGCAAGGTTCCTTCCAGGTAATTCTGGAAAGATGTTGCTGTGCCCAGCTGTTCGGACACCTGCAAGAGACAACAGGACAACAGGGAACAAGGAAGCAGATCCTAGCTCTGACAGAAGGCTAAGAGGGCACAGGCTGCTTCCTTGGGCAGAGGGCATCAGACGGGCCTCAGGCTCATCCCTCTGCCAGTGGCAGCCCCATCCCTGCTCCAAGGGGAACCAGGCTAACCCTCTCCTTCAAAAGGCCACATAACCACCATGCCCATGGCATGGGGCACTTTCCTGTGCGCTCCACCTGCCTCGGATGCTGGAAAACTCCCCAGGATCTGGGTCCGCAGGTGAAACAAAGCTTCTCATTGTCCATAGGAGACACAGAGCTGCCTGGAAAGCCAAGGTTTTCCCCACAATAACCACCAGCACAGACACAGCACTCTGTTTCCTAGAACAATACGCTGGCTTAATGCTGTCAACTCTCCCTATGTGTCCAGGACCGGTTTGGTAAGCATTTGACACGTTTAAACTCAGCCGGTCCTTATAAGCCTGCTTTACAGCTAAGGACACCAGGCGCAGAGAGGTGAAGCCGTGTGCTCAGGGTCCCACAGCCTGGAAGTCCCGTAGCCAGGATTTGGACCCAAGCAGTCTGTGTGCTGGACCCCTTCCCCATGCCATGCCCTGGGCATAGTGTGCTATGCTGTGTCTGCCATCTCACTGTGATGCCTAGGGGCTAAAGCAGCTGTGTGTTTGTGAGTTCAGTGGAGGCCTTCAGCTGATGCCCAGAATAGCACTGAGCATGAGAGGCAGTCTGTAGGTATTTGCTGAATGTGTGAAAACCTGGGAGGCCAGTGGCCACTTCTGCAAACAGAGGCAGCACACAGCCCCGGGGAGGCCCTGCTCCTGTCATGTTGCCCCCAGTGCCTGCGCCTACTCCCCCTCATCCCAGCAGCAGTCCTGAGCCCTGCTGCTTACTGGATTCCAGGGGATCTGTTGTGTCCACAGACGTCACAGCAAGAGAGAATGCGCAGCTAATGTCTTCCTTCACATTTGCAAATCACTGCCTGGAAAAGCAATCGGCCATCCTCACATGAGAAGCCGGCTTGCCCAGTTGCTTCTCCAAATTTTTCCCTAACTCGCGGGTATCAGCCAACAGCTTTCCGTCGGCCCTGCCTCACACCAGGGCTCTGACCATATTTTAAAGCAATCTCCAAATAGTGACAGCAACTTTCCACTACTAGAGGGGCAGGGGAGACACTTTGTGGAGTGCTCACGCATTTACCATTAAAATAGAAAATTTCCACTGGTCGGACCTCTCAAATGTGCCCACAACCTCTGCCTATGGATCCTGCCAATCAAGCTAACAAGCCACACTTTCATGCCCAGTGTCCATCGAAGCTGTGCCCTCTCTGAACTAGCCCCTTGCCAGCTGGGGACTGCAGGTGCAGGCTGGGAAGTGGAACAAAGGTCATGGCCATGGCATTAGGAGACGTATTTCAGAAACAACTCCTCGGCCAGCCAAATATGGAGTATGAACACACAGATCACAGGTCGGTGCTGCAGCCAGCAGGCTGCCCATCTTTTCCCGTCCTGGGGAAAACAAATGCTCATATTCAACCTGCTAGACCATCCCAAGTGCTCTTCCACCTCCACAGCAAACAAGAAAGACTGAAGGGACCACCCCAGCCCAGCCCAGGCCGCCCATCGTCAAGCTGGCAAGGAGAGGCTGCCAGGGCAGGCTATCTGTTGGTGTGATATCGCATGAAGCAGCGGAAACAAAGCTGGGCTTGGCTGCTCACTTTCTACTTAGGTAACTGTGTATGAGGTAAGACAGAGACTTTCAGGGAGGCCGCCAGAAGCTTCCACATGGGAATCCTCTGCTCTGTCTTTGCAACTATGCTATTTTTTTTAAACATTTATTGATTTGATAAGGTGGAGTTACAGAGACAGAGACATATCTGGCATCTGCTGCTTCTCACCCCAAATGGCCACCAGAAGTCTCCTCCAGGTCTCCTGCCTAGGTGCAGGGGTCTGAGACCTTGGGCCGTCGTCCTCCGCTGCTTTCTCAGTCACGTTAGCAGGAGGCTGGATCAGAAATGGAACCACTGGGACTTGACCCAGAGCCCATATGGGATACTAGTACTGCAGGCAGCAGCTCAGCCCTCCCTATTACCACGTCAGCCCCAACTGTGACTTTATATAAATCCAAAAATACACTCAAATAAAAATCTTAATGTAAAAAAGGCATGATTTCTACTTCTGTGGATCTCATGGAGTTTAGTGACTACACGGGCGATGCACAGTCAATGTTGTCTGCCTTCCTGTCCACAAGCACTGGAATCGGGGCTGGTGGGCAGCACCCTAAAGGAGGCAGGAGTTCAAAGACGTAAGAGCTGACGTATTTTGACCTTGTCAGCCTGAAAGGGAGACCTTGAAGACTTTCAAGACACACCCAACATGGATGGAGCCTACATGTTTTATTTATTCATTCAAGATTTATTCATTTTACAGGCACAGTGAGAGAGAGAGAGCAGCAGATCTTCCACCTGCTGGTCCACTCCCCAAATGACCGCTTGACTGCAGCTGGGCCAAGCTGAAGACAGGAGCCTGAGACTCTGTTGAGGGCTCCCCAGCATGGGTGAGGGAGTCAAGTGCTTGGGCCACCTTTGGCTGCCCTCCAACGTGCATGATGAGGAAGCTGGTTTGGAGGTGGAGCAGTGAGGAGGACTTGAGCCAGTGCACCGACAGGGGTTCCTGGTATTGTCAACACTGCCCCAATTCTAGCCCTGCATGTATATTTTAAAAACAATATTTGGGGGCCAGCCCCATGGCATAGTATGATAAGCCTGCTTCTGTAAAAACCAGCATCCCCTATGGGATCAAGTCCTGGCTACTCCTTTTCTGATCCAGCTCTCTGATAATGTACCTGGGGAGGCAGGGGAGGAAGGCTCAAGGCTTTGGGTTCCTGCACCCACATGGGAGAAGCAGCTCATGGTTCCTGGCGTCAGACCGGCTCAGCTCCGGCCACTGTGGGCATCTAGGGGCTGAACCAACGAACGGAAGATCTCTGCTTGTCTCTCTTCTCTCTAGGGCTCTGCCTTCCAAATAAAAATAAATGAATCTTAAAACAAAACAAAACAAAACAGAACAGAACATGTCTTAAAGAGAGCTGGGCAGGGTTAGCCAACCCAAATCGACACACCTCTTGGGGTTCAGTGCCTCTCTTTGAGCCTATGTCTCCATCTATGAAATAAATGAGGAGCACAGATGGCTGCCCCTGCTCCCTGGGCAGGTGACAGGAACACCTGACTCACACAGAGAGCTGCACAAGTGGAAGACAATCCCTTATAACACAGCTGCTCCTGAAGGATGGCCCGTGATGGGTTGCAATGCGACTGGACCACTTAAACTGCAGGCAGAAACAGTATTATTGGGGTTCCTCTAACATTCCTGAGTCCACTCATTAGCATGCTCTGGTTCCAGAAGCCTTGACTTAAGAATGGGGGAGGGGAGGGCGGGTGCAAAGGGGGTGTACTGTGGCATATTAGCCTAAGTCTCTACCTGCAGGGCCAGCAGCCCATATGGGCACTGGTTCATATCCCAGATGCTCCACTCCTGATCCTGCTCTTTGCTGATGGCCTGGGAATGCAGCAGATGGTCTGAGTGCTTGGACCCCTGCACCCACATGCGAGACCTGGAAAAAGCTCCTGGCTCCTGTTTTAAGAGGCCAATTCCGGCCTCTGAAGCCATTTGCCATTTGGAAAATGAATCATGATGGAAGATCTGTTTCTGTTTCTTCCTCTCTGTCCTTCTGCTTTTCAAACAGTTTGTGGAAAAAAGCAAAAACAAACACCTTCATTAACTAAGCTTTCCAAGGGCTCCCCCAGCTTGGGGCTAAAGCTCTCAACAAGACTCGCTGGGCGATGTGTAAGGCCCAAGCCTGGGTGTGCCATGCTGACTGTGCCCATGGGTGCCCATGGGAACCCACAGCAGCCCTGTGGGTTGCGGCATGGCCACCCTGCAGGAGCAGCCAGGGCCTCTGAAGAAGCTCTCTATGGTTACACTCATTGCACTCATACTGCTCATTGTCGTCTTTGCTCAATTTCTTCCCCAGTAAACACAGTTAAACCATTCCAGATGTCCACCTACTGCCAGAAGGACACGAGCACATGCTGCTTAACCCAGAGCTAGTTGAATGTGGCTGTGATACTGAGTACCTGGGTTCCACGAGAACCTAAAGAAGGTGTCTTCCAGGGCTGCTGCTGTGGCCCAGCAAGTTAAGCTGCCACCTGCCATGCCAGCCAATATGGGCACTGGTTCAAGTCCCAGCTGTCCCTCTTTCAATCCAACTCCCTGCAAACAGGCCTGGAAAAGCAGTGAGTGGAAGAGGATCCAAGTGTTTGGCACTGCCTTCCCCACGGGAGATTCACACGGAGCTCCAGGCTCCTGGCTTTGGCCTGACTGAGCCCCAGCACTGCAATCATGGGGGGTATAGTCAGTGACCAATGGGTGGGCTCTCTCTTTTTCTCTCTGTAACTGCCTTTCCAGTAAATAATTATATTTTTAAAAAAGAAAGAAAGAAAAGAGAGAGAAGAGAAAGAAGGTGGCTTCCAGCTAAGCTTAGTACATGAGCCTTTGTAGCTGGAACCAGCGCTCGCTCGCTCTCTCTCTCTCTCTCTCTCTCTCTCTCTCTCTCTCTCTCTCAGGGCCTTCCACCTGCCAAGGGGTATAATGGCCATGCAGCGCCTGAGAGACAGCCAGCCTTGGCCTGCAGATGAGACCTCCATGGTCATGGTCGGTGACCCCGTGGCACAGGTTCTCCTGCCCTGTGTTCCTGGGGTGGCAGAGAATTTACTCTCCAGGGCTAGCCTCAGGACTGGGCTGCATCTTGTTCGCTGAGCAGGCCCAGGGAGACCTGCCTGGATGAGGTCTGGGCCGAAGGAGATGGGCAAGCCCAGCTGGCTCTGGATATTTCTGAACTCACAAACTTGCTGCTCACCTTCAGCTCTGAGTGGCACTCTCTGCCCTCACCCCGAGCCGGGCTAGGGGTCCTGGTGTCTGTCTTCCTGCTCAACAGTATCCATCACAGCTCCTGCAGTGGAAACTTGGATTTAAAGAATCAAAGAGACACAGAAACATCTAGACAACAAGAGTGCTTGGAAGGAGTTAAGAGTGGCTATTTCTAAATCAGGTTGCTAAAGAATGGGACTGAATGTCTTTCCCTCTGCTGCCAGGCCTATCCACAGAGCAACCAGCAACCCCTTGGCCCAAGGGAGGTAATGGAAGGTGAAGACATGGGTGGGGTTGGGTGTTGCTCCTCCCATCAGGAATCCACCTGCTTGGAGTTCAGCTTCTCTTGTGTGCTTGCCAGATCAGAGCACGCCACTTTCGTGACTTGGGACACTGGGCTAGCTGGCCCCTCCCTTCTCCACTGGTCCTTCTGTGTGAGTTAGGCCCCATAAAAACCGAGCAAAGGCTATGTGGTGAGCCTGCACTTGTCACAGTCCACCACCACCGTGGGCCCAGACAGCCAGGGTCGTAGCGGCTCAGGGTTGTAGCGGCTCAGGAGGGCTCAGAGCTGGACATTCCTTCCACCCCGCACAGTCCCTTCCACAGCCTGGTCCTAGCCATGACTTTGTCTTCATCTCAGCCCACGGGGCTTGGGAAGGAAAGGATGGGCCTGGTGTGAGTCACAGAGGAGAGTGGCCCACTGTGAGGCTGGAGTGAGTCAGCCATCCACACCCCACCCCAGGGGACACAGGCTATCAGGCGAGCCCCCAGGGGCCAGGCAGAGCCAAGGCCAGGCTGGCCAGCTGTGGGAATGTTCTCCCTCAATGGCTTCTCTTCCCTTGGGAACTCAGAACAGAAACCAAGGTCACGCTACTCAGTTTCAACTTTTAAATAGCATTTCTGCTGATGAGACAAAAACAAAACAAAACAAAACAAAACAAAACAAAACAAAGCAAACAAAAAAAACCCGACTGGGACTGCTCTGTGGGCCCCAAAGCAGCACCATTGTGATGTTACTAAACTCAACTTTTTGAGTGAGATAAAAAGGCTGCTCATTAAATCAACAGATGAGAGTTGCTAAAGGCTTCCAAAAGCCAAAACCGTTAGAATAACTCAGTGGCTGCTGCCAGGAGGCCCCCAGGAGAGGCCCTGCGGAGCCAACCCTGTTCCCCAGGGTGACCCTGGGAAAGCCCAGGCTTAGCTCCCAGGCCCCCGGATCTGGGGGTTGTTTCACTCAGCCTCACTGACCTTGTCGGGACACCTGCAAGTGCTCACACTGTGCTTCCCACAGTGGGAAGAACCTGACCTGTCCACCTTGCCCAGTGCCTGGCTGACCCAGGAGAGCCCACTTCAGGGAAGGCTGACCTTACTTCTCACTGCTAGAACATGAAGGCTTCGAATCGGAATCTGAACCCTTGCTGCCTATTCTGAGTCAGTTTTGCTTTTGGTTTCTTTCTTTTTTCTTTTCTTTCTTTCTTTTTTTTTTTTTTTTGAAGCTGTATTTACTTATTCATTTGAAAGCTGGAGTTATAGAAAGAAAGCCCGCCTTCTGTGTCCTCTGGAGCCCCTTGCGCCAGGCTCTTTGCAACCACTGTAAGATGTAGTTTGTTCATACAATGGCATATTAGCCCATCTTGCAGAAGAAAGCCTTTCTGATGTATGCTACAACACGGAAACTGGAGGTCATGCCTAATGAATGGAGTGAAACAGAAGTGGTCCTCCTTACACAAGGACCTACAGTACTCAAGTCCTTTGAGACAGAAGGGCCAGTGCTGGCTGCCAGTGGGTGGGAAGAGGTGAAAGGCAACTTCACAGTGAAGGAGAGCAGTTTCCATTCCAGATAAAGAGAAGTCTCAGAGGGGCTGGTTCTGTGGCAGGGTGGGTAAAGCTGCTGCCTGCCATACCGGCATCCCATATGGGCGCCAGTTCTATGCTGGCTGCTTCACTTCCCCATCCAGCTCCCTGCTGAGAAAAGCAGTGGACATGGACAATGGCCCAAGAGCTTGGGCCCCTGCCACACACCTAAGAGACCTGAACGAAGCTCCTGGCTGCAGGCTTTAGCCTGGCCCAGTGCTGCCCAGTGCTGCCCAGTACTGACCAGTGTGGCCATTTGGGGATGAGCCAGGAGATGGATTATCTCTCTTTCTCTGTCTCATTCTCTCTGTGTTTAACTCTGCATTTTTAAAATAGATAAATATTTCTTAAAAGGTGTTGGAAGCTCTCTGAGCCCCCCTTCTCCACTGCCTCCCAGGCACTGTAACTGACATATAACTAAAATATATAAATCTTCAGAAAGCATGGATGTGGATCAGATCAATGTCTATTTCCAGTTCAGATTCTGCAACTTCTCCTGCAGGAGGCCATTGTTACATTCCATACAGGAGGAGTGAGCAGGTAGGACTCTTGTCACTCAACTTCCCCCTTGCTCCTGGACCTAGTCTGTTGGCCCAGAGGGTCCCTAGAACCCAGTCTGAAAACCACCTGGGCTCTGACCGTTGCGCCTCCCCTCACCCAGGCCACCTGCACCGCGTGGATGTGAGATGCGGACTTCATAGCAGGCTTCTCTGCCTTCCATGACCACTCCTGGAAGCAGGCAAGAACCTCAATGTCTGCTCCAAGCCAAGCCAAACGCCTGACTGATCCCCCTCCCCAGTCCGTGAAAAATGTGTTGGGGTAGAATTAAAGCCACAGAATTCAGTCCACTGCAGTACTGCACAGTGTGCTGACTGTGCACTGAGGGTTTCACCATTTGCTTCAACAGATCAGCTTTGTCCACTGGCAGCAAAGGCAGGCTGCCACACCCTTCCCAGTCACACTCCAGGACAAAGGAACTCAAAGCAGAAGACTTGGGAAAGGCAAGGCGTGACTCCCAGCATCCGTGCTCCATCCCATTGCAATGCAAGCTTTGCTCAGTCACGCACAGCACTATCAACCAGCCAGCCTGCAGCAGGCATGCCTAAGGACTATTTGCAGAAGTCTAAATATCTACCTCTACCTTGTTTTCCAACTGTTTTTGAGGATGCAGGAAGAGGTGATGGGAGAAGAGAAAAGCCAGATAGCAAAGTGCCTTAGGCCTGGTCACATGCTGCAGGCACCAGGCTGGGAGGGAGGGAGAGGCCTAGCAACAAAGCATGAGAGCACCACGTGTCAGTACCTGCAGAGGTGCAGGGGTGGGAGGCCACAGGATGACGTTATGGGAGCCGGTGTCCTCCTGCTGAAAGCAAAGGGTCCCACCATTAGGACAGGCCCAGGGATCAGGACCCCAGCAGAGAATGGTCTTGACTGGTTTCTTGCTTGAGGTAGAACCTAAGAGGTATGCTAATAGGTGTGCTCCCTATGCCCCAGTGAAGGAGGCAACAGGTAGAAATGATGCGTGCTGGTGCTTTGAGAAACTGTTCTTAGAGATACTGAAGAAGTCCATCTGTGCTCTGAAGGGCAGGTGGGTGACATGCGCTGGCTGGCAGTGTCCCCTCTTCTGGGCCCAGTGACTGATCCTGGAGAGGGCACACTCAAGGGGCTGCTGGGCAGGCTGGGCTGTGCAGCCAGGAGCATCCTTGCTACCCCAAGGGATGGAACAGGAAGCAGAGCCAGGCCTGTGGAGGGAGGCTGAGTAAAGACTTCAGCCTTTTACTCTGACTTCTTAACACACCAGGCAGCTCAGCCTCAAGCCCTTCCATGAGACTGAAGGGATCTGTGTATATTCCGAGCCCCCTACAGCCCCGCCCCCCCACCAGTCACCAGGAGGGAGGAGCAGTGATTCACCTCAGGGCACACCAGGTAATGTCAGGAGACATTTTTGGTAGTCATAGGCATCTGGCAGGTTGAGGCAGGTTGGCTGTAAAATATACCACAGGACCAAGAACTGCCCCTTCCCCCATCCAAGAATCCTCCAGCCTGAAACATCAACAGAGCAAAGGCAGAGAGCCCCTGGAACAAAGGCATATTTGCCTTCCCTGTTCTAGCAGATCTCCTAGGGGCTGTGGATAAACATCTTCGATGCAAGATGAATTTCTGCCCGAGGACAGGCACAGGGCAACTGCCTCACAGTTCCTAGTACCCTCATTAAACCACCCTGTTCAGAATGGAATGTTTAGCATTCGCTCTGGGCAGACTGGTAAAATGGAATCGCACAATCAAATGAAGGCTAAGTGCGTTGGGAAGGAATTTTTGTTATTATTAGAAAGATTCATTTATTTTTTTATTGGAAAGGAAGATATACAGAGAGAAGGGGAGACAGACAGAAAGATCTTCTGTTCACTGCTTCACTCCCCAAGTAGCTGTAAAGGCTTGAGTTAAGCCGATCTGAAGCTAGCAGCCAGGAGCTCCTGCCAGGTCTCCCATGCAGGTGCAGGATCCCAAGGCTTTGGGCTACCCTGTACTGCTTTCGCAGGCCACAAGCAGGGAGCTGGATGGGAAGTGGAGCAGCTGTTACATGAACTGGTACCCATGTGGGATACTAGACATGCAAGGTGAGGATTTAGCTACTAGGTTCCTATTATGTATGATCACAGAAAACTTAGAAGTTGAATTGCTTGGCTCATTAATGAGTTGGAGAGCAGCAAAGGCCAGAATGCATGTGTCTGCTTGCTTCACTGTCTTCATGAGGACACTCAGTCAACGGCCCCTTGACTCAAAATGCGAGACAGAAAGAGCATTCCTTCAAGTAGTGATTATGAGAACGGTGCCCTGAGTCGACCCCAGCCAGTAGGCATGTTGGCTTGGCCAACAGAGCATTAGAACTCAATTGAATTATTTGCCAATAGGATTTTTTTAATAGGATTTCTTCACAAAGTATCTCCTAGAACACGGAAGAAGTAAGTACCTTCTTAGACTGTTATTACCCCAATACCAAAACCAGATCCAAAAAGAAAAACTCCAGGGCAACATTTCTTACACATTTAGACACAGAAAACCTCAATAAAATGTTAGCAAAACAAATATAGCAAAGTGTAGAGAAAGGACACATCATGACCAAGTGAAGGCAAGGCTGGCTCAATACCTAGAAATCCATCAGGACCATCCAGCACATCAGTGGCCAGAGAACAGATGTACTGAAGGTAGGACCCTGCCTCTCTTCTGTCTCCCCTACCCTAGACTCCCTTGCCTAGCCTTTATCAAAATGAATTCACTGGATTGAAGGAGAAATACAACTGGTCCAACAGGGTTCTAAAAGTCATCACAGAAGTCAACTGCTTCTCTGAAAGATGAGACGTTGTTGGCCACTCATGTCCAGAGGTGTTTGCTTAGGAGAATCCCAGGTGCAGGAATGGAAATTGCAGGTCTGAGGTGGACAGTAAGTACTACCTACACGTAACCTCCCAAGCCACCTAAAACCCAACAGACCATCATAAAAATCACCCCCTAAGAGCATGACATCACTAATTAATCAAAGGAAGACCATGAACATCACTGACCAACCAGAAGCTTGCAGATGAACTGAACACACCCCTCACAACCCTAATTCCAGGCTCTGACACCCTTTATCCCTACCTCCTCAGGAGCCCAGGAACTCAGCAACAACTGCCCAGCTGCCTGCTCTGCACGCTGCAATGCATACCTACAGTCTTCCACAACTCAGATGTTAGCATTGGTTTTCTGTACATCGGGCAAGCTGACCTGGATACAAGGGTTCTGCAGCAACACCTCCAGCTAGTTGGGAGAGCTATTTGTCAATAATTATAGCAGCTGGTGTAAGAAAAGCTTTTGGCAAAATCCCACACCCATTTACGGTTAAAAATAAGCAACTCTCAATGAGCTAGAATGATTTTGCAAAAAAGAAAGAGCATTTGAATTTGACAAAGAATGTTTACAAAAATGAAACAAAAAGTTTGCCCACAGTTGGTATCTTTCTCAACAGTGAAAGACCGAGTGTTCTTTCCCTGGCGGTGTGAACAATGGAAGGAAGTTCATTCTCACTGCTCTTGGTTAACCAGACGGGCAGTTCTGGCAGCAGAAAAAGGGAAAGTAAAAAGAGTCGAGAAACAGAAGGCAGGCAGGCAGGCACGCCAGGGGAGACCCACAATGGTCCCCATTCGCAAATAATGTGGTAACATACACAGAAAATCTGAAGGAACTAGCAAAAATCACCTTGAAGCAGGTAAATGAGTTCTTCAAGCCACAGCATGCAAGATCACATTGCAACAATCAATACACTGACACTAAAAGTATGGCAAGCAAAGTCCAAAACATTGTATCATTTATAATCACACCAAAAAAAAAAAAGATAATACTTGGGCATAAGCTTAACATGGTCTGCACACCAAAGACTGGAAATGCTGCTGGAAGAAGGGAAGATGATTTAAAGAAATAACACATAGACGCTCTGTGTGTTAAGGTCAGTAGCTACTTCTCCTCCAATGGATCTATAGATTTAATGTAATTCCTACAGGAATTTCAGAAAGGTTTATGTAGATTAGGCTTATTTGAACATTTCTATGAAAAAAAAAATAGGTTCAGAATGGCCGGAACAATTTTGAAGAGGCTGATTCTAAGATACATTGTTGAGGATACTTCAGAAAGCCCTGGTGCAGCATCTAAAGGTAAGTTTGAGTAAAAAAACATTTTTTGAAATTCAGATACACAGAGGCATTAAAATTCATGAAGATACTTATTATCCAAAAACTGCATAGATTTTATATCTTTTATACCAAAATGAACTTATAATTCAATTTCCTAGGAACGTTTAGAAGTCTCTCCTTTAGTTGTAGTCATCGACACAATCAACAGAGATCCCAGCTAGAACCACACAGATGTGCCTGATTTTCCACCAAAGTACAAAAGCAAAGCAATGGGGGATGGATGGACTTTTTAACAACTGCACTGGAAAAATGGACAGTAGCAGACAAACTAACAAGAAACACAGAGAAATGGACCCCAATCTCAAGAGAATGAGAAGAAAAGACACAGACCTGGTGAGAATTATTTGCAAAAGCGCTCTGAAAAATGACTTAACCACAATGTACAAAATGGGTGATGCTGTGGTGTAGTGAGCTAAAACTGCCACCTGCAGTGCCAGCATGCCATCTCTGAGAGGCAGTTTGAGCCCCAGCTGCTCCACTTGAGATCCAGCTCCCTGCTAATATGTCTGAGAAAGCAGTAGAATATGACCCAAGTGCTTGGGTTCCTGCTGCTGATGGGGGAGACCCAGATGGAGTTCCTAGCTCCCAGCCATTGTGGTCATCTGGGGAGTTAACAAGGGTATAGAAAATCCATCAACTTCTCTCTCCTTTAGCCTTTCAAATAAAACAAGCAAACAAACAAATCATGTACAAAAGCCTCTTAAGTCTAGATGGCGCAGCAGACTAGTGGCTAAAGTCCTCACCCTGCAGGCACCGGGATCCCATAATGGGTACCGGTTCATGTTCTGGCACTTGCCTCCCAGCTCCTCACTTGTAGCCTGGGAAAGCAGTAGAGGACGGCCCAGAGCCTTGGGACCCTGCACCTGCATGGGAGACCTGGAAGAATCTCCTAGCTCCTGACTTCAGATCTACTCAGTTTTGGCTGTTGCAGCCACTTGGGGAGTGAACCAATGGATAGAAGATCTTTCTCTCTGTCTCTCCTTCTCTCTGTAAATCTGACTTTCCAACAAAAAATAAATCTTTTTTAAAAATACCTCTTTAAAAACCCTACAGTAAGAAAGCAAACAAGCAGATTTAAAAATGGGCCAAAGATGATCACAGCTACCACACCACAAGAGCTCTGCCAGACGTCATCTGAGGAGCGTAAACTAAAATGGCAAAACACAACCACCCACTGATCAGGCCAGCCACAGCCCAGAGCCCTGAGGCCCCTACTCGCCAGGGAGGATGGGGATTCCCGGGAGCCCTCGATCACTGCTGGGGAAGCTGTTGTGGAAAGTAGTTGGGCAGGTTCTTATAAAACTCACATATCCTTTCCATGTGATCCAGCAATGATGCTTCTTGGTGCCTACCCAAAGCAACTGAAAACATCTGCCCACAGAGAAGTTTGTACTTGGATGTTCATCGCAGAAACTTGGAAGCAACCAAGAAGCTTTTCAATTGCTAAATAAACTGATATGTTCAGATAATGAAATATTATTCAGTCCCCAAATCACCAACTATCAAGCCACAAGAAGCCATGAAGGAACCTTCCACATATATGACTAAGTGAAAGCCGTTAATCCAAAAAGGATGCATGCTACACTGTTTCACGTACATGACAATCTGGAAACGTCAGGTTTCCAGTGTGAATCGAGGATGGAATTAGAGGAGCACAGAAGGTTTTTCAGGTGGTGACAGTTCTCTGCACAGTGGTGGAAGGTGGGCATATGTGTCCACGCCGTGGGTGACCTCCCCGTGCACCTTGGGCTTTTGGTGGCAGGATGTGCCCCCCTTGTGACGATGCTCCTAGTGGGGGTGGCTATACATGTGTTGGCGAGGAATACTGAAATCTCTGTGTCTTCCTCTCAGTTTTGCTGTGCACTTAAAACTGCTCTAAAACAAGTCTTTAAGGCACAAAAAATGAGTCTCAATAATGATATCTTCAAAATCTACCTGGGTTGGACCTGGCATGACGGCTCACTTGCTAAATCCTTGCCTTGCATCCACCAGGATCCCATATGGGTGCCAGTTCATGTCCCAGTTCCATTTCCCATCCAGCTTCCTACTTGAGGCCAGGGAGAGCAGTCAAGGATGGCCCAAAGCCTTGGGACCCTGCACCCATGTGGGAGACCTGGAAGAAGCTCCCAGCTTCACATCGGCTTAGCTCTCGCCATTGTGGCCACTTGTTGGGGGGAGGGAAGTGGTGAACCAGCAGAGAGAAGATCTTTCTCTCTGTCTTCCCTTCTCTTTGTGAATCTGCCTTTTCAATAAAAATAAATCTTAAAAAGAGTCCACCTAATGGTTTAATTGCCATTGTGGCAGTACTAAGAGGCAATGGGGGCCCAGTCAATTAAATCACTGTATAACACCAGCATTCCACACTGGAATGCAGGCTCCAGGCCTGGCTGCTCTGGTTCTGATCCAGCTCCCTTCTCATGTGCCTGGGAAAGAGCTGATGAAGGTCCCATACTCAGGCCCCTACCATCATCCACACAGGAAGCCCTGCTGACATTCAAGGCTCCTACCTTCATGTTGGCCCAGTTCAAGCTGTTGTGGACGTCTGAGGAATGAACCAATGAATAGATCTCAGTTTCGATCTCTCTCTCTGCTCTGTGCTCCTGGATGAAAGCCATTGCAAAGGGGTGGGTCAATGATCGGCTAGCTGGGCCTGCGCCTTCCTCCGTCTTGCAGCATTCGCCTGCCCTCCTGACTGCTGGGCTGCAGAGGCCCTCGCCGGAAGCCGGTGTCGTACTCAGATCTCCAGCTCCAGAGCCGTGGGCTAACTCAACTTCTACTGCACGTTGCATTTTGCTACAGCAGCAGACATTGGACTATTTCTACACAACAATGGACTCAAAGTAGATCAGACTTCAATGTAAAAGTTTTAGGAAAAAATGGAAAAATAATCTTCAGGCTGTGGTAAACGGTCCTCAACTATCCAAGAAAGTAGAATGTGATGTTAAAGTACTAGCAAGATGGAAAAACAAGTCATAGAATAGGAGACAATATTTTTCAAACCATGGGCTGACAAAGGGTCCGTATCAAGACCATGTGAGTATAAAGAATCCCCCAACTTAACACTTGAATTAGAATCCAACTAAAAAGTGGGCAAAAGGCATGAACACGTACTTCATCAAAGATGTTATACAGATGGAAAAAATACACAAAAATTGCTCAGTGTCATTATGCATCACCAAAAGGTAAGTTAAAATCACAGTGAGACTCACAGCATGCTATACAACGGCAGTCCTACTAGCGGCAACACCAAAGCAGTGTTGGCCAGGATGCAGAGAACTGAGCTGTTAGGAATGGCTCCCCAAGAGCTAAACCTGCAAGAGTGTCAGAATCAGCAATTACACTCTTGGGCAAGCATTTATCGCAGAGAAATGAAGATGCTTGTTCATAACACAGAGTGCACACATGTTCACAGCAGCTTTATTTTCAACAGCCTGAAATTGGAAACAACCCAGAGGTGCTTCCACGGATGAATGAGTCAACAAACTGTCGCACGTTCACTCCATGGATCACTGGTCAGCAGGAAAAATACACCCTACAGCCTGAATAAATTGCAAGTGACTTGTGCCATTCTATAAGATCACATGCTGTATGATTCCATTTATATAACATGATTGAAATGACAAAATTATAGACAAAATAAACAACAGTGGTTTCCAGGGCCTAGGGATGGGGACCTGGAGGGAGGCGAGATGTGGCTATAAAAAGGCAAGGATAAGACACTAGAAGTGAAAACATCTTGTCACCTAGTCAGTGTCTAAGTTGTGGTACTGTGCTATTGTTGTTACCCTTTTAGGACCAGCACTGTGGCTTAGTGGGTTAAGCTGATACCTACAGGGCTGGTGTCCTATATGGGTACCAGTTCAAACCCTGGCCATTCCAATTCTGATCCAGCTCCCTACTAACGTTCCTGGGAAAGCAGTGGCAGAGGGCCCAAGACTTTGGGCCCCTGCACTCACATGGCAGACCTGGAAGTTCTTTGCTCTGGCTTTAGCCTGGCCCAGCCCTGGCTATTGCAGATATTTGAGGAGTAAGCCAACAGATGGAAGCTCTCTCTGTCTATCCTCTGTCTTAAATCTGTCATTCAAGTAAAAATAAATCTTTTTTTTATTTTATTTTTTGTAAGTTGGCTACCCTTGAGAAAAACTGAGTGAAGGGTGCCTGGGGTTTCTCTGCTACAGACTTCAACATAAAAAGTTAAATAAAAAAAGTTTAAGACTTCATAGAAAAGGACAGAAGAAATGGGAGCAGCATGTAACATGGTACCACATTCACACACGAGGAGTCTGCTGGAGTGATGACGGTTGCCTCCCTAGGGCACGGGACAAGAACTGTCACCATATTCTCCACCTGCCCTGTTGCCTCACCCCAGGCATTTAGCATGCTTACCCTTTCTTACCTGTCTCCTAAAACCTCCAGCATTTTCTACTTTTCTAATTTTTCTTTGCATACTTCCTGCCTTCCTGAGATAACAAGACAGACAGGATAAACACACGAAAGGAAACCCGACTGCGGTAGGCTGGCTTTCGGATCCAGTGATCCCATTAATACCATTTAACCACCATTTTCATACGTTCAATATGTTTCATTCGTTTCATATGTGACATAAACCTGACAGTGTCCCTGGTTTCGCTTACCAGGGTACTGCATCACAACTCAAGCTTGAAAGGAACTGTAACAAAATCCGAATGTATTTTAGTAACCCAGGCTTGTGTCCAGTTAGAAAAAGCCATGCATGTTCCATATGGCCAATCCTGGTCTACTCTAAGAACCACAGCTTGCATTTCGTCTGCTCTACCTTGGCTGGTAGCTTTTCCATTGTGTCCTAACGACCGTAGCTTTATTTGGAGGGGGAATACAGAAACGTCTCTATTTTAACTTTCTCTGCCAAAGCCAGGGAAGAAAGTTTACAGAAGAATACAATCTAGAAACAGTGTGCCAAGTTCTCATTATGTCCATTCTAAACACAGGGGCTCACGAGTAAAACCAGCGCTCATGGCTGGAGAAGTGGCCTTTACGTCCTGTGGTTGGCCATGTGAAGCCATCGGGGTGGCACAGAGCTGGGCATGCACAATGTTTCCAGGCTGCTGCCTCTGTGCAGAGAGGAGATGCTGGGAAGACAGCTGGAGTGGGCCAGGCCAGCCCCGGGACCCTCTGCATCCAAGGGGGAAGAAGCTTCCTGCCACCCACCTGGTTGTCGGCGGTGCTGTTCTCATTGCCCATGGTGCCTCAGGGTGCCCAGCGGCCCTCGGGGGTTTGTCACAGGTGACTGGAAGAGACAAAAGAGCATGAACACAGGGATACGTGGATGAAGTGCCAGGGCTTCTCCCATCTATCTGCTCGTCTCCCAAGTGACGGGAAGTGCTTCCCTCTGCAGCCAAGGCCTGGGAAATGGTTTGGGAAGTGTTTTCTCTTGCGATGTGCTGCCCAGAACTCATTCCCAGAATGGGCTGCTGGGTTTTGCTTTTCACTCCCCACCCTGGCTTGGCAGACATTTCTGAAAAACAAGTTTGCTCCCGAGTGCATGAGATGGCCCTGGTATTGTCATCTGGGTGCAGCCACAGAAGTCAAGGCAAATGTGTCCGTGTGCCTGGCCACGGGTTTCCTGGGCCTCATTGGGAACTCTCACGGGAACAGTACAGCATGGCTGCTTTCCCGCTGTTGACAGTGGAGTTGGCTGTCCAACATCAGAAGCGTGAAATTCACTTCTCCACCACATATGGTTTTTGTATGTTTCCCTCTAAATACTGGTTTCATCAAATCAGTCTCACTTCTGCACATGGTGTTGTGAACACAGTGAGGTTTTCTTGCATGGGAAAACATGTCATTGGGAGGCCAGAGGTGGAACTAGCGAGTACATGAAACTTCCAGGACAACCGTGGGGTTCAGCTATGCCCAGCATTACCGCGATGCAATCCATGCTGCTCCCAGAGCAGCCTGGCACACTGGAGTCACGTCATACAGCTGAGGTCTGGGAGACCGTCACCTGTGCCTACTTGGCACTGTTGCTCTCACTTTCTATAGACAGACAAATGACATTACAGAAACTTGGACGTTAATCATAGCCTTGCGCCCGGAGCTTTAGTCATCAGCTGCTCCCGGGAGGAAGCCGAGAAGGTAAGAAGTTTGCCAAAGGCTGAGGTTGGAAAAGGCAACAGCTGGAACTAGACCTCGGTCACCTGTCTCCAAAAGCAAGATTTCTTCCGTAGAAATCCAGCCTTCATCATAGTGCTTTCCCAGGAAACTAAGAAATCACCCACTGACCTTCATTCAACCAAGGTATGGTGCTCTGGGCTCCAAGCAGTGACCAGAAAAGCCTGGATGTTTCTAGCAGGCCTGATTAAAACGCCTCCAAAATGACAAAATTGTGATGTCACCACAAGGCTCAATTTTCTCACTCCTAAGCCTTCAATGAATAGTGTACAATTCCTTAACCCTTTCTCGTCATTCGCTATGGACACACACACTCACGTGCACTATAGATTGTTCACATCTTTCCTTATTGAAAATCAATCACATTGGTCTCTTTTTTCACCTTTACTTTCACATTCTTCAGTAGGAAATAATATAGAGTGTCAGGATTGCCATCCCGCATCAGCTGCTCTAACTTCCTGACACCTGGAACCTAGCCGAACCTTAAAAAACTGGAATTTCATCAGGTTCACAGCCAGGTTCCTGGTGATACTCACCCCCCAGTTTAAACGCAATAATCTTCCCCAAACCCAGGACATCTGAACTAGCTGTTTAAACAAACGAGCAGATTAAAGAAAATGGCTAAACTTCTTCTGGTACAGTATAAACAGCTGAATGGCAGAAGGGAGGCCTTTCTGCATCTGGAATCTTCTGCTAGGAAATTCTGCTGCTGTCCCTATCTTGGGCTTTCCCCAGTCCAGAGAAGCAGGTGAACATAGCTTGGCCTTCTTACTCACGTTAAGGGCTGGTCTGGACTTCAGAGGCTGGGGGGCTGCTCAGTACTGGCTGCACCGTCTCTTCCTCCTCTTCCAACTTTCAGAAGCCTGTGAGATCTGAGCCAAGTCCTGACCGACCTCAACCAGCCCAGCAAACAGCTTGGCTTGTCCCCGCCCTCACACTGGCCCAAACCAGCTGCGCTTCATACCTGGCCTGCGGCCGTGCAGAGCCGCCGTGCTTAGACAAGGCTCCTGCCCACGTGGAATCCGCCTTGCCTGGGCCGTCGCTTCCAGGGCCTTTCATACAGGATTGCTCCATTATTACACCCAAACAGGTCCTTTCAATAAAGGCTTATCCCAATGAACATGGTCCCTGCCATCTGATTGGCCACATCTGATGGCTCTGCCTGGCCTGGGGAGCGCAGTGTCAGGAATCACTTGCTTGTTATGTGTGACGGCAGAGAACGAACTGTTCTTTCTAGAAACAAACAGCACTGCTCGCCAGGCTCTGCGCTTACACCTGGGACAATCCCAGAGTCAATGGCACAGAAGGACAAAGAAAACCCGCAGAAAGGTGATGACGTGGCGGTCTGGCAACTGCTCATGGTGTGTGCTTACCCAGGCGTGGCTGAGTTTCAACAGGTGAAGTCATAAAAAGCTCAGGCTTGCTGGGATTGCCGACAGGCAGGCCTGGGATCAAGCAGAGCCTGCAGACCTCCTGCCCACTGACCAACCGGACACCCTCCTGCCTGGTGGCCTCCCAGGCATGAGCCAGTCATTGCCACTCAGCTACCCTGTGCCTGCATGCAGCCAGCTCCCTTGTGATTTTTCTTACAGTGGCAGAAGAGCTTCTACAGAAGTCCCTTACTCCTGCCCCCAGGCACAACCGAATCAGCACTTCAATGAAGGTGGCTTAGCTGGGGTGTTTGAGACCCTTGCTGGGGAACCCCAGACAAGGAAGAGCTTAATACCTCACTTCTGGTCCTAACAGAGCAGCAGTGTGAATGCTTCTATGGTTGAATGGATAAACACCATGTGGGTAGGCATACAAAGGGACACGGCTCAGACACAAAAAGGAGTAAAGTACTGCTGCGTCCTCCAACTCGGAGGAACCCCAATTGCACTAAACAGTCAGACGCAAAATGCCAGTGTGTGATTCTGTTTCTATGAAAGAGCCAAGGTAGGCTAGTCCCTGGAGACAAACCAGATTGGTGTGTACAGGGGCTGGGGGAACGAGCAGTGACCTTTTCAGGGATACGAGTGTGTGCTGTCGCGAAGCCAGTGCTGGGGCCAGGTGCTTGGCTCAGGGATTAAGATCCTTGTCAGGACATTGTGCTCCCTATCAGAGTGGCTGGGGCTGAAAGACCAACTCTGGTCCCTAAATCGGCCTTCCTACTAAAGCAGTTGCTAGAGGCAGTGATAGTTCAACTAGTTGAGCTCCTGCCATGGTTGTGAGAGGCCCTGATGGAGTGCCTGCCTCCCAGCTTCAGGCTGATCCAGTACCAGCCACTACGGGTTTGGGGGAGTAAACTGGCAGCTGATGGCTCAAGTTCCTGGGCCCGACACTCCCTTGAAAGAACTGGATTGAAGTCCTGGCTCCCTGCTTTGGCCTGCTCCAGCCTTGACTGGTGTGGAAATTTGAGGAGCATATAAGTATAGGGGAGTTCTTTCTCCCCAGTTTTTTTTTCAAAATGGGTCGTTAAAAGGAAAAAAAAGCAGCAGCAAATGCCAGTCAGACATGTCAATATTGCACATGCCAGACCCCAGGGCCTTAACGCAGTAAGGATTGCTCATGGAGACCACGGGCCTAAGAAGGTTCATCCTAAACAAGCTTGCCAAGCAGGCCCCCGGCCCTTGCCTACCTCCTCCCACGCCAGCTTTCGGAACTCCTCAGTCCCACCGAGCACTCCTTGCTCCTTACCAGCTGCCTGTACTGATCACTGTTGTTCATCAGTCCCCGATGATTAGTTAGCACATCCCGGCAGTTCACCAGGTTCCTGCACGGTGCTTAGTTTACAGGGATCCCTACAGAAATCCAAGCCTACTGGTCTCCTTTAGCTGACGACAGGACAGAGGCTTGGCTAAGCTGCAGTGTGTCCTCATTGGTGGTAGGACCAGAATTCTAGCCAGGACTCTTCAGTACTAGCCCTTTGCTTCTTCCCACTGCATGCGGACAAGGGGTGTTTCCCAGGTGAGTCTTGTGGGGCACACACCTGCAAGGATTCAACTCGGAACCTAACTTACTGATAGGCTGAGGAAGATCCACATTAGTCAAACACATAGACTGCCACACACAGGCTCTAGGTGGAAAGGAAGGGTGCCAACTGACTGGCATGGGACAAGAAAATCTGGCTCTTAAGGAGACCCGGACACTCAAGCTACCTTTTGTTCCCCAAACATAACATATAGTCATTCTTGAACAGGAATGGAAAGTGGGGAGCTGGCACTGCTCAGGGAAGCCTGGAGAGCCAAGCCCAGGGGAGGCGGAGCCAGGTAGGAGTCAAGCAACTGAAGCCAGCCACAATCATGCTGCAGAGGGGCCTCCTCCGGCACCTGCCTCAGCTGCCTCAGGGGTGACTGCTGGCATCCTACTGGTGCTAGTACCAGTCCCTACACATGGTCCCTATCACTAGCTCTGCCAGGCTCTGGGCATCCCTTCTAACAGCCGTTCCAGCACTCCTGTCTTGGCCACCATGGGGCATTTGAGGCTGCCACTACCAACAGGGAAGACAACAAATAATTCTAAGGCCTTTCTAACACCCCTTGGGGAGGTGCTGGAAACTAGGTGTTAGGACTCACACAATGATGGACTGATCAGGCGCGGGGGCAACTCCAGACGCTGTGAGCTAGAGAATCTTGAGTGCTCACACTGTCCAGCAGTGACCCCCGTTTTCCCCAGGACAGGACGTTGCTGGAACCCCAACATCTGCCACTGACTTACCTGTGGGGACAGGCGACTGGGATGAATCATCTTCCCCACTGCAGGCTGAGTGAGACACTGTACGGCTTCATCCTCTGATGGCTAAGTTCACAGGAGTATGATTGGATTCCTCTACTTCTGGGAACAAGGTCGCTTCAGCAGCAGGCAGACCTGGGCTCAGAGTGCCCACAGCACTACCTGCGCGATGCATAAACCCTGGCAAGTTATTTAACTTCTCTGTGTTGAGTTTTCTGTGAAACAGGGATCCTATCATTTCCACCTCCCCTGGCTGAAACAGTTCTCTCTCCATAACAACTTCCGGTGCCGCAAGTGCTCAGCTGTTGACCGTTAATGCTATAATCTCAACAGCTCTCTTTGGAGCCTCCAATAAGCAGCACCCTGGGTAAAATAAAGCTTATTTGGCCTTAAATCCTAATGTAAAACCATGATGCCAGATGCTACTAATTACAAACAGGTTGCATCTGCAATAAAAGCAGTGCTAACTGTCTCGTGCATTGGCAGAAATAATTTACCAAGACCATTTATAACACAGGACAATTAGAAGAAAGTCAAAGGTTTCAGAATTTTCACCAAACATGTCAGCTGGAATTCTTTCTGGGCTAGTGACACACTGTTCCTGTCTCATCCCTCTTTGTGACTGTTTCTGGGTGAATTTCGCTACTCCATGTCCTGGAGGGGACAACACTGAATTGCTTTACAAATAGGCTTTTAACTGACTCCGAGGGTTGGCTATAAATAAGGTTGAATTCACAAAGATTTCTGCTGCTCATGTCTTCTGCGACAGGTGTCCAAACAGGCATCTAAAGCACGATTTTCTCCACCTAATAATCTCTTAAAGATATCAAATTCATGTTTCCTTTTTAAAAAGATGGTTATTTGAGAGCACTTTCATTTTAGTGTCACGTGGTCAAAACCATAACAGACCTTGAATATAAACCAGGACAATCTTGGATTCATTAAGCCATTTATTAGTGCATTAACGCCACGTATGGATGCTTTAATCCATGTGCATTCAGCTCTTGTTCTAAACATTGTGACAGGCTCAAGCTCTCTTTAGTGCTTGGAGCAGGGGCTAGCGAACACAGTTCCCTGCTTCTGAGAGGGTGGGGAAGACAGCATAAGTACTTGGGCCCCTGCCGCCCCATGAGAGACTCAGGTGGAGTTCCAGCCCTGGCTTCAGCCTAAACAGGCCCAACGGTTTATAGTTATTTAGGAAGGGAACCAGGCGATGGAAGATTCCCTCTCTTTCTGCAATGCACCTTTCAAAAAATCAAATAAGTCTTTAAAAAATACTAAATACTTACAGTAAAGCTATGTGGTAATTATTTCTATTTCTTTTTTTAAATGGACAATCAAAGGTCAGAGCTGTTAAACATGTGGGTTGGTCTGGGCCAGGACTGGAGCTGGCTGGGCTGGGTTGAGTGGCAGCATCCGCCAGTGCAAGCTGTAACCGGGGGCACATTGGGCTGGGCCAGGCTATAGCACCCACAGGCAAATGCTGAGATGAGATGGGCCATACCAGATAGGGCCACAGCACCCATCAGCACATGCAAGACCTGGAGGCAGCGGTGAGCCTGATGGAGGAGCTGTAAGGACTCCCCTGCTAGATCACTGTTCCTGCTGGTGAGCATGAGAGCTGGGACTGGGGCCAGACCAGGCCAGACAGAGCTACAATACCTGTTGGTCTGCATGTGCCTGGGCTAGGGGGAGAGCCAGGCTGGGGTAACTAACTGCATCCACTGGTATAGGCATGGGCCAGAGTAAGGGCAGGCTGGTTGGGCTTTGCTGCAGCAGCAGCTGGCAAGTCCTGGGACTGGGGCAAGTCCTGTTGAGCTAGACTGCAGAACCACCTGGAGAGTGCAAGTTCCTGAGCAGAGAATGAGCTTAATAGGGAAACTCTGGGAACTCCACTGATGGGCTGCATTTCCCACTGTTGAGCACGAGAACCAGGACTGGAGGCGGGCCTGGCTAGACAGGCAGAGGTACCCGATGGAATGAGTGTGGGCTGGAGGGTGGAGTCAGTTGGGTTGAGTTAGGCTTCAATGCCCAATGATGTGTGTGAGAGCTAAATGGGATATGGGATAGACCGGACCAGTCCCACTGCTGCTTGTGCAGCAGGCACAGGAACCAGGACTAGGTGCTAGTCCAATGGGGGTTATTGGGGGTCACTCTGACTGGGCTGAAACTCCTGATGGTGTATGTGAGAGCCAAGTGTGTGGTGGGCTGGGCCGCAGCACTCATTGGTTTGCATAAGAGACGGGAATGGAGATAGATCTGGCCTAGCACCTGCAACTATCAGTGAATGGGTAGGCTGAGAGTGACGGAATGGGATGGACCCAATACGCGGGGGGTGCACGCAAGAGTCAGGTCTGGGATCACCTCAGAGATTTCTTTGAGGATCCCCCCAACTAGACTGCCAGACTCAGAACTCCAAACATGGGGAGAGTGGCAGGATCTGTGATCTGACAATGAAGTGCATGTGTAAACTGGGCCTCCTCAGTGGCTAAGACAGAGCAGTGGATGGCATGTCCAAATGCACATGGAGGATAGTGTAGTCCATTGGAACCTACAGAGGACATCTGGTACCATAACAGAGGAAGGAGGGCAGAAGAAGATGGTCAACTACCCCAGCAAAGTTTGACAGCAAATTTCTGGGCAAATGGAGACTCTAGGGTGAACTATGTCAGCCAATGGACCTTGGAAGGATTTCTTCATCCTTGGACATGCGAGATTGATATCATGTCAGAACTATTGAAACCACTTGAACAGAAACCTCGAAACATGCTCCACACTGGGGACCCTAGGATGACATCGGGTGGCCGTCCCCATCCCTGGGTGCTGGGGTGACTGGGAGGATGGATGCGGCTTCTCTCCTCCCCTCTTCTCCAAGATATAGAAGAAGAAAAAGAAGGTGTGGAAATAATGGTCTCACCCACTTTCCCCTGATAATTGATCCTTCCCACATTGATCAACAATGTAAACATCATAAAAAAATAAAATTTTAAAAAAATTTATATTTTAAAAATTTTTACTTGAAATTCAGAGTTACAGAGAGAGAGAAGGAGAGACACTTCCCGAATAGCCGAGCTGATCCAAAACTAGGAGCCAGGAGTTTCTTCTGGGTCTCCCACATGCTGCAGAGGCTTAAGGCCTTGGGCCGTCCTCCACTGCTTTTCCAGGCCACAAGCAGGGAGCGGGATCAGAAGAGGAGCAGCTGGGTCTTGAACCAGTGTCCTTATGGGCTACAGGTGCTGCAGACAATTAGCCCACTACACCACAACACAAGCCCCCTAGATCTTCATTCTCTATTGAAAAACGTTTTCTTTCTTTTTGGTATATGATAAAAATGTACCTGTTTTAAAAATTTAATCAATTCTGATTTTTCTTCTGTGTAAAATAATTTAGGTGCTTACTGCTGGAAAAAAAGGGAAAGCCGAGGACCAGAAGGTAGAAAATGACTTAGCCGAGGTCTCATAGCAGGAAAGGGCCTTCAGGAACCAGAACTAGCCTGGCACTGGTGGAGTTCCAACAGGTGACCTCCTCCTCGCCAGACCCCAGCAGGCTTGGGAACACCTCTGCAGGCCAACCCTGCAGGCAAGATCCCATCAGAACTCGCTCACTGCAGGGGGCCCTCTAGCAGGCCAGGCCGGCCTCTGTGGACCACGTGACTGCTGGAGTCCAGATTAGGTTTGCTTATCACAGGTGAGCTCAGGCACCTGCGCAGCAGCTTGTTCAGCTGCTCCAGCCATGCAGCTGAGGGGGGACATGCACACTTGACCCTAGATGGTGGGGACACCCGGCTTCTCCCTCGGGTGACCCAGACCAATTTCTGCTGCTGTCTATCTTGCACAGCTGCGCGGGAGCTACTTATAGCGGTTATCATGTTCCTGTTTGAATACAAACAAACAGCCGTAGCTGGGGAGGAAGGTTATTCAGAGACACTGCTGGCTTTCTCCCCTGGCACGTGGCCTGTGCACACACCAAGGGTCCTGCTCACTCTGGGGCCGGGGTGAAATGACAGCTCAACTCCCAGCCTGCTGCTGCTGTCTTTCCTTCTTCTACCTCTGAAGCCACCACGAAATGCTGATGAGAGAAATGCCACCTTGGAGGCCGTCGGGGCAGCGAGGAACCCAGAGATATCCTGCTCCCAAGGCTCAGCGATCAGAGACAAGGCAGACATGTCTACCCTCCACTGGGTGTGCTTTATCTATCATCTCACAGCAGGAAAGGGCTGGAACCAGCCAGCCTCCTCCCCACCCACCCCTGCAGTTTTGGGAACACACGTCCTGCAGTGTATCTAACACTTTGTAGCCTCTAGAGTAGAAGCAAGGAGAACCTGGGATTCTCAGGGTCTACTTGAATCCTTCCAGCGATGGGAAGCTCACTACCTCTGGATGCATCCCATCTGGAGAGGGATATGTTGGGCCCTTGGAAGGTCACTTCCATTTCTCCACAACCCAGATCCTGCCCACAATTCCAGTGATGGTTCCACTGGACATAGGCTGGGCGATGGTGAGGAGTGAGTCTCATGCTGGCACTTCCCTGAGCTGGCATGCTGCCTTGTCCACACAGTCGATGAGTGGGAGCTGACCAGTGGCCAATCCACAGCTGACCACAGGCTCACCAGGGGGCAGCTGGGACTCAGAGACCCACCTCAGACGAACAGCTGAGCTTGGCCTAAATTGGCATGCCAGGGAACCGAAAGCTAAATAAGTGGCTTTTGTTTGAAACCACAAAGTTCTGGCACCATATGGGATGGAGCAGAGGCTGGCTGATAAGGTTCCCCCAGGGGAGGTCCATTCAGTTTTCCTCCACACCACGCTGTGCCAAACGTGGCAGGCTCCAGTGCTGCAGAGGGTGCGGTGTAAGGGAGGATGGTCAACTCCCACTCCACAATTCAGATAATGATAGATCAGAACAGATTCCTGATAGGTGCCCATCAGGGTGCTGCTCTTGGCTAGACTGGCCTCTGAGGATGAAGCTACAAGCTGCCCAGTTTGGGAGAGTAAAACATGCCATAAACCTGGGAGAGCCCTTTAGCCCCACAAGGGAACAAGCCACGGCGAAGTGGTTTCCATCAAGGGTCTCTGCTTTCTCGTTCAGACTGATCCGTGATGACACATCCAAACCGACGGTTCCCTTTACGATTCCCATTCCACCCCCACGCAGACGAGCATGGTCAAATACCATGTTTCTTATGAAAACAAGCTGTTGTAACCCACAAAAATTCAGGCATCCATTTGAATCCCGCAGCTGAACTGTGCTGTCATTTTTGGAGAATAATGACAGTGCTGAGGCCTCTGGGAGCTAGGAGCAAAGGAGAGAGTGAATGGAGGGTGGGGAGCTAGACAGCCTGCTGATAACACATGCTAAAGCCCAATGCAGAGACCGATGCTGCTGCCCTGCCAAACGACGCCATTGGCCTTGCAAGTGTAGTTAGGCCTTAGAATTTCAGCTAACACCACAAACTCTGTGACTTAAGTAGAAAGTAACATTTAAAACCCCTGCTCCTTGCACAGGTTTATTGTAAGTTTATGCTTTAAAAATTAAGGCTCATTGGGCCCGGCGGCGTGGCCTAGCGGCTAAAGTCCTCGCCTTGAAAGCCCCAGGATCCCATATGAGTGCCGGTTCTAATCCCGGCAGCTCCACTTCCCATCCAGCTCCCTGCTTGTGGCCTGGGAAAGCAGTTGAGGATGGCCCAATGCATTGGGACACTGCACCCGCGTGGGAGACCCGGAAGAGATTCCAGGTTCCCGGCTTCGGATCGGCACGCATCGGCCCGTTGCGGCTCACTTGGGGAGTGAATCATCGGACGGAAGATCTTCCTCTCTGTCTCTCCTCTGTATATATCTGGCTGTAATAAAATGAATAAATCTTTAAAAAAAAAAAATTAAGGATCATGGGGCTGGCACTAGGGCGTAGCAACCCAACCCTGCACCTGTATGTACTGCCAGCATTCCATATGGGTGCCACGTCAATTCCATATGGTGCTCCACTTCCGATCCAGCTCCTTGCTTATAACCTGGGAAGGTAGAGAAGGATGGTCCAAGTGTTTGGGACCCTGCGCCTGTGTGGGAGACCTGGAAGATGCTCCAGTCTCCTCGTTTTGGGACAACTCAGCTCTGGCCATTGTGGCCACTTGGGGAGTGAACCAGAAGATGGAAGATCTCTCGCTCTCTCTGTCTCCTTTTCTCTGTGTACTATCTTCCTTTCAAATAAAAATAAATTAGTCATGCTTAAAGAAAGCTCTGAGTAAACAAGATTTTGTTAAGTATCATTTTCACAGTCCATATTTCTCCTTAGCAAGAGCAAGGAAAAAAAAATAGCTTCACCAGATTTGCTTGTTTTAAAAACAGCTTCTGCGAGAGCTGAACACCATGGAGGCCCCCTAGCGTTCTGTCTCCTAGCTTGTCCTCCCGGAGTGAAGGAAACAATGAGAAGGAAAAAGTGTGGACACACAACGACATCAGATTTTCTAACAGCTTGAGGTCAAGAAATGGAAATGGAAGTGTGTAAATACTGTTCAGAATTGATGGGACAAAAAGAAAAAAGCTGAGGCTCAGGACAGCCCAGAGCCAGGAGCTTTGTCAGGTCTCCCATGTGGGTGGCACAGGACCAACACGGGCACCATCTTACTCTGCCTTTCCCAGACGCATCAGCAGGGAGCTAGATGGGAAGTGAAATAGCTGGGATACAAAACGGCTCTCATACAGGATACTGCTGCCTCAGGCAGCCCCTTTATCCACTAAGCCACAAAGATGGCCCCTTAAAAAAGTAAATGCATAAAGATACTAAGAGTTAAATACTAAGAACATTTTTTCCAAAGACATAATAAATGACAGGAGAAGCACATGATGGTGCTGAATGGGGAAAAGAATGGAAAACAGAAAATTTAGAACCTTATAAGAAAAAACCAGGAATCCTGTAAAACATTCCAATGCTATAAAAACGGACAAGAGGCAGGTGCTTAGGTCTATGGTTAATTTGTTTAAGTCCTGAGACTGTCTTTCATTTATACTACCCAGGAACATCTGAAAGTCAACCAGCAGCTGGACGAAACTAAGTTAGCACTACAAATAGAATTTAATGTTATCAAGTTGCAGATGAGCTTATATGAAGTGCCTTGAATTAGAAATGTGGAAAACGTAAATAGAAATGAATAAAAACCGTGGAAGGATGAAATGATTAGCGGTTGAACAAAGAAAACAAATAAAAGTAAAACACAAATTGTCTCAGATGTAAATGAGTCACAAGGCATCCAACGGAGACTAGATTCAAATAAGAGTTTATTAAAGGACACAAAAGAAAACCAGAAAAACAGTGAAAAGAAAGAGAAATGAACAGGAAAGAAATAAGCAGGACCAGAGAGAACAGAGGAAATTGGAGGGTGATAAAGAGGGAATACTATTTCTGTTATTGTCTGAAATAAAATAAAATAATGGGCTCTGGTGTGCAAGTGTCAGCATCCCATATGGGTGCCGGTTCTAATCCCGGCAGCTCCCTGCATGTGGCCTGGGAAAGCAACAGAGGATGACCCAAAGCCTTGGGACCCTACACCCATGTGGGAGACTGGAAGAAACTTCTGGCTCCTGGTTTTGGATCTGTTCAGCTCTGGCCAGTGAGGTCACTTGGGGAGTGAACCAGCAGCTGGAAGATCTTCCTGTCTCTCTTTCTCTCTGTAAATCTGCCTTTCTAATACAAATCAGTCAATCAATCTTAAATAAATAAAGCAATGGGACAAACTTAACATTAACATTTCTAATTCAAGGAAACTTTTTAAAAATAGAAAAGCATCCAGATATGCATATTTACAGGATTCACTGGACCCAGGGCAATGAATTCCAAGATGTGACCTTGAGAAATGACTGTATTCCAAAGATGAAAACTAGAACACCTCCCGGTAAATATGTCAAGAAACTTACAAAGTTGTAAGAATTGCTATGGCATCATAGTTTTTATGTGAATCAGTGAATCAGTGGTGAATCAGGCCAATCGTCCAGCGGCAGCACCGGCACAGCGCCTGTGTGTCCTGACTGCTCTGCTTCCTATTCTCCCTGTTCATGGTGGGAAGATAGGGGAGGATGGCCCAAGTCCTTGGGCTACTGTAGCCACGTAGAAAGCCTGGAAGCAGCTCCTGTCTTCCAGCTTGGGACCAGCTCAGCTCTAGCTTTAATAGCCATTTGAAAAGAGAAATAGGGACTTGAGTTCCCAACTCGAAAAACTGAAAAAAAAAAAAAGAAAAAGAAAAAGAAAAGAAGGAAATAGTAGAGATAAAAAGCAGAAATTAGTGAAACAGAAAACAGAAAGGAACGAGTTAATAAATAAAAATCCTAATTCTTAAAAATAATGACTAAATGATGAAGAAGGACGTGGGAAAACACATGAATGCGTAAGATGACAAGGAAACGACCACGTAACGGCAGGAACTTGAGACGACTTTGCAGACTTCTACGAGAACAAGCCAGGGATGAAGACTGTCCTAGGAAAATTTAGATTACTCAGCTGACTTCATTAGGGTTGCCACGCCCATGGGAGGGCATGTGGAGATGGAGGAAATGGGTCCTGAGGGCTCCACTCTCCCCAGTGCGATTAGCGAGAGGGGATTCTGCTCTCTGCCATGTGAGAACGCAGCAGGAAGGCACCCAGGCCTCAGCCAGCACCGTGGTCTTGCATTTCCATGTCTTACTGAAGCTGCCATTCTGTGCTGTTCTGTGGCAGCAGCACAGCTAACAGAGGGAAAGCGATGGATGTGAGAAGCAGAGAAGCCCCAGAGATGGGGACTGGCAGAAGAGGGCTTCAACACAACCTTCATCACTGTGACCCAAAGCAATCCACCTAACAAGATGTCTGCAACACCAGACGACAGAGGGAAGCTTCCAGAGGGGGAAATACAGAAATTCAGGAGACAGCAAAGAGAAAGTGCCTGGAAAGAGGTACCAAACGACAGCAACCTGTGCATCTTGAACAAGAAAGATTTTATTTATTTTTATTGGAAAAGCAGATTTACAGAGAGGAGAGACAGAGAAAGACCTATCTGTTGGTTCACACCCCAAATGGCCGCAATGGCTGGAGCTGAGCCAATCTGAAACCAGGAGCCAGGAGCCTCCTCCAGGTCCTCCATACATGTGCAGGGTCCCAAGGACTTGGCCCAGCCTCTGTTGCTTTCCCAAGGCACAAGCGGGGAGTTGCATGGGAAGTAGAGTAGCGGGACACGAACCAGTGTCCATGCGGGATATCAGAGCTGCAAGGTGCAGAGTTAGCCAGTTGAGACATTGCACCAGCCCCTGGGCATAGATTTAAATAAATCAACTGTCTAAAAAAACAGAAATCGGTGCATCTGAGCACTGATAGGATTTTTAATATTAAGGAATCATGACAGTGATTATGCACATACAAGAACTTTTTATCTTCACGGTTACTGACTGAATGAGGAAATTATTTGCTTGAAAACATTCCAGGCATGGGAGAACAGGGGCCAACGTTCATGGGAAGTACAGGACATTTCATAAAGGAAGATTGGGCACGTGTGAATAATTGTGGAAACCGGTGCCAGGCATGCTTGTACAATTCTGTCATTGAGTGTGCTTACAAACTCCATAGTGAGATATGAAGAGAAGGGAAGACATGCTTCCCCCTCACAGGTAACCAGGGTCCCCTGCGATCCGGGGGAAACCCTGGCCAAACCAGCCCCCATCCTGACAGTGGTGGGTCGTGGGCTCGGGTCAACCAACCCTAAGCAGGCCACAAAACAAGTAACCAGAGATTCAGATTAGCAAACCAGCCCACTTATCAGTCACATTTTCTCAATTGAATTTCCCTGTTTGCACTTTCACTTGGGATCCTGTACTTCCTAAGAAGCCTAAGTGTGGCTTCCCAGGTCCCAGCTCAGCCCTTCTTTTCCCACCCTGCTGGACGGGTCCCTGCTCACCCTCCTAACCCTGGCTCCCAGAGCTTGGGCCTGAGAGCAGCCTCAATGAGAATCTCCTGAAGGACAATATTTGACATTCCCCATGCCTGCGATCCGCCATCGGTGAGTGAGAGACACACCCAAAATCACCAGGCAGGCAAAGCCAACCAAAATATCAACACCGGTGCTCTGCCAAGAACCGGAAGACATGAGCCAAGGATCTTGTGACCAGACTCGGACTGCTTGTGTCATCTGTTTGCTATGAAACACAAGACAGACACAAAGCCACTTTGTCACTGCCTACCTTCAATCTCATTGCCATTTTCAACAGCAGCAGTCATAGCAGTGATTTGCTGAACGACCAAAGGTGAATATAAACCACGTGTTTCATCTGCAAAATTGCATCCCTTGGAAATAAAAATTTTGACTGCACTTCAAAATGACCAGTCCAGTTTCACTTGATCCAATCTCTTTAGACCCTTCCACGTGTAAATGACCCTAACAAGAAATACACCTTTTACAGTCTGAGTTTCACAGCTCAGGATTTCATAAGGTGCAAAGGCAGCTACTCTGACTAGGGTCAGGGCTTGGAGGAGCCGGAACATTTCTCTGGAACCCCAAAATACCGGTTCACAACCAATATTAGTCATCCGAGAACTTGACCCAGACGCAAGCAGCTTGGCTCCATCGAGTCGGTTCTCATTACTTGCACAACCTCAGCCAGCATCGCTGGGCTTAATCTCTTCACAATTCTTTGGCATGGGTTCTGGCACTGAGCTCTGCCAAAGCTGCTCCCCGACTGGTGAGTGCAGCAGAATTTCCCCTTTTTAGGTCACAAGCTCAGAGCACTCACTCATTTCAATGTCTCTCCACCAACCGCGTGGAAGTTAAGCATCAACATTTAGGAAACATTGGCAGGTGGCAATGATCCTGACTTCCTCCTGCTGCCCACCGGCATTTCAAGATTGCAGCAGAAGACATTTGGCTCTGCCAGCCTGGATTCCAAAAACACATGACAGTCACCTCTGCCGACACAGTTGAAAGAACCCCAGAGCCAAGGTAATGGTGGGTTGTCCGGTCACCCACCAACAACAGACAAACCCACAAAGCACAGTGTTGCAGTGCCCCGCCTGGCAGTCTCTCTCACCAACTGTGATCTTGATTCCTGAGCCCTTTGCGTTGGAGTTTGCAACAGATCCTGCAGTGCAAAGATGGACATCCCTCAGCCGGGCTTATGGCTTCCTTGGGAGTGTGAGCAGTGGGTCGGGGCACCTGCTGAGGGGGTTGGCTCCCTCCAGCCAGGACCCCGCATTCGGGGTGACTCTCTCTGCCCTGGTTCTCTTTTCCTTCCCGAGAGGCACCTGATGCTGTCATCTGTCTCCAGCATGTCTCTAGCCATGAAACACACACCCTGTCGTGCTGCTGCGAGCAGCTGCCCTTGCAACCCGGGAGCAGCAATGTGGGAGCTCTCCTTTTGTTCTTGGCTCCAAGTTCCCCAGCCCCGAGTGACCCTGGTCCACTGCACCAACCCACCTCCTGGACCCTGCTAACAGAACTCCAGGTAGAGTCTCGTTTGAGAAGAGCCAATCAGATTTTCTGACTTGATGTTTGATGGGGAGCTAGCTCCCTGTGTGTCATTTGAAGGGAGACCACTGGTTGCCAGGTGAGAAGGTAGGGGATTAGCGAAGCGGGCAGGGAAACCTGTGCCTGGGCACAGAGGTGAGAGGGTCAGTATGGGGGCACAGCAGAGCACATGGGTCCATCGTAAACCAGGCTGAAGCTGGAGGCCCCTGAGCAGGCAGGGTAAAAAAACCACTGCAGCCCAGAGTAGCTGCCTGCTCAGCAAATGTGCCCCCCCATCCTGAGAGCAGTCCCAGGCTCTTCCCACCAAGCAGAGCGTGATGGACAGCACACTCTTAAGTTGCCCAGGACCTTCAGACTCTGGTCTTGCCTCCGATGTCACCCGTCCTTAACATCTCTGCAGCACCTGCCACTTCCTTCCTCCTCACACCACGTCCCACCTGTGATTGTCTCATGACGTGCTGCTAGCCACCGCCCTTTCCCTCCCACCTCGCAGTGAAGCCGTGTGGGAGACTCAAGCTCGGTTCCCGTCAGAGAGTCCATTGGCTCCCGGCCTTCTCACTCCCAGCTCGAGTGTGTGTTTAATCTCGGATGGTTGTTTCCGCTCAACTGACTCACAAGGACGCCTATGAGTGAAGGCGTACATGCTTTCCTTCTCAGGCCAACCTCTTGCCTGCCACTCTGGTTCTTGTTTAGAAGACCTTGTTGTTTCGGCCCTGTGGTGGGGGTCAAAGGCAGGCATTGTGTGTCTCACAGGGGTTGCTTGTTTCATAGCTGTCTTCTCCAGGGATCTGAGCGCCGCCTGGGGCAGGGCTGAGCTCAGCATGGTGGGCCACCGCACCCACAGTCCCATGGCCTGCTCTGCTAAGGACTTGAGGTCTCTTAGCACTTGCTGAGTTGAGTGAAGGAAGAATGATTCTCTTAAATGTTCACCTCTGCTCAGCCCTCTTGCTGCTCCGTCAGCCCACCTTCCCCATGTCCCTTTCACGTTCCCTGCCTCACCGTTTTCTCTGTCTGGACCAAAGGCTGATCTACCCACCACAGGGACTGCAGAAGCAGCTGGCTGATTTCCTGCTGGGGACAAGCTGTAAAGGACCCAGTGGCTCGTCCCAGGTCCCCTGATATAAGCAGCTGGAACAGCCACTGAGCCAATTCATACAGACAAGGGACCACCGACAGCCAGACGAGGCAACAAAGCATCCCCTGGCCCCTCCTGGGATGGCTGGTGTGCAGCAGCAAGCTGAGGAAGCAGGCGGGAATTCAGACCTGAGACCAGGAGAACTGCCTGCACTGCCCCAGGGATCCAAGCTAAGGACGTGGGCCCACTTGGGAGGAGTTTTGGCTCCTATGCACACGTGCAGTGGTACATAGTAGCTCTATAGATGCTGTCGGTGGCATAAATGATGTCAGCCCGAGCATTTCTGGTTTATGCAATACAGTATAAAACAGTGTGCACACGCTCCCTGAACTGCCGATTCTCTCATGAGACTTGGAAATCAACCTCATTTCAGCCGCTACCTGACGATTCATTTACGACCGCCACCAAGTCAAAACTTAAAACAGTGTTTGTTGCGATCCTGGGGCAGTTCAAGCTAGGGACTGCAGTATCAGAGACAGTTCTGAAAAGGGACTTAGGAGAGCCTGGACAACATGGCCTGGGCAAGCCTATCAAAGTCAGCACAGTTCTGAGCTCTTTCAACAAAGCCTTAGGCTCTCTCTCCAATCACCCTTCCACTCAAGATCACAAAACACTGGAAAACGCCACGGATCACAGGCAGAATCGTGCCAGAGGACAGAAGACATTATGTAGGACACAGCTGGCCGTTTGCTTTGCAGACTGTGCCAGGGTTCGGGGGGTGGTGGGGTAGTGGTTTTGGATACGCTACTAGCACTCACTAGTAACATGTTGGAAAAAAAAAGAACAGTGTTTGGCTTAGGAGTGTGTGGGGTGGGGTGGGGTGGACATGGAGAGGCGAGGGAAGTGCAGAAGCGCGTTTAATTTCACTTGTTAAGGAAAAGGCATGCAAGAAAGAAAATGTACTTACCCCTCTCATCTCAGCAGCCAACTCAGTTTGAAACCACACCTTGCTCAGAGGAATGAAGTCTGTGATTCGACACTGACTCACCTCTTAGCAGGCGGGCGAGGCCCTCTCCTCCAGAGCTGCCCCCTTCCAGCGCAGCCCTGGGTACTGTGATCCCAGGATCACATGCAGGGGTGCTATAAATGTGTGCTGGCTCCAGGCTGGGAGCGCGGCCTGCGAGCGGCAGTGTGTGAGCAACACGACCCAGGCCAGGCGGAAGCTCTCCAGAAAGGTCTGCCCGCGCGAGGGGGAGGAGGACAGAAGGTACCACCAGCCTCCAGCTCGTGCCTTCTCACTCTAAGTTGATCTGGGATCCACAGCCCGTGCCACCTGCAGCTTAATTTTCTTGGAGAAGTCCTATATTTTGTCTGGGACCAACCACCTTGCAAAGCCAAGCAGTTTTAAGAAAATAACTAAGTAATAACATCAGAAGTGCTTCCAGTAAAGGGAACAGGACCTCGTCAGCTTCGGCTGACCTTACCCTATCAGGCTGTCCTCTTGGAAAATGCCAGTACGCTCCCTTACTGCAGGTTCGAGTCCTGGCTGGTCCTCTTCTGGTCCAGCTCCCTGGCTCATGCTCCTGGGACAGTAGTGAAAGGTGGCCCAAGTGTGGGGTCCCTGCCACCCATGGGAGACACCTGAAAGGAGTTCTAAGACTTGTCACAGCAATTTGGGAAGTGAACAAGTGGATGGAACATCTCTTTCTCCCACTCCCTCTCTCTGTTACTTTGCCTTTCAAGTAAATAAAAATGAAAGTATGGTCTTTTTTTTGTTGTTGCTGTTTTGCTTTTGCTGCCCTGGTACCCATTAAAAAGCTTGTGGTTAATGGAGGCAAATGAAGAAGGATGAGGAGGAGCAGGCTCACCCTGGACTGCACCCACCCCATAGCAGATGGCATCATGGACACTGCCAATTTTAAGCAGTTTCTCCAGAGCAGAGTTAAGTTAATGGGAAAGCCAGGAATCTCAGTGGAGGGATCCAGAGCATCAAATGAAGCAAGAGTAAGATCATGTGACTTCTGAAGTGTCTTTTTCCAGAACATATCTGAAGTATCCCACCAAAGATTATTTGAAGAATAATAATCTATGTGATTGGTTGTGTATAGCTGCGAATAGCAAAGAGGGTTGTGAATTACGATACTTTCAGATCAACCAAGATGATGAAGAGGAAGATGAGGATTAAACTCATTTATCTGGAATATTTTGCATGAGTTTGGGAATAAAACTTGAAAGTATGTTCCCTTGAGAAAGGGAGAATGAACAGGTGGACCACAGCTCAATGGCAGACTACCTAAAGTAGAGACGCGATCACGGGACAGAAAAGTCAGCAACTGAGAAAGAAGTTGAAGCTCCTTAGGAACCGACATGGGAAACTCCCCAAAGACACACAAGGAGCAGGAAAGATTACAGTGTACAACAGTGTGTGTACACACTTCCTTATGTGTGGGAAAGAAAGGAGAACATAATTGCATATTTATATACTGCTATCATATAGCACCAGGAGATCAAGGCCAGGATCTAAGCACAACTAATAGTCTTTATGCTCTGTTATGCTATCGAGTATCTAGAATGTTCTCTTATAATATAGAAAAGGCACTGGCGAGTCACACAGGAAGTTCCTAACGGCAGCTGGACTGGGGAACAGGGAACCGGGAGTTGTCTCTTGTCGCAACTTCTTTTCTAGTCTAGGGATTTTACCTCATGGGAACGCAGTAATTTTCAAAGAAACTTTTGTTTTGAAGTATTCCATGTCCAAAATCGTTTTACTCTTCAAGGTGGGTGTTTGGCTGAGAAGTTAAGCTGGTGGTTGGGACACCCTCCTCCCGTTTCAGAGTGCCCAGTTTCAAACATTGGCTCTGCACCCAGCTTCAGCTCCTTGCTAAGGTGTACTGTGGGAGGCAGTAGACGGTGGCTCACATAGGTGGGTCCCAGCCTCCCGTGTGCGAGATGTGGATTCGGTTCCCAGGGCCTGGTTTGGAGAGTGAACCAAGGGGTAGGAGCTCTAGGTCTCCATCCCTCTGTCAAAATAAAAATAAAATTCATATACTACTCAGTAAACTAAAAAAAAAAATTCTACCATGGCTGGCATTGTGGCACAGTGAAATAAGCCATGGTCTTCAAGGCTGGCATCCCACGTGGGCACTGCTTCATATCCTGGATGTTCCAGGCCAGAGAGTGTGCCTGGGAAGGCAGCAGAAGATGTCCAACTGCTTGGACCCCTGCATCCACCTGGGGGACCCGGGTGGAGCTCCTGCCTCCAGGTTTGCGCTCTGTAATTCTGCATTTCAAATAAATGAATTTAGTTTTTTAAATGAATCTACTATTCAGAATACTGGATTTGGTTAACCCAAACTCATTTTTTTCCCCACACACCTTAAGTTTTGATGGAGTTGTCTACATTAAGAAGATAAAGTTCTTAAATAACCGAAGCATCATAATGGCAAAGACAGAGCTTTCCTGGATTTTTATTCTGGATCCATCTCCTTTCTGGCAATGATTTATAGCTATTGTCCAATGCGATGTCTCTCTGTGGCTCCAGATATGTAGTGCCATGACCTTGGCCACCTTCCTCCTGGACCCAGGAGACAGACAAGGTGACTTGCATAAAACCTGCAAATGGAAAATCTCCATTCCAGAGGAGAGCAGTCAGGGCAACCACACCTGCCGAGGAGCAGCACACAGGTGGAGGTGTGTGCAGCAGCAGTTGGTGTGTGCATGTTTTGCTGTCATGTTGCACGCCTGTCTTCCCAGCATTCCTCCAGTCTACACACTGCTCTCTTCCAGGGCTTTCTATGAGACTTGCACATCTAATTTCTGTTCCCAATTTGCTAACCCAGGACATTTTTTCAGTCCGCTCACTTGCAATACTTGGGCAAAATTGCCTTGAGTTTTTCAATTACACTCAGAAACCAACAACCGAACTCCCAGCACCTGCAGACGCTGTGTGGGTTTTTTTTTTTCCCCTTAAATTGGTGAAAATCTGTTTCCCTGGCAGAGCAGCGCCCCCACAGGGCAACTGTGTAAGTGCAGATCTTTCCATTGACGGGCCTTAAGACTGAAATGATTCTTGACCAAAGCATTAATTAACAATAGCAAAAATGCCCTTTTGGGGGGGGGGGGGGGATGAGAGAGGATTTGAAATATTTCAAACCTTTAGGGAGAAGTTTTTTCTTAATTTTGAAAGAAAATGAATTTATTTGCTTGAAAAGTGAAGTGCAGAGGAGAAAGAACTCATACTCACTGGCTCATATCCCATAGGGTTGCCATCCCTGGGGTCGAATCCAGCTGAAGCCGGAACCCAGGTGCTCTCCCTGGGTCGGCCATGCAGATGGCAGGGTTTCAAGCACCCGCGCCATCTACTGCCCAGGTGTATTCGCAGGGAGCTGGATCGGAACTAGAGGAACCATATCTTCAAGCAGTGTTCATAGGGGATGCTGGAGTCACAGGCTGTGGCTCTGTCTGCTGTGCTGCAGAACCAGTTCCGGTCTCACTGACTTAAAAAAGTGCTCATATTACCTCATATTTACCGAATTAAAAGTCACAAAAGCACAGCCTGCTGAAAATCACTGCCATATGTTGGATAACACATATGTTACTTACCAGGAAAAGCTTAGAATTGGTAATTATTCAAAAGTTCTTGGAAGAGAACACATGCAAAGTGATATTTGGTGTCACACTGAACAGGTGGATTTATAAAACAAAAGATAATGTTTAGAGATCTTTGTCTTCACACACAGTGAAGAAAATTACCATTACTGAGTGTACAAGCTTCAGCTCTTTCCTTCAAGTGACTTTAATAAAGTGATGACAATGGAAATTTTAAAACTTCCTTTCTCAATTAAAAAAAAATTTATTTATTTTTACTGGAAAGTCAGATTTACAGAGAGGAAGCTCTTCCATCCACTGGCTCACTCCCCAAGTGGCCGCAATGGCTGAAGCTGAGCTGATCTTAAGCCAGGAGCCAGGAGTTTTCTCTGGGCCTCCCCACGCAGTGCAGTCCCAAGACTTTGGGCCATCCTCGACTGCTTTCCCAGGCCACAAGCAGGGAGCTGGATGGGAAGTGGAGCAGCCTGTACACGAACTGGTGCTCATATGGGATCCTGGACATGCAAGACAAGGACTTAAGCCACCAGGCTATCGCACCAGGTCCCTAAACACTTCTTTTAAAGAATTTATTTGATGGAGAGAGTTGTTGTTTGCTGGTTGACTCCTCAAATGCCTCCAACAGCCAGGGCTGGACCAGGTCAAGGCCAGAAGCTGGAAGCTCCATCTGTGTCTCCCCCATGGATGGCAGGAACTCAAGCACCTGAGCTGCCACTGGGCACTTCCCAGGGTGCACATGGGCAAGAATCTGCGGTGGCAGCCGGGACTGGAACCCAGGCACTCTGACATGAAAGTCCTAACCAACTACACCAAACGTTTGTCAGGCAAAGGGACTTTCTGGGGGAAAACGTTTTGTCTTAAAATCATATAACAAACTGAAGAGGGCGTGTCAGCTGACTGGCAATTTCCCCATGTTGGTGGATAACAGACAGTGGGGGCAGGTCTGGGTAACTGAGGAGTCAGGGAGGTGGAGCTTGAACGCTGAGCTGTAGCTCGAGGGGCCCCGGGGGTCCTGGGTATTGGAACACCGGACCTGAAGCCCCAGGCCTGAGGGAACTGGATACAGATGGGTCATGTAAAGGCTTGTGGAGCCTATGGCTCTGAAAATCCTGATGCTTGTAGACCTTTCAGACTGCCAGGCCCAGGCCCTGTGACCTTCACCAAAGAGCCTCTTTGCACATTCCCACCCACCTTAGGAGATGGTTTGAAACAGGTGCAATGCAGAACTTGGGGCTGAAATGGTGTAGTGCAGCCTAAGCCTTTCCCTGCAATGTCTCCTCATCCCCACCCATGGCTACTAACCAACCACACAAAAGCAAAACCAAGAAAACTTTCTGCAAATTCTAAAATTTTAAAATTGAAGGCAAGTGTAATAAACGACCACAGAAGATAGAACTACAGAAAGATTGCAAGTACAAAAAATACTATTCGAGGCTTTGAAGGTCTATTCTTTGAAGCATCCCGTCTGATGAAGAGAGGCTAGAGACGTGAAATAGACAATTGGAAGGAAGGAAGTATTAGAGAAGTAATAGAAGAAAAATCTCTCAAAGTTGGAACAGGTGAGCCTCCAGACGGAAAGGGGCCGGTAGGAGCTAACGGAATAAGGACAATGTCTTGCAGTATTGTAGGTGGGCCGAGCTCAACAAGGCATCTTCCACTGGGTGGGGGGACAGTGCTCCTGGGTGGCTGCAATCGGACAGTAATGAGAAGGAAAGTCATCCTAGACCCAGTGGCCTGGGAGCCCATAGTGGCTCACTCATGGGGCTGGCAGGAAACTTAGGCTTTGGCTGCCAGCTCATCTGCTGTCACAAAGCTCCTGCATGCCCATCAGTTTCACAGTCTGCTTCCTGGAGAGGACAACCAATCTGTGATGGTCAGTCCTGACAATGAAGGAGACGGGATGCTGCAGCAGGATTACCTGCCGGCCGGACATCATCCCTGCTGGCAGGTGGCACGCAGACAAGGTCGCCACACCACTGCTAAGACTTCTACTGGTGAACAGCATTGGAGATGTAGCCTCGATAGGTCAGGTGTCAGAGACAGGAAAGAAATAGTAATGATAAGGCTATTGCCAAGCTTGGTTAACACTCCGTGCAGGAGGTTGGGGGAAGCCCATTCATTAACAGCATGCAAGCCAGAGGTCAAATACACGGGTAGCAAGTCCAGAGACAAATGAGGAGGCAGGCTTAGGAGATGTCACTGCTGAGAAGGAACTGAGAAGGCATCCCTCAGCACCCAGAGACACAGAAGCAATAAGACACACACACATTTGTGAGAGATTTAGGACGGACTTGGCTTACAACCGTGGAGGATGAGAAGCTCACAGTAAGCTACCTGCAAGCTGGAGATGTGGCCCAGTTCAAGTCCAATGTCTGATCAGCAGCGGAGCCAGCAGCGTCACTCCCAGTTCAAGACTAAAGGCCTGGGAACTGGTGAGCTGGTAGAGGGGCAGGACCACTGCTGAGGCGAGGCCAGGTTCGAGTCCTGGTGTTGCCGATAATTAAGACCGAATACAACACACAACCAAGAGAACAGAAGAAAAAGCGAATTTTTTTTTTTAAAGCAAGAAAAAGAATCTCTGAACAATTCGAAAGGAGGGGCTGACAGAAAAAGACCAAGCCATGGGGCGGGGAGCTCGAAATCTAGTTGTATCTACATGTCTTTACCTCATCATCTCTAAGGAACTAAGGTAGCGTTTATACATTAGCTGTGAAGGCCGGGGCGCATCCCTTATGGAACCTTCACAGCTTGTTTGGATCAAAGCCCAGGTCCTGTTACGGTTGGTAAGCATTTCTTACCAGGGGCTTCAGCCCTGCTGAATGTGTGCACGCCGGCAAGCAGCTGCAGAGCGGCTCTGGTCTGGCAGTGCTGGTGTGAGGTCTGTAATCAGAGCTCTGAGGGCCAAGGACGGAGCCTGCATGAGACGGGCAGAAGGATTCTCCTTTGCTGGTAGTGGGCCTCATGAGAATTTTTTAAAAATTAATTATTTATTTTAAAGCTTTATTTATTTATGTACTAAATTTTTATTGGAAAGTCGGATATACAGAGAGAGGAGGAGAGAGAGAGAGAGACAGAGGAAGATCTTCCATCTGTTGATTCACTCCCCAAGCGGCTACAACGGCCAGAGCTGTGCTGATCCAAACCCAAGAGCCAGGAGCCTCATCTGGGACTCCCACATGGGTGCAGGGTCCCAAGGCTCTGGGCTGTTCCTGACTGTTTTCTCAGGCTAGAAGCAGGGCGCTCGATGAGAAGTGGGGCCACCGGAACACAAACCACATGGGATCCTGGTGCGTGCAAGGTGAGGACTTTAGCCGCTAAGTTATCACACGGGGCTGGAAACCTTTTTTTTTTTTTTTTTTTTTTTAAAGAAAAACATTTTTACTTTTGTATTTTTGGGTGAAATCTTTCTGTATCCATGAGGGCAGTTCTTTATTCAGTCTACTGAATCAAATGCAAATCTCTTCTAGAAACATCCTCACCAGAAGTAATGTGCTGTTCAACTCCGATTATCCCTAAGTTCACTCAAATTGGCATTAAAATAAAATATCAAGGAATGCATTGACAATAAAAATTAACCATCAGGGGGTATGTTTATGTGTGTGTGTGTGAGGGTGAATCCAGAGATACTGGACTGAAATTAGAAGTATTGGCACAAATACCTGACTGACTCCAGAGCTGAGGCGAGGAAAGCCGGGGAGCTGGGAGGAGCCGGGAGGTGCCGTGAGAGGAAACACTTCGAGAAGGAAACGCAACCTGTTGGCACAGCGCAGGCGCTTGGAGTGCGCCCCCAGTGGCCAGATGTGGTAGTTTAAGCGCCTCGCACCGAGCTCCCTGGTGTGCAGGGGCCACTGGGCCAGAAGTGGACACGCAAGTGAGCATTCGTTTTCTGGGGCAATCGTAACTTACAACCCCCAACCTGGTCTCCAGTTGACTTTTTCCTTTCAGTTTGCTTTTGGTGCCTCATCTAAGAAATCAACATCTGACAAGATGTCAACAAAGAGTAATATCTCCGTGTTTCTCATAAGAATTTTATGGCACAGCTACACTGACCTCCTCACCCAGGGTTTTGCTTTCCAGCTTATTTTTTAAGCTTTACTATTTTTATTGGATAAGTAAATTAACAGAGAGCAGGAGAGATAGGGAGAAAGATCTTCCATCTGCTGGTTCACTTCCCAAATGGCTGCAACATCTGAAGCCAGGAGCTTCTTCGGGGTTTCCCACGTGGGTGCAGGGTCCCAAGGCTTTGGGCCGTTGTCCACTGCTTTCCCAGGCCACAAGCAGGGAGCTGGAAGGGAAATGGAGCAGCTGCGACACGAACGGGCGCCCACATGGGATCCCGGTGCTTGCAAGGTAAGGATCGAGCCATTAAGCTGTCATGCTAGGCCCCACAGTTTAGACTTCTTGAGGTCAACTGTAGTTCAGAAAATTATAATGGACAATACCAGAAATGCCTGTGTCTGAAGCTGTGTGGTATTCTGAGTAAGCCTCCCTGTCCCACCTACCCCTGGGTCTGGTGTACCACAGTGCACACTGTACCTGTCCATTACTCAATAACCACCTTCCTTGCTTACAGGATGGGCTGTCAGTTATCGCAGAATTTGTATTCCAATAGCTTCTGGAATACAACCCAAAACACATGGAACAGAACTCACCCTTATTTTCGAACGTATTGTGGCTATAACCCTGTGATTTCTATGGTTTCTTGAGGATTTTTTAGGAAGACTTATTTTATTTAAAAGGCAGAAGAGTCAGAGAGAGAGAGAGAGAGAGAGAATGAATCAGAATTCCACCCCCTATTGGCCACAGAAGCCAGTAACCTGAAGCTCCGCTGCAGTATCCCACCTGGGCAGCTTATTTCTGCTTTCCCAGGCGCAGCAGCTGAGGGCTGGATGGGAAGTGAATTGGGTTTTAACTGTCATCCATATCGGATGCAGGGCCTCCCAACCTGCACCAGGGAGTTTCCTGAGACACGGGAGAGATGGTCTGTTTTGTGACTATTTAGCGCGGTTCCTTCTGCCCTGGAAGTGGTGTGGCCAGATGCCACGCGTCCCCCGGGAGCCCACGCCCACCTCGCGACCCCTCGGGGAGACTGAGGCCGCAGGTGGGGCGCCGGCCCAGGAGCCTCGCCCAGCGGGCGCGCCCCAGCAGGGCCCGGGCCGCAGGTGTCCGTGCGGCGGAGGGCATCCGAGGGGACTCGAAAATGCCGACGGCCTTTGCGCGGGCCAGCCCCGTCGCCGGCCTCCAGCCACTGGCGTCGCTGTCGCTCGCGCGGGCGGGGCAGCCGAGCAGCGCTCGCGCCCAACCTGGCTTTCAGTTTCTGGCGCGAACTTCCGCCGTTCCGAAGTTGCACGGCGGCTTTGGCGCGATGTCCGGGGATAGCAGCGGCCGCCGGCCCGATGGCCGGGGCCGGGCCCGTGACCCACATCGGGACCGGGACCGCAACCGCTCCCGCTCGCGGTCCCCGCTGTCGCCCGGGTCCCGCCGGGGCGCCGCGTCCGAACGCAGGGAGGCCCCGGAGCGCCCGAGCTTGGAGGATACCGAACCGTCGGATTCCGGGGACGAGATGATAGACCCTGCCACCTTGGAGGCCGAGGCGGACCAGGGCCTGTGCCGCCAGATCCGCCACCAGTACCGGGCGCTCATCAACTCGGTCCAACGTAAGGCCGTGCCCGCCACGCGTCGGCTGCGACTGGGGGCGAGGCGCAGGTGTGGGCAGGCCGCGCCTCGCCGCTCAGCCCGCGCCCCCATTTCCGCTTTGTGGCGGGCGCCGCACGACCTTGGCGGGTTTGGGGGGGATGCGCGTGGCCGGGCAGCTGCGGGCAGGCAGCCAGACCCGGGCCGGGGCTCACCTGCCGGCCGGCGGGGCCCAGGCCGGGCGCGAAGGCCGCGCCTTTGCTTGGCGCGCCCCCGCACCCCAGAACTGGGTCCGCTAGACCGGCGTCTGCAGGCGAGCTGGAGAACCGGGCCGGAGGGTGTAGCTTAGGGGGAGTGGGCTTCCCTCAGCCTCGGGGGCGTCTGCTGCTCTGCTGCTGTGTACGAAGGGGGCGCAGGGGCGGAGTCGTGATGTTCTCACTTCCTGGGGAGTGGAGGCGTGCGCGTGCCCATGTTTTCGTGTTTTTGTTTTTCCACAGAAAACCGGGAGGACATACTGAGCGCCGGCGACAAGTTAACAGAGGTCCTGGAGGAGGCCAACATGCTGTTTAACGAAGGTAATTGTGTGATCTGTGTGGTGCATAAGGGCTTAGTGACTGACTGTCAAATTGCGCTCCTGTTTACAATAGAGCTCTGTCTGTTCGGAATGGGGGGGCTTTGGGGGTGCTTTATTCATGATAGCAGTAACATTGTGTTTGTTGGGTATCTGGCATCTGTTAAGCATAAAACGAAGCTTCTATGTGAAATACACCCCCTGGTGGGTACTTACTGACGTTGGGACAGACTCCGGGGTGTGTCTATGGTTTGTGCCAAGTCTGAATGGCTGGATGAAGTCTGGGATCTAAGTTCCCTGTGTTCTCCTGCCCGCCTGCCCTCCCTGAGCTCGGCTGCTGGGCCCCCGCGTCTCAGGGGGGAGCCCCTGAGAACAGGGGCACCTGCCGGTCTGCAGTCTGCGGTCAGTGGCAGGACAGGTGGGATTTCCTGCTGTGGGCTCCGGCCAGGACCCCCGGACACTGCCTGCCGTGGGCCTGCCGGCTGCATGCTGGTCAAGGGAGGAGTGGACACAGACCGGTGAGAGGGAGAGGGGGCAGCGCTCGCAATGCACGGCACCCACAATTCTCTGTGTTCTTCCGGGAGCTTCCTGGGGTGGCCACATGCCTTAACGGGGGGTCTCCTTTGTAGCCTTTGCTACATTTCCTGGGTTGTGCCTTGCTCTGCCCAGGGCCCCTGGCCCCTCCTGCCCTGGTCTCCCACATGGCATCATCTGGTCACCCTCTGAGCTTTTTTCTCTGCAGCCTGGACCCATGGTGAGGCGCCTCCTGTTACCCCTGGCTCACTGGCTGCCTTGGCCCTGGCAGTGTGTCTGCTTAGCTCTTTATCTACACATCCTCCCCACCATCAGCCATGTCTAGTGTTCCCAAGTAAAACATCGAAGGTGGAATTATTCTGCTAGGGTTGCCCAGCCAACAGAATTCTGACCACTTGGTGTTTGTGGATGTGGTGGCCATCATGGTCTAGTGACCTGACGGTCTTCACCGACTGGCTGTTTGTCATGAGCACCGTGTGGCTGGTGGCCCGGGAAGGTCTGCTAGAGCCCCTGGACGCTGCGCCTGCGTCCACTTTTCCTTCCTGCCCATTGTGACTTTGCCTGTGACCCTCCTGGAGGGGCCAAGGGCTTTTCCTGAAGGACGACAGTGACCTGTGGTGGGCACAGACGGTAAGCGATGGTGGGTTCTCTGGCCATGCCCAGGCTGCTGCTGTTGGGGCAGTCAGACCACGTGGTTTGGGAGCAGCTAGGCGCTGGGGGTTTGTGTTCTCTCTGTGGCACCCTGGAGGACCTTGCCTGCTGAAGCTTTCCCAGCTGTTTTTCCACTCTTACCCCCTTTGGCTGCGTCCTCTTTCATGGGGTGAGACAGGGGTGTGACAACCAGGTGACAGGCTGGAGTTTGTGAAGACCAGCAGCGTGGAATTTTTTGCATTGGTCAAAGGAGCCGCTTTAGATCACTCCTCAGTCTGCTGAAAGGTCTTTTTTTTTTTTTGAGAAGGGGTGGGAGGTTCAGTCGGGAATCTTAAAAAGTAGCAAGAAGTTTAGAGACAAGCTCTGTGGACAGTTGTGTAACATGTCTGTTTTCCTTCTGTTTTTGGGCAGTGTCCCGAGCGAGGGAAGCAGTCCTGGATGCACATTTTCTTGTTCTGGCTTCGGATCTGGGCAAAGAGAAAGCCAAGCAGCTGCGCTCGGAGCTGAGCTCCTTCGATATGTTACGCTACGTGGAGACTCTGGTAAGCACCCGTCCGCTCAGCCTTCCTCAGGCGTGGCTCCTGTGGGAGAATCATCTCCTGGTGCCGTGGTTTCCCTTTGTTTCCCCTGCCTCTGCCACTCCTGCTTCTCTGGTCTCAGATCCTTCTCAGAGAGGGCAGGTTAAAGATGGAAGAAGAGTCCGCAGTGGGATTCAGTGGGAGCTTGGAGCAGTTGGAGACCCTCTGGCTGCTGTGTTTCTCCACAAATGGCCTCTTTCTTGGTTCATATGCGTTCTAGGTCATTCTTAGTGACCTGGAACTTCCGTCCTGACTCTGGGCCAAAGCTGCCCATGAGTTAGGCCTGGAGAGAGGGGATGTTCTGTCTTTGAGAGTATTTCAGAACCACACAAATATGACTGATTTCGCTTTTTTTTTAATTTTTAAATTTTATTTTGTTTTGTTCATCTTTTTCTCTTTAACTTTTTCCTGATGGATTTATCAAAAAGTCTATACCGAGACTGGCTTTCTATCTTACTATTTTGTTTTGCTTGGAAGATAACAATTTACTTGAAAAACAGAGAGATGGAGATATACGAAGAAACACAGATGAGATGTGTCTTCCATCTGCGGGTGTGCTCAGATACCAGAGTTGGAAGACTAGAACTCAAAACCAGGTCTCCCATGTGGGTGGCTGGGACCTAGGAACTTGAGCTGTCACTTGCTAGCTGTTTCTCAGACTGCACATGAGCAGGAAGCCAGAAATGAGGGCAGAGCTGAGACTTAAACTCAGGTACTCTGCTTAGGGTGTGGGCATCCCAAACGGTAATGCCAGACACCTGCTCCTGCAGGCCTCCTACCATAGCTCCTTGGATCAAACACTGAATTAGTTAATTTCTTCCTTCCTTCTTTTCTTTTTTTTTCCTCCTGCTTGCATGATTTATTTAAGTTAGAGCATACCAAACACTGAATTTCTGTATTTGTGTTATGTGGTTACTGAACTGATTTAGTTCCATGAGATCTAACCAGATCTTTTGTAAAGGCATGTAGCAGAGAATTATTTCCAATTGGTTTTAAAACCCTAAATTAAAAATTTGCTGTGAAATATATTTGGGAGAATGCACACTGATGTTCACCTATAGCAAAACAGAGGGGCTGTGCATTGGGAATTTAGGGAAAATGACTGTTTATGAGGTGAAGCTTTTTACTTCTGTGTTAAGAATAAATTCCAGAAGACATAACATGTTAATTACAAAACCTTAAGTGAATGGTTGATGAGATGTCTTTCTGTCAGGGTGCCTGGTAGGACTGGGTGGCCCGAGGGTAGAGCAGAGCTGAGTGTACTCTATGCCTCTCCTTCGTTAATGGGAGTAAACTCCTGTGGGCCTCGTGTTTATTGTTTCTATAAGATATGGCCGTTGCGACTTGATGACTTCTAGACACTTTACGGTATAATGTAATGTGACCTTTCATATAAGTAAATTCAATACAATGCACTTTCTGTAAGATAGTTTGCTGTAAGACAGTTGTTGGGCTCCCAGCTGTTCTACCCTGGAAGGCAGGTTTCAAACGGGCAGACGCTCTTGGGAGCATACTGACCTGCAGGCTGCCTAGGCGTCTTTGGAAGGGTAGCCAAACATCAAAATCCAAAAAGCAGCTCTGCTTTGTGGTTCTGTCTTGGAGCATTGGATTTGGGATGTGCTTTCCTATTTTATGCTGGGAGAACCGAGCTGACTACCTGGGATGTGATATCCTCAGGGACTCGGTTCTGGCATCCCTGTCCCTCGTCTGCACTGGCTGGTGCAGGGTTGCTTGGCCCGTGCCCTGTAGACATCCCGGGCTGTGTGTATCTTTTGTGGGTGTGAGGGCAGTCTGTTACTGTGCGCGGTAGGATGTTGAGTGGTCTCCCCCCAGTGGATGCTCTAGCATGTCTGCTGGGATAGTGAAAAATGCCTTCAGGTCCCCTGGGGCAGAATTACCCTGGTTGAGAAGCACTGGTCTCACCTAAAGAGAAGTACAAAGAAAGGCCTTTGAAAACAGGAATTGTGTGAAATGACCTTTACAAGACATTTGGCCAACATAATTAGACCCTGAAAATAATAGCCTTTGCCTCTGGCCTGTGAAAGGTTTAGCGATGCAGATGACTGAATGGAATGGTGAAAGATTTCTTGTGGCTTAACTGGGTTTTTTTGTTTTTTTGTTTGTTTGTTTGTTTCCCTTCATTTTTGTAGCTGACCCACATGGGTGTTAATCCGCTAGAAGCTGAAGAACTCATCCGTGATGAAGATAGTTCTGATTTTGAATTCATAGTCTATGACTCCTGGAAAATATCAGGCAAAACAGCAGAAAACACCTTTAATAAAACCCATACATTCCACTTTCTGTAAGATTATTTTGAAAATCTGACAGACCAGCCCTTTGTAAAGCTTCCATTGTTTCTGGTAGGGACAGAGTTGAGTTGGTGGTGTCGTGGGGACTGTCCTAGGCCTTTGCCTGCAGACTTCCTACGAGGAAAAGCCCACAAACCCCCGCTGTGGGTGGAAAGCTAACGGATCCTGCATCCCACTGCACCATCTTTATTTTGTCCTCTGAGGCTCAGGATGCTCCTGCCAAGGCCATCCAGCGATGTCAGGGCCATTTAACCACGTTAGGGTTATCCAGCGATGTCAGGGCCATTTAACCACGTCAGGGCCATCCAGCAATGTCAGGGCCATCTAACCACGTCAGGGTCATCCAGCGATGTCAGGGCCATCTAACCACGTCAGGGTCATCCAGCGATGTCAGGCCCTCTGTAGTTGAAGATTCCTTGAGCCCTTGTTGAAACATAAACTGCCCAGTGTTTGTTTTTTTGTTTTTTTAGGTGTACCTCTGATTATAGAGAAGTTTTTCTAGTCAAAGGAAATCTTCTGCCTTAGCTTCCTAACTCAACCCCTCGGAGGAGCCCAAAACAGCTAAGCTGGTCGTTCCTCTGTGAAGCAGCCTTCAACGTAACAGTGTTCCCAAACCTTCCCTCTCAGTCCTTTTGTCCTTCAGCGATCTAGCTCCTGGGCATGTATCCCTGTAAAACCCCTGAGATGGGCAGCATCTCCCTTTGGGAACTCTGGGTGTGCAGGTGGTAGGGCTGTGGGTGTGGCTGGCACCTGCTGGATCAGTCTTAGGTAACTCAGGTGCCAAGAGCCGCTGTCAGGACCGTGGGAAGATGTCCAAGCCTCTTGGTGACAAAGCCCAAATCTGTGTTATTTTCCTGCTGAGTGTTAAGGTCTGTTCTACATCCTGGGATCTTGAGGCTTATCTTATCCTCCAGCCCTACTTGTAGCCACCTTGGAGTACTCCAGCCCTACTTGTAGCCACCTTGGAGTGCTCCAGCCCTACTTGTAGCCACCTTGGAGTGCTCCAGCCCTACTTGTAGCCACCTTGGAGTGCTCCAGCCCTACTTGTAGCCACCTTGGAGTGCTCCAGCCCTACTTGTAGCCACCTTGGAGTGCTCCAGCCCTACTTGTAGCCACCTTGGAGTGCTCCAGCCCTACTTGTAGCCACCTTGGAGTGCTCCAGCCCTACTTGTAGCCACCTAGGAGTGCTCCAGCCCTACTTGTAGCCACCTTGGAGTGCTCCAGCCCTACTTGTAGCCACCTAGGAGTGCTCCAGCCCTACTTGTAGCCACCTTGGAGTGCTCCAGCCCTACTTGTAGCCACCTTGGAGTACTCCCGGGGTGCCAGATACTTGCTTTTCACCCCATGTTCAATGTCCTCTTCCATTTGGTGAAGTGTATTTATACTGAAGGCCTCTACTCAGAAGCTTCCGGGATCTTCTTGTGGGATCAGGTCTGCCAGCAAGGTCACTGCTGTGCCTATCCACTCCTCTCATGGAGCTTGAGTGCACTCTGTTGTGGCACTCCAGGACCTACCGTATCATGGGGAGATGGTTGGTGTGTGTGTGCATGTCTATTTAGCCAGCCACACCTGTATTTTCATCTCTTCAAGTGTAAGAAGAGGAAATATAAATAATACAACGTTTATGTAATATACTATACATTTATATTTTATCAGTATGGATAAGAAATAAAGCCATGGTCTGTCTGCGTGCTGCAGCTAGGACTGGAGCCCGTAGTGTGGTTTTTGCTGGGAGGAAGGTGCAGAGATCCAGAAGAGAAGTCTTGGCCTCTGCCTGGCCTGCTAGCCTGGCAGGTGTGTTCTGTGAGTCTTGGGCTGTGTGCCTCTGCCCTGGCACCTCTAGATGGAAGGCTTCCGACCCCACAGCAGCTGCCCTGTTCTCTCCTTCATCTCAAAGCTGGCTGGCAGGTAGACACTGGGCCAGCCAGGGAGACGTCACAGGCACTGACACAGACTTGTTGCAGGAGCAGTAGGAAGGCATTGGAGGAGGCATTTGTGTTTGAGCAGAGCTCCTGGGAGTTTCTCTGGAAGTCTTAAGGGACTAGGAAGGGCATCCTAAGCCTTCCCAAGAAGGAAGGTCTGCTGTCGCCCACACAGCACCGAGGCTGGTCTGAACTGAACTACCCCATGTCACTTGTGTTTAGTTAGTGAAATTAGTTTCTTTAAAAGACAAAGCAAAAAAGGACATGAAAGCATGTTTTCCATTAGGTTGGGTTCAATATATGGAGAGTGCCCTGTGCCAAAGCCACGCGCCGATCGGGTGAGGAAAGTGCGGATGATAGAAGAACAGAGAGCAATGCCTGCTGAGGTTTGTTTCCTTCAAATTACTTTTTAAAACTCTTGAAGTAGTCATCGACACCAGGCCTTGGCCGTCTTCTGAGCCTCCTGGACGCCTGTGGTCAGTTGTGTCAGCTGCTTGGAGTATTTTATTGGATTGATTGCTTGCTTTTAATCCACTTCTTTTTTTTTTTTTTTAATCCACTTCTATACTTTCTACCAGCTCTTCTAAACCGGAGTGTCTCAACCCCGGCACCGTACATTTGCAGCTGGGTAATTCTGCTGTGGGGAGCTGTGCTAGGTGCTGAAGGATGTGGTTGCCAATAGCAACCCTCCCCCTGCAGCTGTACCAACCAAAAATGTCTCCAGGTATTGAGGCGGATGATCCCAGCGCAGGGGCAATCAGAATCCCTCCCAGCTGAGAACTACTGCTCTAAACTTCCCTGGTTGTATTTTGTTGTTTCATGTTCAACCTGGAGATGGTTGATTCTGTAATGTTACTTCTCTGCTAAGAAATGATGCAGGTGATCTTCAGTTACTGCAAAAGGTGTTTTACGAAAAAAATACTATGCATGGATTTCAAAATTTACTTTTCTTGCACCAAAATTAACTTGTCTTTTAATCCTATTTTCCTTGACTTTTCTGAAGCCCCTTCTCCACAGAAAAATGCTGATAAAGTTAGGAAATGTTGTGTTGAATTGTGAAGTTTATGATGGGGCTAACACGGCCAGCAGGCTCCAACACAAGACATTCAGAGGAATTTGGGCCAGTGAGAGAAGAAACGGGTGTGTGTTTGTTGTATGCCAGTCAGCTTGATAAAAAACTTTCCTTCCCTTTTTTTTTTCCTTTTCAGTTAAAAAGAATGGAAGAATCTCATCAAGAAGCAACAGAAAAAGAAGTAGAAAGAATCCTGGGACTGTTACAAACATATTTTCGAGAAGATCGTGAGTATAACATCATATTGAAAATAGAGCAGTTGGGCCCGGCGGCGTGGCCTAGCGGCTAAAAGTCCTCACCTTGAAAGCCCCGGGATCCCATATGGGCGCTGGTTCTAATCCCGGCAGCTCCACTTCCCATCCAGCTCCCTGCTTGTGGCCTGGGAAAGCAGTCGAGCATGGCCCAAAGCTTTGGGACCCTGCACCCGCGTGGGAGACCCGGAGGAGGTTCCAGGTTCCCGGCTTCGGATCGGCGCGCACCGGCCCGTTGTGGCTCACTTGGGGAGTGAAACATCGGATGGAAGATCTTCCTCTCTGTCTCTCCTCCTCTCTGTATATCCGGCTTTCCAATAATAATAAAATCTTAAAAAAAAAAAAAAAAAGAAAATAGAGCAGTTGTGTTGATCAGATGGGTCACTTTCAATGGGATTTTCATTCAAAAGGCATTTTTTTAGTACTATATAATGTTCAGATCATTTTTATTCGTTGCATATGTGTGTATTAAAGATTTATTTACTTGAAAGCCAGAGCAGAGAGAAAGGAAGAAACTGGTTTTCTCTCCAAATGGCTGTGGCATCCCTGACTGGGCCAAGCTGACGGCTGGAAGCTGGAACTCTGTCCAGGTCTTCCACGTGGGTGACAGGGCTCCCAAATCTTTGGATATCTGCTTTCCCAGGCATGTCAGCAAGTGGCTAGATCAGAAGGGAAGTAGCTTAATGTGCTGTGCAACAGTGTTAGCCTCGCTCCGCGTACTTCTCAGTGAGGCGTCTCTTCTTTCGAATTCTCATGTGAGAGTGTTGGTGAACTAACTGTTCACTCTTATTTTTAAAAGATAGGTTTTTTTTTTTCTTCTGTTGCAAAGTCAACTGTACCATAAAACAAGACAAGAAACTCACCGCCTCCTCTCAGTCCCCAGAGGAAGCCACTTGTAAAACGTCTGTTTCATATTGTTTTCATCTGTTGGTCAGCCTTGTAAGTGTGCACATAAATAGCTGGGTTTGGAGGTTTGGGCTTTTCTCCAAGCTAATCCTAATGTGAACATTCTTGTGCCACACGTCTCTTCCACATGGACAGTTGTCCCAGCAGCACATAGGTGGCTTGCGTCTTCTGGCCAGTGACCCCCCGGCACGCCGCTGTTCTCTCTGCCCTCACATCTCCAGCATGGCGTGAGCGAGTTCTCTGTACCATTTTGCCCTGGCTCAGCTGCTGCAGCGAGAAGTCATGGGCTGTCACTTTATGCCCTTGTTCTCTGTCAGAGGCTGCCGGGCCTGTGGGCACCCCTCCTTCTAACAGAGACCCCACATTGACCCCTGGGAGCTGCACTGAGGGCACCCCCCGGTAGGAGTGCTGGTCCCTTGGTCTTAGTGAGGAGCAGAGGCTGCCTGTGCCCGTGCTGAAGGGTGTGTTTTCTCGTTTGTCCACAGCCGACACTCCAATGTCCTTCTTTGATTTTGTGATTGATCCACATTCCTTCCCCCGGACAGTAGAAAACATCTTCCACGTTTCCTTCATCATACGGGTAAGACTGAGGATTCCATCTCAGATTGCTCTGTTCATGCTTTTCAAAGGATCCGCGGTGAGGTGGGCAGACGGGGCCTGGCGGAGGGATTGGTACTAACCACTGAGCGTGGGCCCATGGCAGCGGGACGCTGGTGTATCAGGAGAATGTGGCTTTCCCTGAGCCTTCAGAAGTTATAGGCTAAGGATCCCTAATGTGGGAATCTGAGAGCTCTCAAATCTGAAACTTGAGTGCAGACTTAATGCCTACATCATGAAGCTTTGTCTCATGTAAAACAGTTAAGAAATGTTGTGTAAGGTTGTGTGTGAAGCATGAATGAAGTGGGTATTTAGATGTGTGTCCTGTAACTAAGATATGTCATTAGGTATATGTAGGAAAAAAACAGTTCAAGCCAGAAACACTCTCTAGTCTCAAGCCTCTCAGATAAGGGAGATTCAACCTGAGTTTAAGGAAAGTTGGTGAAATTTAAGTATGGAACTATATAAATTTGACATCTGTGTGATGAATGTTAAATGAGAATATTCTTATTTTTGAGAAATTGCCTGATAAGGTCACAGAGAGAGGACAGGCTGTATGCCATTCTCGGATAAGAGGGCATAGCTAGGAGACAGTGACACGGTTCATGGGACAGAACTGCATGAACACGAGTGAAAGGTAGCGGGTCTTCACGGTAGTTAGCTCACTTACTTGAAAGGCACAGTAAGAGTTAAATACACAGAACTTGGGGGTGGGGGAGAGTTTCCATCCGCTGGTTTACTCCCCAAATGGGCCAGGCCGGGAGCTGGGAACTCTGTATCTGCCATGGGGCTGCAGGGGCCCAAGCGTTTGGACCCTCTTCTGTTGTTTTGCAGGCTTATTAGCAGCGAGCTGGATCCGAAGTGGGGCAGTCAGTGTCCCAAGGGGCAACTTAAGCTGCTGCATCAAATGCCAGCCTCCTTTTATGGTAGTCTTGTAGCTCTAAGTTTAAAAATTTCAAAATATGTTTTTTTTTTTTTTAAATAACTTCTTCAGAACTGTTCTGTGGAAATGAGCTTTACACAGTCTTTAGTTACACACCAGCCTGCACCCTACGATAGTAGACAGATTTGGCTTTCTGTAAGAACTTTTCTTATGTAAGCACATTTTCTGAGAAATGAGAACAGATGTAGTTTTCTATGGATGGTCTCAATCATAGGATTATGCATAATGAAACATGGAGTGTTGTAAAATATGTGTATGTCAGCCAAAGACAAGATGGAGTTTTTAATAAAGGAGTCTCAGCATGGGGCTTTTTAGTGTCTTTTTAAAAATATTACAAAGGTGAGGGGATTGCAGCTCATGTGGGCCTCCGGTTAGGATAGAGAGGGTTGGGGTTCAGGGGAAGGTGTGTAGATGTTTCCTTTTCCCTCCTCTGTTGGAGGCTGTGGGAGTTTAGGGGAGGAAAATGCACTGCTCCTTGCTGTCAGACTACACCAGTGCCAGGGGCCAGAGGGGCTTGGTTGTTGCCTTACAGACACAGTGGAGAGAATGTTGTGATGGTGTTGAGTGGTTTTTGATTGTTCTGGCACTGTGATATAGTAGCATAAGCTTTTGCCTGTGATGGTGGCATCCCACATGGGCGCCGGTTCTAGTCCCAGCTGCTCCACTTCCAATCCAGCTCCCTGCTTATGGCCTGAGAAGGCAGTGGGAGGATGGCTCAAGTCCTTGGACCCCTGCACCCACGTGGGAGACCTGGAAGAGGCTTCTGATTCCTGACTTGGGATCAACTCAGCTTTGGCACTTGGGGAATGAACCAGCAGCTCTGCCTTTCAAATAAAATAAATTAACTAAAAAGAATTAGCCTGGAGGCTGTGTTGGAGTCCAGCCGATTAGACCCCAAGAAGCACTGTGAGGACATGCTGGTCTATACCAGCTCCTTGTCATTGTCAAGGCCTGAGATGGAGGACTGGCTCATGGAGTAATTTACTATCTCCCAATTAGTGCTTTTGAGTCTGAATGTTGCTCTTCTAAAAACATGTTTTTGTTTTAGGATGGCTTTGCAAGAATAAGACTTGACCAAGACCGACTGCCAATAATAGGTAAATGATACTGTGTCTGGGAAAACTTGTTTTGGAGAAAACATTTGTCATTAGACTTTGAGATTTACCTTCCTAGTGTAAATGAGTTTTCTTTGTAGGTTGTTCGGCTACCTGAGAATACTGGAGACAGAGTCATAGTTTAGAACTTCCAAGGCTTTATCTGTGTCACTGCTATCTGCAGGTGCTGTGAAGATTAGCCATATGTTTTAATTCACAGAGTTTGTAATTGCAGCCAATATTGGTGGCTTCTTTCTACCAACCCACCTTCCCTGGATGCCAGCTCTGCCTCCCAAGGTTCCGGGACTCTGATCTGCCTTGATGACTGTCACTCTTGCCACTCTTGGGGCCTCCTCAGGTCTCCTGGAGAATGCAGTGCCTCCACTGCATATCTGTGACGTTAGACTCTCAGTCATGGAGACATTGACCAGAGCGTAGCTCTAGTTGGTACATACATGGAGTCTTCCAAATTGTGGAATAAGAAGAAAGCTATAGGTGGACTTCAAAAACTTGCATCAAAATAAACTGAATTCCATTTCCAACTTTTTGAAGTGCCTTCCTGGATATGCAGAGGTTTCCAGGTGCTTGTAGTGTTTCTCTACAATGTGCTTTTTAAAAATGGAGACACATTCTAGCTGCTGCTGTCAGAGGACAGTGGCTCACAGATGCACGAAGTCCTAATGACTACATAATGGCCGAAGCATTTTCTTGGTACAGGCTTCATCCCCATCACTCATCACCTTCTGTTCTAGTTCCTTTTTCTGATTTGGTGACCTTTGAAAATGTCTTTCACATAGAACCTGTTAATGCTAATGAAGACAATGAAGGGATTGAGCAGAATACTCAAGTGAGGAATCAAGGGATCATAGCGTTGAGTTACCGAGACTGGGAGGTATGGCCCCGCATGACTGCTGCTACACGGCTCTGACGCTTGCTGACCCCTGCTCTGACCCAGTGCCCACACATGCGTCCTTTGTCCTCTGCCAGGAGATCGTGAGGACCTTTGAGATTTCCGAGCCTGTGATTCCATCCAGTCAGAGCCAGCAGAGGCTGAGTGCTTGACCGGAGCTGAAGGTAACACCTCCGTGGGACGGCAGCATCAGAGTCTGCTGGTGGTTCCCCTCTGGGTTGCCTGGGATCTAACCTCAGTGCCTCATTCCTAGAACTTTGTGTTAGCCGGTGAGAAGGGCAGAGGTGGGACAGTGGTTGGCTCCTGTCCCAGGACTGGCTGCAACGCCAGAGGTGGCATGGGAGTTTGCTCTGGGCGTGGCTTTCCCTAGAGCAGGTCGATAATAGAGAAGGGAGGTTCACGGGCTCCCCCCAGCACTGCCCGCCCCGCTAGATGGGCAAAGCAGAGAAGGGGAGGATGATGGGGCGAGCTTTGGGCAAGTCACTTAATCTGAGCCGACTCCCGGTCCTTCCCTCTGCCTGCCTATAAGATGGGGGGCTAGGGTGTCGAGAGGGAACCAGCTAAGTGCTCATCTTCTAGCTTGAATGTCCCATGAGTTTTGAGGATTAGAATATTTTAGACTTGGTATATCCTCAATTCATTGACTTTTGTTCCAGATAATTTATTTCTGTAAGAATACTTTGAGGATTTTAGAGGGGAACAGACCTCAGATAGTGCAGAGTGGCTCTGTCTGGCACTGCTCCTGGGAAGCTCGTGACCTGTTAGATTTCATTTATGTATGTTGTGTGAATGTGGCCTGATGGTTGGTAAACTGCTAACTAGCTTTTTCCCCTGCCTCCTTCCCTTTTTTTAGGACTCCAGTAGATGGTGAAATCCTAAGAGGAAAATAGCATGTGTTGTACATATTGTATGATTAAACATTTTTAAACATTTTTTTGTAAAATACAGATTTTGAGTTAATGAATTTGTCATAGTTCACTGTCATATTCGCAGCTGAGCATGGCTCTTCTTCTTTGTCCCATCCTGTGCCCCGTGGGTCCTCTCATGTCTAGCCATGCAGTCAGCTAGTCAAGTCAACAGATGGTTGTACCACATGGAGTGGTTGTCTGTGTAGGTAATGCATGAGCAGTCAGTATTCCTGCCTCAAAACCAGTCGCTGGCAGGTGGGGCACCAGCCGTCGCTGGACCCCTCCTGATTGCTTGGGCTTCCCAGGCTGACCCTGCTGTACTGTCTTGTGTTCTGCCTGCAGAGCCCTGAGGATGCTGCCCTCCCATGGCACCTTCTCAGTAGACCTGCCTCCTTTCCCACTGTTCCCCTCGAGGTGCAGAGGGGCCACATCTCGGGCCAGGAGATGCCTTTACATCTTAGATGACATGGGGAGTGTAAGACCATGAGTTTGCATCCCGCCTGTCCCAAGCCTGTTCACCCTCTGTCTGGACTTACTGCTTCCGAGGGAGATCCCCTCTGGACCGGCCGAATGTAGGCTGCTCTGCAGGAAGATAATTGTGTAGTTTTATGAGCTCTGTTGAAGGAGTGATCAGAGTGACAGAGTGAAACGCCTCCTACCCCCACCCCTCACCTTTTTCTCTTGATGAGTCTTTCCCTTCCCTTCAGTTTGGCCTGGTCACGTGACCTCCGTGACCAGCAGAACATGGCAGATGTTCTGGAACTGCTGAGGCTAAGTCACAAGAAGCCTGCCTTCCCAACAGGACGCTTGGAATGCACATTCTTGGAGCCCTGGGTCACTGTGTATTAGGCTCAGCTCCCTTGAGGCCTTGGGCCAGAATGGAGAGGGCAGAGCTGGGAAGATATCAGCTCAGCCCAGCCTTCTGGGATTCCCTGCAGACGCGCCCCATCATCACCCAGATGGACCCACATGGCTCCAGTGTTAGCCACAGAGCTTTTGTTCCCTGACATGGAATTACGAGATGATGAAGCACGGAGTGAGTTTGAGGAAAGTGACACAGCAAGTGAACTGTTGAAGCTTTAACTTAATTTGTTAACCAGGTGATACTTTGTTATTTTCAAATAACAGGTATTTGACATCTTTGCACTGATAATGAATGAAAAGTACGCTAGCCTTGAAGAAAAATCAGTTTGCTAGTTCACTTGTCAGATGGTGCCATACTCAAGGCTGCCTTCAGGGTGGCTCTTTGAATTTTCTAGTCTTCTGATTTGTCAGAATGGGCACTTCTTTTTTTCTTTTTTAAGATTTGTTTTTATCAGAAAGGTAAATTTACGGAGAGAAGGAGTGACAGAGTACCATCTTCCATCTGTTAGTCCACTCCCCAAATGACTGCAACAGACAGAGCTGAGCTGATTCATAGCCAGGAACCAGGAGCTGCCTCTGGGTCTCCTTCAGGGGTGCAGGGTCCCATGACTGTGCCGCCACTGACTGCTTTCCCAGGCCACAAGCAGGGAGCTGGATGGGAAGTGGAGCTGCCGGGATTAGAACTGGTGCCCATATGGGATCCTGGCGTGCTTAAGGCGAGCACTTTAGCTGCTAGGCCACCGTACCAGGACCAGGTTTATTTATTTTCATTGCAAAGTCAGATATACAGAGAGGAGGAGAGACAGAAGATCTTCCGTTGAATGATTCACTCCCTAAGTGGCTGCAATGGCCAAGGCTGCACTATTCCGAAGCCAGGAGCCTCTTCCAGGTCTCCCATGTGGGTGCAGGGTCCCAAGACTTTGGGCCATCCTTGACTGCTTTCCCAGGCCACCGGCAGGGAGCTAGATGGGAAGTGGGGTTTCTGGGATTAGAACCGGCGCCCATATGGGATTCCAGCGCATACAAGGCAAGGGCTTTAGCTGCTAGGCTACCATGCTGGGCCCTGTAATCCACTCTTATGCTTCGTCTTTCCCCTGTCCCTACAGTCACGGCTTGTGGCCTGCTGCTCTGGAGAAAACCTCGGATCCCAGCATGGCCTGATGACTTGTGCAATCTGCTGGAGCCAGGCTGGCTTCTCAGAATCTGTTTTTTCCCACCTGCATGTTCTCACCTGTTTTCCCGTCTGTTACCCACGTGTGCATACATGTATACACACTCAGGTTTACAGTTTTTTAAGATTTCAGCTGTAACTCCCTCAGACCATATACTCCCTGGTGAGCTCCCACCTTTGGACAACTTTGATTACAGTGGCCCTTGCTAGCTCACACCCTGGGAGGGCCAGGCCATGCCCAATGTGTTCAGTGCCATCCTGTCATCACTGCTCATGCCCGTCTGCAAAAAGGGCTCGGCGCCGTTTGTATTTGGGTGAGGAGCTCTTTATGATCCCATTGTGGGAGCTCCGGAACTTGCCGACTGTCGTCCCTCACTTTCATCTTCCCTTGAGGGGACTGGGAGTCCACTGCAGTTTGAGAGGCCCAGGCTGATGTAGAAGATGAGGGAGCAGCCCTGGGACTGTGGGGCCTCTTTCTCCATGTGGCAGAAGAACCTGTGCTTTGTCCACCTGGTCCAGTGTAAACAGGACCCTTCAGGACTGAGGTGGATGCTGGGAGAAGCACTTTTGTTTTAACTGGAGGGAGAATACTCACTATTTCAAGAACCCTAGACCATCCTGGTAGAACAAAGCACCTAGTTTTGATGAGAAAAGTCTCAAAGTTGGTAAGCCTAAAGTGCAGCTAAGTAGAACTGCTCAGACTACAGTCATGAGTGACTTAATTTATGCGCTGTCAGTAACTTCCAGCAAGTGCTGTTTATTTTTCACGATTCTTGCCAAAGTTTTACATATTTAAACGGATAATAAAACAGTAGGATATATTTTTTAAAAAAAATTAATGCAAAACACACACACACACACATCCAGAAATCTGCCACTTAAGATAGGGCACAGGCACTTTGAGGTATCCTGGAGACCTTATTTGTTGATCTGATTAGTTAGCAAACAGTTTCTATGTTTAGCAACCTGGGTTAAAGTATTCTGTTTTCTCTGGCTTCCCTTAGCAACAAAAGAAAGATTATATAACACAGAAATGGAAAAAAGTTTTTTATATTAATGCTAGTTTCTTAAAAAGCCGGACTCACAGATCTCATCTTGAAATTTTTAGTTTCCACGGCAACATTTGTGTTTATTACACACTAGGCACTTCCTGTGAATGTAAATGGTTTATTTAATCTCCCAAATAACCTTAGCAGTTTTATTCCTCATTTCATGGCAAAGAGAACTGAGGCCAAGGTCCAGTGTGTTAGTCTTAGAGGCAGGATGGGTGCCCCTGTCCCTCTGGGCATGTCATTTTCACCCCCTTTCTCCTGTTGGGAACATGGACCCCTCAAGTGGAGAGAAAGTGGCTCTTTGTGACACAGTGGCTTGGGCTGCTGGTGGCAATGCTAGCATACCGTATCTGAGCACTCTTCAGCTGCCCATCCAAGCACCTGCTGAGGGTGGCCCTGGACTTGGGACTCTGCTCCTGCTGTGGGAGCTTTATAGAGTTCTGGGATCCCGGCTGCAGCCTGCAGAAACCTCAGCTCTTCCTGTTTCTCTTTCCCCCATGTCACTCTGCCTTTCAAATAAATCTTTGAGAAAGGATTTCTCTTCCATCTTTGAACAATACTATCTTTGGAGAAAGATATATTTTTTAACATTTTCTTCTTTTACATTTTTATGTATTTTCTGTTTATCTTATGTCCAGTTTCTGAAGTATTTGATTTCCTGAAGTTTGAATATGCTACACCTATATTAAGACTTTTTTTTTTTGGTATTTAGCCCACCTGATGCAAATTCTAATTCAGTAAAAACAATTCCATGTCTGAGCTGCACTGCTACGTTAGCTCAGCAGATTCATGTGGCTGGTGTCTGGAAAGCCGGGTGTGGGCAGAGGAGTGCCCTTTTCTCCTGGCTGTTGAGTGACCCGCACAGGAAAGTGTCTGCCCAGTCTCCTCTGGCACCTGAGACACCCCCACCCACGGGTGCTCCTCTGTGCACCCCACTCCTGGCTCCAGCAGCCCTCTCCTCTCTACCTGGATCTGCCTGTGGTTTCACTTGGCTTCTGGCTACACGAGGCTTTCTTTGCAGGGCAAGGGGGAGGTATTTGCGCTTACTCCTTTCAGGAATAGGACCTGGGCCTGCAGTTCCCCTACAGAGCCTGCCTATTGCCAGATCCAGTGCTGTGGGAGCCTCCCATTGTGGTTTGTGACTGTGATTATCTGTCCAGTGATACAGAAGCGTTCATGGGACTGTCAGCCTTCTATCCTACCAACAGAGGACACAGACAACAGTCTGTTGCTTGTATCACATACAGAGGGATGGGCGGCAGTGTTCTCCCTCCACCCATGTGGGCTTTGGACAGCGCAATGCAGACACCAGGAGGCTGCCCCTCGCAGGTCCAAAGGCAGTGTCTGCTTGCTCAATTTCCTTTTTTTTCCCTATACGATACTTATTGTGTGACTTTGGGCAATTTAGTCTCAGGTCATTTTCTATCTTAGGAAGCTGTTCTAAGAATTCAGTGAATTAGCATGTTTAGGACTTTGGGCATTCTCATTATTGGCCAAGTTGGCATATCCTGGTCTATGCTGGCTGAGGTTCCTCTAGGCTTGGAATGAGTTTAAACCTTTCAACACCAACCAGAAGCAGCGTGGGACAGGAATACAGTAGTTACCCCTTACCAACGGGGAATATGTCTCAAGACTTCCAGTAGATGCCTGAAACCATACAGCATGAAACCACATAAATAAAATGCTTTTTCATCAATAGTACGATACCACTAATAGGACAATTATAACACTAGTTATTTGGATGAGCTCTCTATGGGCAGGCCCTGTGTGTAGTGAGTTACACTCCTCCAGCACTGGTATGCCACATGGGCACCATTGATGTCCTGGCTGTGCCACTTCTGATTCAGCTCCCTGCTAGTGCCTCTGACATGAGTTGGCAAACTGGAGGCCTGGGGAAGCAGCAGAGGATGGGCCATGTGCTTGAGCCCCTGCGCCCATGTGGGGGAGAGAGTAAAGCCCTGGCTGCTGTGGTCATTCCTAGAATAACCAACAAATGGCAGACCGACCTCTCTCCCCTTTTCAAATGAATAAGCCTTTTAAAAAAATATTTTACTATAGGTCTTAGCAATCTCAGCATGACTTATTTTCTTCCCCTTATTAGGTGAGAAAATGTTCACCTCACTTAAGGGAAATATTTTGTCTTTTATACCAAACTTTCAGAACTACTGTTACTCCTGTGCACTGGAGGCGTTAGCAAGTCAGGGCTACGGAAGGCCAGCACTAGCTGAGCTGTGAGTCCTGCTGGGCAGGCAGCATGCACAGTGAGGACAGGTGGGCGACTGGAGGCTTCGTGTGCAAGCTGAGATGACACGGGGTTTCATCAGAATGGCACGCTATGCAGAAACTGATTCTGAAATTATCCACGTACTGTCGACATACTGCAGTTGACTGTGCATAGCTGAGATGGAGGACAAACGGAGCCAAAAGCCTCCTGGCCCCTTATCTTCTGCAAGCTAGGACATTTTGCTCTTGTTTCATTCCATAAGCCCTTGCTCTCACTCAGAATGACCAGCTGCCTGGGGAGGGCCTGAGAACTGTGGGTGAAGAATGCACTGAACATGGAGCCTGAGATGCAGCAAGCTGGAAATGCCCCAGAAATCTACAGACACCCTGAGAACTTTCCACACAGGTTCCTTTGCACTGTGTGCGGCACAAACAATACTTAATGTTATGTCCCCTGGCAAAGAAACATAACCAGATACAACATCGAAACAGCAGACGATATGGCCAGCAATGACTTCAGCTTCCAGTTAAGGCAGGCAAGTTACCACCACTCAGGTGAGATCTGGAATGAGCTTCAGTGGCCAACTTCCCATTCGGGGAGACCCAGAGGAGTCTGCTGTGCGTGTGTGTCCACCTGTATCATACATACACACCTCAAAGTTTGTTTCTATTACTGCCGTCATTGGGGAAATGGCAGCCAGGTTCCTATGACCACAGCCTGTTAGGAAAGGTAAATGAAGGGCTGGCCCTGTGAGGCAGCAGGTGAATCTGCCTTCGGGGCCTACACTGCATACAGGCACCGAGTCCTCGCTGCTCCACTTCACACCCAGCTCTCGGCTGAGGACCTAGGAAACGCAGAAGATGGGCCAAGTGTTTGAATCCCATCCACCCATGTGGGAGACCCAGAAGAAGCTCCTGGCTCGTGGCTTCCGCCTGGCCCAGCCCTGGTTGTTTGGCAGTCATCTGGGAGGTGAACCAACATATTCCTAAGATCTCTTTGTTTCTCTCTACCCACACCTCTGTAACACTCTCAAATAAATTTTAAAAAATCTTTAAAAAGAAGAAAATGTTAGTGAATGACCCTGTTGGCAGTGCTACTCAATTTTATACCTTTTATCTGATTCTCATCCCCTAAGGAATACCTCTTGGGGCTGGTGCAATGGCTCAACTGGCTAATCTTCCATCTCCAAGCGTTGGCATCCCATATAAGCACTGCTTTGTTTACTGGCTGTCCCACTTCTTTCAGCTCCCTGCTGTGGGCCTGGGAAAGCAGTCAAGGATGACCCAAAGCCTTGGGACCCTGCACCCGAATGGGAGACCCCAAAGAAGCTCCTGGCTTCAGAATCAGCTCAGTTCTGGCCATTGCAGCGATCTGAGGAGCTAACAGTGGATGGAAGATCTTTGTCTCTCCTACTCTGTAAATATGCCTTTATTTTATTACAGCCAGATATACACAGAGGAGGAGAGACAGAGAGGAAGATCTTCCGTCCGATGATTCACTCCCCAAGTGAGCCGCAACGGGCCGGTGCGCGCCGATCCAATGCCGGGAACCTGGAACCTCTTCCGGGTCTCCCACGCGGGTGCAGTGTCCCAAAGCATTGGGCCGTCCTCAACTGCTTTCCCAGGCCACAAGCAGGGAGCTGGATGGGAAGTGGAGCAGCCGGGATTAGAACCGGCGCCCATATGGGATCCCGGGGCTTTCAAGGCGAGGACTTTAGCCGCTAGACCACGCCGCCGGGCCCCAGACAAGCCTCTTTAAAACATTGCTGCAAACTGGAGGCCCAGGGCCAATACATACATTGATACATACTGTTTTGTTTGGTACAGTGAGAAAGAAAAAGCCATTTTGGTATAACATTAAATATTCTCACATTCAGGATTGGCAGCTTCTCTTTAAACGCTGTGAGGAAGGCTTCAAGGGTCCTGACGGGTATTTTAAAGCAAGGTGCTACCTATGCAGTCATGGAAGGTCTGCCTCCACACCTGCTACCCCCGGGTATTTAAGTGAGGTCTAGTTACTTTCCAAGACGCTCATTAGTTATCCACAAGATGGCTTGGAGAGGCCGGAGGAGCCATCTCAAGGCGAGACCTGCACGAACTCACCAGGGGAATTCAGACGAGTCTCAGTTGTCTCGTCTGTGAAATGGGGCTAAGCCCGCGCAGCCGTGGCAAGGGCCGGCCCCCATGCGGGCTTGGGGCGCAACAGCGGGGACCCCCCGGGGCATCTCGCCGTCCGCCCGCCCCTCGCTCTCGGCCGAGGTCGCCCGCACGCCGAGAGGCGTGGCCGGCCCGCGTGGACCCTGGCGGCCATGGCCTCGGTGGTGGAATACAAGGGCCTCAAGGCCGGCTACCACTGCGGCTACTGCGGCTCCGAGGAGGGCAAGGCGTCCTGCGGTGAGTGTCCCAAGCGGCGGGGCCTGGCGCGGTGGTCAGGCGCCCCTCGCCCGCTGGCGTCCTCCGCGTCCCAGGCCGACCCGGACGGAAGAGCGAGTGGGCCCGGCGTCCTCGCTCCCCGCGCCTTGCAACTCGACCCCGCTCAGCCGTGTCCCTTCCCGTTCCTTTTCTCCGCCTTACCCTTACTGACGATGGCGGCCCCCCACAACGAAGGAACGGAAATAGCGGGAGGCTGCCCTTGGTCAAGATGGCGCCGGCGGCGTCAGTTGCGAAAGGCTCTGGGCCGAGCGGGGCCCGCCGGCGTCCTAGCGGCTTCGCGCGAGCCCCGGAGGCTTCCGGACGGCGCGCTGCCTTGTGGGGTGGCGGCGGCGGCGCTGCTGAGCCCGGCTGCGGGGCGTCCTCCGCACCGGGGCCATGGCTTCCTGTGCGGCGGTGTCTCCCAGCATCGTGGAGTATTTCGAGGGCGAGGACTTCTACCGCTGCGGTTATTGCAAGAACGAGTCGGGTAGTCGCTCCAATGGTGAGCGAGCCGGGTCTGCGGGCGTGGGCGGTCCGGGTGGAGCGGCCGGAGGGAGACCCTGGCTGGCCCCGGGTCCCCGGCGGGCCGGCGGGGCTCAGGGGCTCGTTCCTCAGGAGACCCCCCGACCCTTCCTTGCGGGTGTCCGGATGCGCCCAGTGAAGTGCGGGCCAGGGTCGCTGGGGCGCGCCCCTGTGCCAGGCGCCAGCTTAGGATCGTTCCCTCGGACTGCTAGGACCACAGGGCTAGCCCGCGGGTTTCCGTCTTGGACCAGGTTTCTTTCCAGGGAGTGGGGTGGGGTGGGGTAGAGCGTATGTTTTGTGTATAAGACACTGTGTTTGTTTCCTGCTGTGTCATGCACTGATATAAACACCTATTTGTAAACTTTCTTTCCGAGAGTTTGTTGATTTGAAAGGCAGAGTGACAGATGTTCCTGAATGGAGACAGCAGGCAGGGCCAGGAGAAGGCACGGGGAACAGAACCCCAGCTGGGTCTGGCACTCGGGTGCTAGGTCCCCAAGAACTTGCGCCCTGCTCTGTCCCTCAGGTTGCACGGTTGCTGGCAAGGGGAGCAGTGCGGGGACTGATGATCTGTCCCTCAGGTTGCACGGTTGCTGGCAAGGGGAGCAGTGCGGGGACTGGCCCTTCATTTGTCCCTCAGGCAGCAGCCTGGCCTGGCTTTGCCACAGCTGTCCATGGACTGATTTTGCAAGCTTTAAGCCAGCGTTGTGGAAAGCACGCTGACCATGAGGGTATGAATGGAGGTGTTTTCCCACTTTAAAAGAAGATTTATGTGGGGGATGGCTTGGTCATTGATGGTGTGTCTGCCTAGCCACAGTATGTTGCAGGCTTCCTGTAAGCAGGTGCCTTGATTGGACAGCGGGCATTTGGTGGAAGGCAGTTATTGGGGTCAGCCAAGTAGAAAGCCACTGCCGGGTAGGGTTGGGTGGAGAAGGTGGACAGGATGCAGGTGGCGTGGCGTAATGGACACCCAGGAAGAGGGCGGGACAGGGCTTGTCCAACTACTGCCCCTTCCTGCTGCTTTCTGAATCCTGCTGGGCAGTCGTGTCCATTGCTGTTTTACTGGATTTTCTGCACAGCATGCATTTGTGAGTGGGTGGGCCTGACTGCTTATGTAATAACTTGTTGGTATGTTAAACCACAGGAGATAATAAGGTTTGGAGGTGTGGTGTCATCCAATTGTGGGGAGGACCTCTGTTTGTAATATCACAGAGACTACTGGTTAATCTTCAGTTGACTGTAACTGATGTTGGGACAGGACATTTAGCGCTAGCATCCTGGTCGGAACACCTTGCGTCACTTAGCTCTGGCTCCTGAACCCCACTTCTGCCAGGGCACACCCCGAGAGTCAGTGCTGGGGACCAAGTAGTTGGTTCCTGCTGCTGCGCTGGGACAAGTAGATGGCATTCCTGGCTTGGCCTTGGCCCACATTCTGCTGTGGCAGGCATTTGAGGAATCAACCAGATGGGAACCCTGTCCCTCTCTTACAGGTGACATGTTTCTGAAGTGTGTTGTGTGAAGTGTAGACTGTGTCTTCGTGTTTCCACTGTGAATGTCACAGGAGCATGCTTGAAAGATGATGCTGTGTTGTTGAAGGAGGAGGGTGCCAGCGGCCGTGTCTCACACGTGCCTTGTTTTGCAGGCATGTGGGCACACTCCCTGACTGCGCAGGACTACCAGGACCTCATAGACCGAGGATGGCGCAGGTAGGCCAAACTCCTGTGCAGGACACTGCCGGCTCTGTCGGCCGGAGGAGAGAGTTGCAAAGAGGATACGGGGCAGCTCTGTGGCATTCTTTCGGGTGTAGTGATTTCATTCTCTTTTCAAAATTATTTCTGAGGAAAGTTTCAACTATGTGCAGAGATGGGGAGTTTCATGAGGGCTGTGCTGCAGTAGTTACTCAGCTGGCCGGCTGCTTGTCCTGCCCACTCCAGATCCCATCTGTAGACTGTTACAGGTGGCGTGTCAGTATGCCTGCGGGCAGGGATCTGCCGCTGTGTTGGGGGCAGTGGAAGCCACGGAGAGCTTGCAGATCTGAAGGATTCATCCTGTAAGGGGTTAGGGAACAAAGCACTGGTCCTGGTGTGCCCACTTACAAGATTATCTAGTTGAGAAGAGCAATGAAACTGAAATGCATTACATGATAGTATTTATTTATTTTAACTCTTAACATTCCTGTACATATGTATGTTGGTACATGTAAAAAATGTGTAAGAAATTAACCAACTGTTTTATACTTTCAGAAGTGGGAAATACGTGTACAAACCTGTCATGAATCAAACCTGTTGTCCTCAGTACACAATAAGGTAAGAATTTTGGATCCTAGCAATAAGATCTGTAATGCCAAGAGACTATAGAAGTATGTTAGTAGTAGGCTGTTAAGCATTTTTAGGAAATGTTAATTTAAACTTTAGGTAGCCCTTCTTTAAGGAAAATCAAGGGTTGTCGTTTCTGTGTATCAGTATTGTGTTCCATACTGATGAATAGTTTTAATAATATTGTTGGTTCTGGGCCAGCATTATAACATTGCACGCATTCCATATGGGCACCAGTTCGAGTCCTGGCTGCTCTGCTTCCCATTCAGCTCCCTCCAAATGGCCTGGAAAACCAGTGGTAAATGGCTCGAGACCTTGGGCTGCTGTTCCCACGTGGAAGACCCAGAAGAAGCTCCAGGCTCTGGGCTTCAGACGGGCCCAGCTCCTGCCATTGAGGTCATTTAGAGAGTGACCCAGTGGGTGGAAGATCTCTGTCCCTCTCAGTGTAATTCTGCCTTTCAATGAATAAATCTTTAAAAAATACATTGTTGGTTGTAACTCGAATGTATGAAAAAAACTGACTTAGCAGTTTGGTCAAGTGGATGCTGTGAACATTGGTGATCTTTCAAGTTACTTTTGGCAATCAGCGTTAGCACTTGGCACAGTCTAGTACTCAAGGAATACTCAGGGTCCCTGAGAGCACTCCAGGGGAGGGAGGCAAAGACTGGATCTGCCACAAACCTGCTTTTCTGAGCTGGAAAATTTAACCCAAAAAGTCTGTATTTCGACAAAGTTTTGCTTGGTTTTTCGTAATCTATAGGACTTTGTACCTCTTGGCAGACCATAACATAGAATTTTCCTCCCTTTTTCAGATTATAAAGATCATCTTTGCTCGTTTGTGTGTGTGTGTGGCGGTTGGCAGAAAGTGTGGGGAGTGCTTTAACGTGCTGTGCGTGTCTGTCTTCAGTGCAGGTGTATGCAGATAGCTGAGACTAAGTTTTGCACACAGTTGAGTTCACTGGTTGGTTGGCTCTGAACGGTTTAGATGTGTCAGGACTGTTACAACACTCCCCGACACCTTCCGACCTGCACTCCCCGCCTGATGGAGCCCATCGTCCTGGAGTCTCTGTGGCCCGCATCCTTGGCGTTCTCTTTGACTCATCAGTTGAATCTTGCCCACTAGCACCTTCTTCCTCACTCTTCTCTTGTTCCAGTGAAGCACATCTTCTAGTAGCTTTCTGAGAAAAAATACATGAACAAATGTTTTTGAAATTTTGCACATCTGAATTTTTTTTTAAAAAGATCTATTTATGTATTTGAAAGGCCAAAGGACAGAAAGGAAGAGACACAGAGACCTTCCATCTGCTAGTTCACTTCCCACATGCCTGCAGTAGTTGGGGCTGGGACAGTCTGAATCCAGGAGTCAGGCACATGTCCTGGTCTCCCATGTGGGTGACAGGCGTAGGCCATGAGGAAGTGGAAGCAGTGTAGCTAGGCTGTGAGCTGGCACTCTGATACAGGATGCTGAGCGTTGGCCAGCCTTCTGTGCCACAGCGCTGACCTCTGAGAATGTTCTAAATCAGTGAAAATAGACTGGTCCTCTTTTTTCAATTTTTTTTTAAACATCATTTGTTTTTATTGGAAAGGCAGATTCTCAGAGAGAAGGAGAGACAGAGAAAGATCTTCCATCTGCTGGTTCACTCCCCAAATGGCCACAGCGGTTGGAACTCTACTGGTTAGAGCCAAAGGCCAGGAGCTTCTTCCAGGTCCAGGTCTCCTGCACGGGTGCAGGATCCCCAAGGCCTTGAGCTGTCCTCCACTGCTTATCCAGGCCATAAGGTGGGAGCTGGATGGGAAGTGGAGCATCTGGGACACGAACCAGCGCCCAAATGGGATCTCGGTGTTTAGACATGGAAGATCAGCCAGTTGAATCAATGCACCAGTCTATACTTTTTTTCTTTCCAGTTTTCTCTTTTTACTGAGTATTCTTGGAGATTTTATTAATTTTATTGTCCAAATCAATCTTTATTTCTTCTTCTGGTTTTTAATTGTGAGACATTTTGTTCTTGGACTCTTTTTTTCAGGTAATTCTATTATTTTATGAGTATAATTTAAAAGATTGCTGTGAGAATGTTTTTTAAGGTCGTGTTCTTTCTGCACAGCCTGTGTGTTGGCAGGTTATTTCTCTGGTCTGTTCAGTGCTCATGTTAGCTTGAAGGGCCTTCTTCAAATGTCTGCAAGTCTTGTGTGCCCACTTCTCTTGCTTTTTTAAAGATTTGTTTTTATTTGAAAGGCAGATTTACAATAATGACGTCTTAACATCTGCTGATTCACTCCCTAAATGGCTGCAATGGCCAGAGCTGGGCCAGTCTGAAGCTAGGAGCCTGGAGCATGTTCTGGTCTCCCATGTGGGTGCAGGGTCCTGGAGACTTGGGCTGTCTTCTGCCTTCCCAGGCACATTAGCAGGGAGCTGGATCAGAAGTAGAGCAGCTGGGACTTGACCTGGCACCCATATGAGAATACTGGCACTGCAGGTGGAGGCTTGATATGCTGCTCTGCGACACCAGCCCTTGCTGGGTTCTTTACTAGGCTTCAGGTGGAGTTATCTAGTGAGGTGGTTTTGTTGGGGATCCCCTGCTGTATTTTGGGGTCTGATTACACTCTGGAGAAAAGCAGAATCGTGTGCTGTGGTGTGTTTGGGCTGCACTGGGGAAGCAGGCTGGAGGTCTTCACGTTCAGTGTGCAGACTTCCGCTGTATGCGTCCTGCGTTTGTCAGCTCTATACTTCGGCTGTGGAGGAGACCCTACTGCTTGCTTTTCCCAGAAAACTAAGCTCATAGGGAGGCATTTCTGCAGAGCAGGGGTGGGGGCATTTGACCTCCCTCCTTTGAACACAGACTTTGGAGGAGTCCTGGTAGTCCCAGAAGTAACAGGTGTCCCAGTCCCTGGACTTGGGGCTGACGGAGAGAGCATTGGACGTGCTTTCGGCCTAGGATTCAGCTTTGTTTGAGCCGCCAAGTCAGTTACCAGTTGTACGTACATTTCCAGCTACTGACGTTTCTCCCCTTTTCCTATGATTTGTGTGTTTTTCTTTTTCAAAAAATTCCCCGTCATTTTAATGGGATTTGGAGTGGAAGCAGAAGTTGCTTTAAGCCGTGTCTTTGCCAGAGATCCTGGCGTGAGGGTTGCTGCTGGGCAGCAGACACTGTCCAGAGTGGGCTCTGTTTCCTCGCACTTGGAGTTCACTCTTGAAATATTTATTTTGCTTCCGTAGGTGCCGGCCTTTGCAGTTTCAGCCATCAAAATCTCACAAGAAGGTTTTGAAAAAAATGTTGAAATTCCTGGCAAAAGGGGAGATTTCCAGAGGAAACTGCGAGGGTGAGTAGAATCCTGGCCCAAACAGTGTTTCAAGTTGATGTCTCTTGTGAGCGTTCCCACCTTCAAATATCCAAAGCGCCAAGCCTGAGGGGTTCCTGCACCAGGCACTGCTGTGACGAAGGCGACAGTGGCTGGCACTGCCATTGCTGTTGCTGCCAGCCCCTGCGTCCCCGCTGTGGGGAATGTGTGCTGAGACAGTCCAGGTTGAACAGAAGTGGAAGGTGATTGTAAAGTCACATTCACTTGCTGGAATGTACTGAGATGTTTGTGCTCGGAGCTCGCCAGCAGCTCATTGAACTAGCTCCTGTTGTGCTTGTAGGTTAAAGAGCAAGAGCATTGCCTCTGGAGCTTGTAAGTCATTCAGAAAGCTCAGTAGAGTCAGCTTTTCACTCTCTGAGTCAGGCTTTGCTTCACTGAATTATATAGTCTGAGTTTGTTTGAATTGTGGGTAACTCTGCTCAAAGATAATGAGTAGCCTTTACTTTGCCTTGGTTACACATGCATTACTTTTTCAGTTTTGGTAGTGTTTTCACTTTTGTGTTTTCTGAAAGTTTTCCTCTTGGCAGGTGCCTGCCACATGAGCATGAGTGTTCTTGGAACTTTGTCCCCACTGCAGCAGGAAATGCCTCCTCTGGGAAACCTGCCAGCCAGTCTCAGCTCCTCCAAAGGTGGAGTCTGAGTCCTGCAAGTTCTGGTTTGAGACGCTGGACAGTCAGCAGGACAGCCGAGCTCTTGACCCTGGGCTAGAGCCCTGAGTGAACCAGGATGCAGGAAGAGTAGAGGCAGACTTGGTAGCATTCAGGGTTTGAACAAGGGCCAGTGCGTGCCTTGGAAGCGCTGGCATTTTGGTGCAGCTCTGGGTAGCATTGTGGGTCTGTAATCTTAGAGGGTAAGTAGCTTAGCTCACCAGGATGAAGTTTTTTCCTGGTATCCTGCAATCATGTTCTGAGTTTTGAAAATTAATATGCAGATAAATCCGTGAGGTTGCTGCTTATTTGTAAGTTGATTGTTGCCTATCTTTATATAGTTGTTACAGTTGGCTCTTTGTCCCATGTGTCTGGAATCCGTAGGAGTGTTGTGCTCACTAAACGGCTATGACAGACACCAGACTGTGACGCCTGACACACGGTGGGAGTCAGTGTCCCTCCTTGTGGGACAATCCAGGGAGTCTGTTCCACACTGGTGCACAGCTGTCTTGCCATGCTCCCCACAGCAACTGGGGAACTTTTTTTTTGAAAAGCAAAGTTAGAGAAAGAGAGAGCATGCAGGTGAGAGGAACTTCCATCCACTGGTTCACTCCCAAAATGATTGCAGTGGCTGGAGCGGAGCCCAGAGCTTCATCCAGGTCTCCCACGTGGGTGCAGGGGTCCAAGGACTTGGTCATCGCCTGCTGGTTTCCCAGGCCATTAGATTGGAGCTGGATGGGAAGTGCAACAACCAGGACTTGAACTTGCACTCTCATGGGATGCTGGCACTGCGCCATGTCACTGGCCCTGGGACTTTATTTTATCATGTATTATCCAAGTTCACTTTTGATGCTTCCATAGCCAGCCAGTGGTATCAGAGTGGTAGTTTAAGGTCGTAGATTTCCAGTAAGTGAAGCACATTGGACTTTGTGTGTCGTATTCCATTAGTGGAGTTTAGTCAGTTCACTGGTGTTTGGTGATCTGATTCCTCTGAGAGGACCACCGGGGTGCTTTTTTATTTGTTTGTTACTGTTGCTTATTTAAACCCATGATGATGACAGGAACTGACAAGGAGTGTACCTGCCAGAGCATACTGATGTCTTGGAGCACGGAGAGCCCAGTGCGTTCAGAGAGGCATTGCTGTTGGTGTTGGGTGTGGAGCCTCTCTCTCCTCCCCTATGCCCTTTCTGGAACATTGCTGGATGAAGAACTTTCTGTGTGGAATCCGTGTGGAATCTTCCTTGGTCACTCCTCTCCCTTTGCCCTTTCTGGAACATTGCTGGATGGAGAACTTTCTGTGTGGAATCCGTGTGGAATCTTCCTTGGTGGAGGGCAGCTGCAACACCCCAGCGCTGCCCACAGGAGAGGGCTGCGACCTCTCCCTTAACTAGGCTCTTCGACAGTGATAAGACTTTGCGATGTAAATGCTCCTTTGCTTCTGAGGCTCGCTTCCTTCTTCCAGTGCATACAACTGGCCATTTTTTTCTGCCCCTCACACACACATAGGCTCATGTCTACCTAGCTGCCTTAACATTCTCCACTCAAGAAAAGAAGTCACCGGTGAACTAGTGGGGCTAGCATGGGTGCAGATGAAAGATATCCCTGTGTTTCCTCAGAGCTGACCCATGGGCAGAAGCTGCTGATGGGTGCTCTCGTCCTACTCTCCGTCCTGTGGTGCGTGGAGAGATTGTTCAGTGTGGTCCAGAGGACTGGTCATCCTGGCACTATGTTGGCAGCCTTGCCCAAGAGCCTGTGGTGTGGACGGCGTGTACTCTCTTAGAGACAGAGTGGACAGGAGCGTGTGAGACACGTGGTCCAGAGAGAAGCAGCAGGGTGTGGAAGCTGCACAGCCCCGCAGGGCAGCACAGGATGTGCTTGGCCCTGGTGTGTGGCTTTGTTCGTTTTGGTCCTGGAGTCCAAGAAGTAGCTGTGTGCCTGTCCAGTTTACTGATGACAAATATATATATTTTTTCTTTTGAGCATCACAGATGTTGGACTAACTGCCTGTTTTGAAGAGTTTAGTTTAACAGCCCTAGCTTGGGGGTGATAGTCATGCATCCTTTCATGGATGAAGTCTGGGTGGGCTTTTCTCCGCAGGAGGGGGCTCTGCTCTCATTTGCTCTTGAGAGCTGGATGTAGGAGCTTGGCTATTTTCTTTTACCTAGGGATCCTTAACCTGTTAGTTGGAGTTGTGGGAACAGGAATGTGCTGTAGGGATTATATTCTGTGTGGGGGTCAGGTTCTGTTCCCCAGAGGGAAGGATGAATCCCTAATAGCTTATATCTTGATCATAATGTTGTGCTTTTTCTTGGATACCCAGAAGCCATGCTTTAGTCAGATACCGCGAATCATCTATACTTTAAATTATCTCCCCACCCCCACCCCCATCCCACCGCCATGACATTGACCCTGTAGGTCCTCGGAGACCTTGTCGAGGTCTTGGCACCCTGTCTTGGCACCCTGTTGGCACTTACCCTGGCCATTGCATGCACCAGTGGTTGCAGTAGCCTAGCCTAGCCTGGCCTTCCCCTGAACTTAGCTCACATGCAGGCTGATGGTTGTTGCAGCCCTGTCCAACCAGTCTGTCCCAATCCCAGCTCTCATTGTGAGCAGTGTGAGCAGTGGCTCAGCAGGAGAGCCTCCACAGCCCCCAACGAGGTTTTCTCCTGGCCTTGGGTCTTGTGTATGCCAATGTATGCTGTGGCCCAGTCTGGCATGGCCCATCTCGTCTCTGCATTCGCTGGTAGGTGCATCCTGGCCTGCTCCTGTGTTTGTCTTAACTGTGTCAAACCACTTTGCTGATGGACTTTGTTCTGACTTGCAGACGAGCCCATGGATTCTACAATGGAGGATGCTGTTGCTGGTGACTTTGCATTAATCAACAAATTGGATATAAAGTGTGACAGAACAATTACTGATGACTTCAGACAGAGCCTAGACAGTGAAGAGAAGGGAAAAAATGCCAAGAAAGAAGACTCCAATGAATTAATTCAGCCACAGGACATCGAGGAGAAGTTGGGCTCAGGTGAACCGTCCCATCTGGGGAGAGTTCACACGGCTCCTAAGCCAGGTGAGGAGGGCGTGCGGTCGACAGCTCAGTGACCCAATTGCCTCCCTGCACGGCATGCCTGCCTGCGCCCTGCCTGTAGCAAGCCTGTGTGACACAGCTTACTGCCTGCATGGATGGCTTGGCTCTGTGCAGCCTGCTCTGCTTGGGGAGACTGGAGCTGTAGCCTTGTCGTCGCCCCAAACACAGATATCACAGTAGTTCCATCGCTTTACCGCCTTAGACCTCTGCCAGCTTCTGGTCAGTGAAAAAACAGGTTGAAAAACACTTTAATTTTCAGTATTGAGACAAAATAAATTATATACATTATATCCAAATATAGCAATTATAAATAAAATTTTTCAGATTATCATTACATTTCTTTCTAGAGTTGTAAGGATGGAAAAGGATGCAGATTTTGTTCTCATTTTTCCTTGACAAGGGAACTTTTTCTGTATTCTCACAAAAGAATGAGACAAAAATGTAGCCGTCACTTGGCGGGCTTGTTATGCCCTGGGGATCATCTGAGCCCTGGGAACAGTCAGCATTCGTCAGGTCTTGACTAGCTTTCAGTTTTGCTTGCTTGAAATGACCCAGAGGATTTAGCACAAGTGTGGTGTCCATGTCCAAGTGAAGCCATGCAAGCTAAAGCACAGACAACTTGCCATTTTCTCTGTCTTTGATTTTTTTAATAAGATTTTCAATGATTTTTAAATTGGTGATAGGAGATTTTTATCCCCGTTGGTAAGAATTGTCCAGTAAAATGTTTTGAATCAATCTTTAAGCCTTTTTTGGTAATAGGATTAAATCTTTAAAATTTTTTATTAGAAAATTTATCATTTATAGAAAAAATTTAATTATGAAACATTTCAAACATACTCAAGTTAGATTCAGAGTATAGTTACCTTCCATGTACGCTTTCTTCATCTGAAGCAGTTACTAATGATGACAGCTCTTGTACCACCTGTGCCTGTGCTAATTCCCCTGCCCGTGTGATGGGAGCTAAGTGCAAGCGCTGTGCCATCCTGTGTTTCAGAATACTTACACAGTTTTTGAAGATTTATCTATTTGAAAATCTGAGTTAGAGAGGGGAGAGAGATTATCCACTGGTTTACTCCCCAGGTGGCCACAGCAGCCGGGGCTGGCGAGGCCAAAGGCAGGAGCTGGGGGCTTTCTCTGGGTCTCCGCTGCGGGTGGCAGGGTTCCAAGCACCTCATCCATTTTCCATTGCTTTCCCATGTGCAGTAGCTAGATTGGAAGGAGAGCAGCCGGGACTTGAACTGGTGTCCATGTGGGATACTGGTGGGCCCAGGGAGCAGCTCCCCTGCTGCTGCACAGTGCCGTCCCCTGAGATGTCATCTCTAAAAAGTATGTTAAAAAAAAAAAAAGCCACACTACTATTAATACCTAAATAAAATTGCTTAGTATCGTGGAATATTCAGTGTTTGCCTTCCGATTTTTCAGCATTTGTTTATGTGAGAAACTAGATTTTGTCCATCTCTTGCATTGGCTCCTTTTCTCTCACTCCTCTTACTCCTTTTTTATTTTATTTGCCATTTGCTTGGTAAAGAAGCGGGTTGTGCTTCTGCTTGCTGTGGCTGCCTGATTGTGTCTGCAGTTGTAGGTTAGCCGATTCCCCTCCAGGCTGTAAATTGATGGTGTAGTTTACAGTCTCAGTCAGATTGAAGCCTAAACTTCTTTTGTGTTTGAGGGAGGCGAATCTTAATCAGATTCAGGTTTGAATGATTCCTTGAAGAGTGGAGGTCACTTGTGTGATCGCATGCTTTCGGGGACATGTTGCCTGGCTGTTGTTTCCGGGTTGGTCGCTCACTGATTCTCTGTGAGTGGTCTTCCCTAGCTGTTCTTAGGCTGTCACTCATTCTTCAGTCATTCCCTGGGATACTTCCAAAAAGACAGAGTTCCCTTCATTTGTTTGTCTTCATTAAAATGGCAAAGGCAGAATAAACTGTATTTTCTTTTTTATTTGCCGTCTTTCAAAATAACAGCTGAAAGCGCCAGTTGGGTTGGTTTGCTGTCCTTGTTTGCTGGGTTGCAGTCCATTGCACCTGTAGAAGCTGCTTCAAGGCCGCATCTGGGTCTCTTGGTGTGTTCCCAACAGTCTGCCAGCTTCCTTGCCGTCGGCTGCCCTGGTGGGGCTCGTCTCGTTGTGACGTTTGTTCGGGGCTCTGTGGTTCCTTCCGGTGGGACGTGGATTCAGAGAAGACAGGCTGATGTGTGGACAAGTGTTATTGCTGCTTGTTCTCGGTTATTTTGGTGAACAGACTTAAGTACTAAGTTGATATTGCTACCTCCATTCCAGTTTCAGATCTAGTCCATTTATTTTCTTGTTTTTGTTTTTGGCTTTTGCATTGAGAAACCCTGTTGTTGAGGACATTGGGGGATGTTGACTGGAATTATATTATGTCAATACGTATTTGCATTATCTCACATTACACAACATTTCTAGAGGAAAATTTTACTGCTAGCAGTATGATTACTGAAACTTTAAAAATTTTTTTTTTCTGGGCAGTTTTTCCCCTTAGTGTATCTCTCATTAGGAAAGTAAGATTGTTTTAAATCCCAAGAATTTTTGTGTTTTGAGACCTGCATTTCCATTTTGCTTTCAATCATGTTAGAAAACATAATAGAAAAAAGCAGTTCTGACTATGTCTGTTCCAATTAGGGGCTGATCTAAAACTTCAGACTTCCTTGGAACCTCCGGGCATGGGCTTGGTGTGGCAGGCTGATTCTGTAGCCATGGTCTCGTTCTGTCCAGCCGAGGGAATGTATGGCTCTGCGGAGTCTGCATGCCCTAAGCAAGCTGAAATCTTACCCAATGGATGGGAGTCCATCGCGGTCAGTAGTCGGGTAGTGAGGCGGGGATAACTGTGATAGTGAGTGTTTCCTTGAGTGAGTTCACTAGCATGGAGACAGCTGAAGTGGCCTTTCAGAATGTCCTGTGACTCGTGTGTCTCAGGTCACTCCATTTCATTTTCAAGTTTTCCATGTTTGGAAATTTTAGGGGATGTTATTTCTCAGTAGTGTTAGACACTTGGTGTTTTCCATTATTCCTTATGGGATGCCTGTGTAGGTAAAGGTTTGTTCTGGATGTTGGTGATGCAAATAATAGGTAGTAATAATAGAGAACTTGAATTGTGTGGTCGCAGCTACATTACAGACTGCGCAAGCGTTAACACACAAAACCCCACAGCAAGTCCATGGATAGGGCTGCTGATTGTCCCTCTCCTACAGAGCTGGAAGCTCTGTGGGTCATCCTGGGGGATGGAGCTGCTCCGGGATCTCTGGCAGCATGCTTCGGGTGCAGAAGAGACAGGGTCCCTAGCCCGGTGAGGCAATAGGATAATGGTCAGTTGCAGAACTGGTTTCTACTGGCTGGTGTCAGACTTAGCCCAAGCCTCTTTTTGACAGGTGAGCTTTGTTTCCGGTTAGAAAGCTTGCTTAGTGAAGTTACAGTGTGGTCTCACTGTTGGTGAAGTCACTGCTTTTTCACACACTTTACCTCCCTTGATTTCTGGCAAGTCACTCTAGACCCTCATTTTCTTCTCCATAAAACCAACTTGACTTTCCTACTGCTGAATTTTATATGACTTGTGAATAGTGTGTTTTGGGAGCTTAAAAACTAACTTTAAAAAATAATTTAAAAAAACTAACTTTATAAAGAATTTAGAGTAGTGTTCGCTGAGCTGTGGGAGAACGTCACAGCACCAGTACCTCCTCCGGGAATGTGCTGCATAGCTTGCTGTTTGCAAAGTACTTCACAAAGTTTGGAGAAGAGTGGAATTAAGAGATTTTTTTATGTGGAAAATTTTGAAATCTGTGCATATAAGGGGGTCTCATAAAATATCATAGTGCCTATTGTAAGTGGACAGTGCCTATTGTAAGGAAACTATGCTTGGAATTCAGATTTTTTTGTAATAATTTTTTTTAAGATTATTTATTTTTATTGGACAGATTTTTACAGAGAGAAGGCGAGACAGAAAGATCTTCCATCTGCTGGTTCACTCACCAAGTGGCCATGGTGGCCGGAGCTGAGCCAATCTGAAACCAGGAGCCTCTTCCAGTCCTGAGGCTTTGGACCATCCTTTACTGCTTTCTCAGGCCACAAGTAGGGAGCTGGATGGAAAGTGGAGCAGCCGGGATACGAACCGAATGGGCTGCTGAGGCTCACAGGTGAAGAATTAGTGTGCTGCGCCACTGTGCCAGGCCCATCTCTGATGGTGAAATTCTAATCCTTTTTTGTGCTGAAACAGCCCCCATACCCCCAGCTAGGTGCACTGTTGGGACTCTGCATTCATTGTATAGAAGCTCGGGGCTTTTGAGAAAATAAGTCTAAAATGAAATGTGGTTGGATTAACGTGGTAAAATCCTTTCCAGGCAGAGGGGCTGATTTGAGTAAGCCTCCATGTCGAAAAGCAAAGGAAATCCGGAAAGAAAGGAAAAGGTTAAAACTGCTGCAGAGAGGCTCGTGTGCAGAGGGCTTCCAGGCCCAAGGTCAGCCGCCCAAGGCCAAGTCCAACCAGCCCAAGTCCCTTGAAGAACTGATCTTTGAATCTTTGCCGGAGAATGCATCACACAAGTTAGAGGTACTTTGCTTTTTGTTTGTTACTGTTTGTTTTCTTTTTGTTGTTGTTGTTATATGGTTTCAGTTGAAGTTACAGTAATGTTTATGATTCCTTATCTGAATAATAAGAAACCGAGAGATCTGAGTTGGAGAAGGATTTGTATTTCCCAAACCCACTGCTATTTTGAAGAAATCATTTTTTATTTAGAAAATTTTTAAGACTATATAGGCTACTGAATAGTTGGCTGCTGAAGTTGTGAGAACAGTGGCAGCTTGACTTGTTGCTTTACTGGATGCTCTGGCTTTTTGTGTCCCTTGGTTAATCTTTAACGCTTGAAATGAAAAATACTGCTTAAAATTTTATTTTTGAAATTTGGATAGTAAAAAGATAATTTCAACAGACCCATTTGGCAGATGTTTATCCAGTCATCCAGGGACAGGCACGTCACACAGGGAAGCCAGGAGTTCGGAAGTGCACAGTGTTAAATTATACTCCTGCAGTCCTCTCTCAGGAGTGGCCCCAAACCGTCCAGGCACCGTGGATGTTTTGGAACTAAACTCCACTCACCTTGATTTATATTCCTGGATCAAATTCAGATTTTCAGTATTAGGTTGTGTAAAATACAGACTTCCAGCCTAAAACATTAGCTGTATGATTTTATCAGATTCTTATACCTGATTGGCAATTGGTCAGCACTTGATTTTATAATTTAATGTCGTCTAAAACACTTATAACTAAAGAGCTGATAATAAAAATGAACTTGAATGTGTCCTCAATGTTAGGACAATATGCACAGTTTGTTAGACCTAGTTTTTTAACTAGAGGCTGAGAATCTGTGCTGGTTCACTTGCCACATGCCTGCAGTGGTCAGCATTGGGCCGGGCCGAGCCAAGAGCTCCATCAGGGTGGCCCTTCGAGGATCCTGAACCCCGTTTCGGCTCCCACGACTGCTGAGTCAAGGCCAGGTGCCCCCCTGGGGAACGCGGCGTCCTGGCTGCTCAGCCGAAAGCCGCCCTTGGACCTCAGCTCCGCTTTACCAGTGTTGGCTGCTCGGATTGTATTACTGAGTTTCCTCCTGCCACACTTGTAAAGAGAGATGAACATACTGCTTAAAATATTTTGAATTAGAATATTTCATGAAGGCTCATGTTTTTATCCTGGATGGTACTCTGTCCTGGAACCCGGTGCACGTAAGAACTCTCCAGAAGCCAGCTGGGGCTGAGCTTGACGTGGTTAAGCCGCCTCTCACGCTGGCCTTCCATATGGGCGTTGGTCTGAATCCTGGCTGTTCCACTTCCTGTCCTGCCTGCGTGGGAGACCTGAGTGAAGCTCCAGTTCCTGTAGTTGGGCCAGGCTGGAGAGTGAACCAGTGGATGGAAGAGCTCTTCCTGTGACTATCAGAAATAAATCAGTCTTTTTTTTTTTTTAAAGATTTATTTTATTTTTATTACAAAGTCAGATATACTGAGAGGAGGAGAGACAGAGAGGAAGTGGAGCTGCCGGGACTAGAACCAGCGGCCATATGGGATCAAGGTGAGGACCTTAGCCACTAGGCCACGCTGCCGAGCCCATAAATCAGTCTTACATGACACATAGCACAGCATAACACACCACCCTTTTTTTCAATGTGGTGACACTCAGGAAGGATGTGTAGAGACTTCCTGTCCACTGGGTGTCACTCTTCCTCCATGGAAGAGAGTGTTACGGCACACAAAATTTCCAGTTAGGTTTCTGTGCCGTTGCATTAGATTTTTTTGTCCCACTCTTCTGTTTTGCTAGCTCGTCAGCTGGTTAGCAGCTAATGCCAAAGTAAATTCTAGCCATTGCAACATATAATTACTGGTTTTAATTTGTCTTCATTTTACATGCAAGAAAAGTAATTCATAGAGAATTAATGGGCGTGGTCAGTAGGATGACATTGTAAGGAAATTTGACTTCCCAACCTTCCTTTACCATGCTGGTGCGGGGAATGAAAGAATTCCAGACAATGTTCAGTTTTCAGTTTCTGAGAGTGGATTTCCTGTAATGAAAGCTTAGAGGTAGGTTTGTGTGTGAGTGCCAGGGTTGTTGCACCTGCCAGCCTGCAGTCATGGCAGCTGCCACAATCCAGTCAGAGGTTCCAGTGAGTCTCAGGGTTGCAGTGTATCTTTTCTGCTTATTGTTGATTTTTTTTAAAGGTTAAAACTTTGTGTCTAATTTTGTATTGAAACTTACTTTGATGGTGGGAGTTGCCGTTGGAATGAATGAACGAGTAACTTAACAAACGTTGTTTTTTAACTCCTTCTGAAGGTGAGGGTGGTGAGATCATCTCCCCCAAGTTCTCAGTTCAAAGCCACATTTCAGGAGTCTTACCAACTCTATAAACGTTACCAGATGGTTGTGCACAAGGACCCACCTGACAAACCAACTGTGAGCCAGGTCAGCACGCCAAGTGTAATTTTTCTGGGTAAACAAAGCCTTCCCTCCATTTGGTTTCTTTGTATGAAATCTTGGTTTCCTTGTGATACATATTACTTATGTTCAGTTTGAGGCGTATCTGTGAAAAGATAGGGCTGAATATACGAGCTTTCTGAAAGTGCCAATTTGAGTAGTCATACATCATTCCAGTGTGGACAAAGTGTCACGTGAAATTGCCTTTATTTAGAGTAACTGTTGACGTGCGTTTATCTGAAGATAGTAAAAAGAGCCTCAGGCTGTGCCGTCTTTGTCCACACGGTTAGCGTGCTTTACTGGTGTATGAGAGTCACGTGTTGAAGAAGGTTGTGAGAGCTAAACTCCCCAGTTTGGGCACAGCTGAGGGGGACAGGAAAGCTAGATGGCAGAATGCTTCAACGCAAGTCCTCCTTGTATGCTGGTAATTTTGTAAATCAGATGACCCAGAGAAAATCCAAAAGGGAAGAGTTCCAACACCCAGTACAGAGGTGACAAGCAGTGGCTGTGGTCCCAGCAGAGATGTTGACTCTAGGGAGTGCACACAGCCACAGTTGGTGGCTAACCCAGATGGCCTTGGCTGTCGGTGAGCGTCCGTGTGATGTGCCAGCCCACGTTAGTGACGGATTCCGCTGCTGAGCTTCGGATTTGCGGAGGTTCTGCTCTAGCCTCACCTTCAGAAGCACGCCGTTGGTGGAGATCTTTCAACAGCGTCTGCTTCTGTTTCCTTGCTCTGAAGGTGAGGTTAGTACCTGTCTCCTTTGAGGACCCAGAATTCAAGTCGTCCTTCAGCCAGTCCTTTTCTTTATATGCCAAGTATCAAATGAGCATACACCAGGATCCGCCCGAGGAGTGTGGGAAGACAGAGGTACTGTTGGTTAACTCTTTCTCCTGTGTTGATGGGGCTGTCTGAAGGAGCATGGTAGGTATGTCACCTCCCTTTGCTGTTCCAGAAGTGGAAGCACTGATCATTGCAGAGTGGGTTACTCAACTGTGAAAATGAGTCTGACCGGCCAGGGCCGGCATGTTAATAAGCCTGCCAGGGACAGGGTTGTGGGTGCAGGCTTCGTGTGAGCTGCTCAGGAACCTGGATGGAGCCAGTTCCTGCACCAGACCTCCGCTAGTCCATCACTGAGCTCAGCCTGCCGAGCAAGTGGAGCCTGTGACTTGAGGAAACTTCTAGCCAGCTGGTACTCTGGGCCTTCAGAAAGGTCATGGAAAATGAATACAGTGAAGAAATTGCATGGGTTCCAAAAATTTTTGCACCCAAAAACTGTTTTATTTGAGGGGCAGATTCACAGAGAATGGACAAGGAGAAGGGCAGGATCCTCCGCTGGTTAACTTCCCAGCAGGCAGCAGCAGCCAGCAGCAGCCAGAGCTGAGCCAGAGCCAGGAACCTCTTCCATGTCTTCCACGTGGGTATGGAATCCTGTGGCTTCTGCCCATCTGCTATTTCTTTCCCAGGTCATAAGCAGACAGCTGACTGGGAACTAGAGCAGCAGGGACCTGAACTGGCGGCAGCAGAGACGCTGGTACCTATAGGTGGAGAATTAGCCAATTGATCCATCATGCTGTCCCCAAGACTGCAGACAGAGAGGAAGATCTTGCATCCGATGATTCACTCCCCAAGTGGCCGCAACAGCCGGAGCTGAGCCAATCTAAAGCCAGGACGTTCTTCTGGGTCTCCCATGTGGGCACAGGGTTCCAAGGCTTCGGCCATCCTCGACTGCTTTCCCAGGCCACAAGCAGAACTGGCCCCCATACGGGGTCCCGGTGTGCGCACGGCAAGGACTTTAGCTGCTAGGCCACCGCGCCAGGCCCGATGCTGCACTTTTGATCCAGCTGTCAGCTCATGTACCTGGTAGAGCATGGAAAGATGGCTTGAGCGCTTGTGTCCCTGGTCCCCAACATGGGAGACTTGGAGGGAGTCCTGGCTACCGGCTTCACCCTGGACCACACCTGACCATTTTGTCCATTTAGGGAGTGAACCAGTGGATGGGAGATTTGTCTCTCTCCCTCTCTGTGTAATTCTGCCTTTCAAATAAATCTAAAAATAAGTAAATAAATTATATAACCTCACTATCATACCCATCAAAATGCACAATAATTATGTCATCTAATACCCTGTATATGTATGATTTTATCTGGTTGTGTCAAAAACATCTTTTTTTTAATCTTTGATATGTTTGAACTAAAATCCATAAAGGGTGTACTACCTTCACTTTTTACTACATTCTTTCAAGCACCTTAATTTGTGACAAATATCTGGCCTCTGAGATTTTGTTTAAGAAGCTAGGTCATTTGTGTTTTGCTTCCTGGGGTGAGTTTTGGTCTTCCAGTCATGCCCTGGTTAAAGTACCTACATCCTACATCGGAGTGTTTGGATTCTAGTTGTGGTTCCTCATTGCACTTGCCTGCTGCAGGAAACCTGGGTAAGTGGTGATCAAGTGGTTGGGCCACTTATGTGTGAGACCTGAATTGCATTCCAAGTCCTGGCTTGGCCCCCTGCCCACTCCCAGCCATCTGTTGCAAGCATTTGGGAAATGAACCAGCAGATAGAAGAACCGTCCCTTGCCCCTGGCTTTCTGTCTCTTGTTTCCAGAAAATTACTTCTCTTCATTGTTGATTCTTTTTGAAAGTGTAAATGGATATGCTGTGTGTTTTGTTTGTGGATGTGCCTGTGTGTGAACTGTTAGGGGATGTGTGTATGCATTTCCAGAAACGTGTGTTGACACCACAAGTGGCAGTACACGTGTGCCCGCTTGCTTTCTAACAGCAACGTAGGGGACCTGCCGTAGTTTTCTGTGTTTACTGTTTATAAGCTGGAGGCTACTCCTTAGCAGCGTTTGGAGAGGGGTTCAGCATTCCATCTTACAGCTCTCAGATCTGTACAGGCGGACACTGGGCAGTCTAGTCTTCGCGGTTACATTCAGTGAGTATGCTTACATGTTGCAGGTTTGATTTTGGTCAGTGTGTTTTGTTGCAAGTTGGCAGAGTGCTGAGTTAAAAGTAAATTACTCTCCATAAGGCTTGTACCACGTTCCTTATAGCCAACAATTTTGAGGATGTCTGTAATTCTCTGGCCACAATCAGAGTGTTTTATAAGAATTTAGGGTTTTGTTGTGTGTGAATAGGAATATGTTTTCTGTGGTTTTAATTTTCATTCCTTTTATAAGTGAGTTTGAGCGTATTAAGGTTTAAAGGCTGTTTGCGTTTTTTTCTTCTGCAAGCCATTTTATCTTAGCTATTGTTTTTGAAAGGATGTTCTTTTTTTTGTTTCATTTCTTAGAAACTCTTAGCACGCATGTGTGTCGGCTCTGATGAACACTGTAATCATTTTCTGGTTTGATTTGTCTTTTTATTTTGTTGATTGTGTTTTGACTCGGCAGCGTTGTTTTTATGTCTGAGGCAGGAACTGCTGGCTTCCTGACCTCCTGGAAGCATCCTTAGGTGTGCCTCTCCCTGTTTCCCGGTGGCCGTCTGACCTCAGGCCTGTGGTGTAGAGATGGGTGCTATCAGGGCAGTGTACCTCATCCTCCAGCAGTGACGTCAGCACCAAGCACCACTGGCTTCCTGCCTGGTGACGTCAGCAGCAGTCCTGAGGAAGGTTCTGCTTGTTCCAGCTCTGAGATGTGGCCTTGTCGCTGGGACTGTCGCTGTGGTTGTGTCTGACGGGGTGGAGGAACCACTTACTGTAAAGAGGCTGTTGGGGCGGGTCCCATGGTAAGGTTGGATAGCCCAGGTCAGGGAGAGGCCTCGAGGCTGACTCCTGGTCGGGCGTGACTGGACTTGAAGTGAGCAGTGGTAGGAAGAGGCTGTTGGGGAAACCAGGCGGTGGGATTGCTGTGGCTTTGGCAGTGGACTTGAAGAATGTGGAGTTGGGAGTGGCCAAGAGCAGAGTCCGGATTGGCCTCCAGCACCTACCTCCCCCACACCAAACCCAGTTTCTGGCTTGCCTGAGTGAGTGTGCCGTGGTGACGTTATCCAAGGTAAGCAGAACTGTGGGCATTGAGATGGCGGTCCCCCAGAACTCAGGCCAGGCGCTGCCACTTAGCAGCTAGAGCTCCCAGACCTGCAGATGGAACCCCTCAGCAGAAGGCAGAGTGCACGTGGCTTGATGGATACAGAAGTCACAACTGTGGTAGATGAGATGAGTGGGCATAAAGGTGGAGGAGAGATGTGTAGTCTTCAGCCCAAGAAGGTGATTTGTACTTGGCTGTTAGAGAAACAGAAACTAGCAGAAGGGAAAATTAAAGACAAAGAACAGAAAAATAACCCTGCCTGGAGCGGAGCCTGTAGGCATCTGAGGGCATCTGGGGTGCCGGTGGCTTGAGTGGCATGGGACAAGCCTTTAAGAGCAGTGGTCCCTCCTGTCCTGTCCCGGTCCTGCCTGGGGCCCAGGGGCCTGTGCAGGGCAGCGGTCCCTCCTGTCCTTTCCCGAGCCCAGGGGCCTGTCTGGGGCAGCGGTCCCTCCTGTCCTTTCCTGAGCCCAGGGGCCTGTCCAGAGCAGCAGTCCCTCCTGTCCTTTCCCGGGCCCAGGGACCTGTCCAGGGCAGCGGTCCCTCCTGTCCTTTCCCGAGCCCAGGGGCCTGTCCAGGGCAGCGGTCCCTCCTGTCCTTTCCCGGGCCCAGGGGCCTGTGCAGGGCAGCGGTCCCTCCTGTCCTTTCCCGGGCCCAGGGGCCTGGGGCCCAGGGGCCTGTGCAGGGCAGCGGTCCCTCCTGTCCTTTCCTGGGCCCAGGGGCCTGTCCGGGGCAGCGGTCCCTCCTGTCCTTTCCTGGGCCCAGGGGCCTGTCCAGGGCAGCAGTCCCTCCCTGCCCTAAGGAATGTTCTCCATGGCCTTGCAACCGCACCTTTCTACGTCACCCAGAGCCCAGTTGAGAGTTCTGCCCTCGGGTCTTCATTCAGTGTGAATGCATTGGAAACACGGGTTTCGCCAAGCGGCTGAGCTGCCCGCTGTCCACATGGAGTGCCCGGAGCAGTTCCAGCCTCGTGCTCACTGACTGTGCAGACCCCGGGAGCCAGCAATGCCACCCCAGAACTTCCTGCCACCTACAAGGGACACCTGGCCTGCACTGTCCCTCCTGGCCATTGGGAGGCGTTTGGGAGTGGACGAAAGAGGGGAATGCACTCTTGCAGATAAATAAAAAATAAAATATAAAAAGTGAAAGGATTACATGCCTAAATTAGGGGAAATTGTTCTATCTCCAAATTTCAAAAACAGAACTGTATATATAGGGTCTAAATGAAACCCATTTCAGATTCACAGAAGCAGGCTGAAGGCAAAAAGATAAAAATTATCATGCGAAAGTGAACCAAATGCTGGAGACAAAACATTTTAAAATAATTCAATTATTGGAGATGACGAATGGGGCAAAATATAATCATTTATGTGATGAGGCTTGTATGTAAAACAGATGACCTCTACAAGTCAAACAAAAATGAGCACACAAGTTTAGAAATCTTTGTAAAAAAAAAAAAAAGAAAAATACAAAACTGGAAGCAAAAGCGTAAGCAGCGATGCTGCAGGGAGCTGTTAACCAAAGCACGCTGAGAGATCACCCATGCCCACCAGGACCAGCGTGTGTGTGTGCACTCTAATTTACAACGCAAAGCAAGCAAATGTTGGCGAGACTACAGGAACGTAGGCCCCTCATGTGCTCCGACCATTCTAAACGGTGCAGTGCTTTGAGAACAGTCTGGCAGTTCCTCAGAAGGAAAAACAGCTTTACCGTACACCACAGCAATTCCACACGTAGGAAAACATATTCAAGAGAGAGAAGACAGAAAGCCACCTACAGATTTGTTCGCGAGTGTTCAAAGCTGAATGTTAAAAGGTGAAATGCCAAATGGCGCCCAGTGCATGAGTCAGTACGGTAAGATCTGTGATGCAGTGAGTTCCTGCTCAGGTGTAGAAAGAAATGAGGTAGTGATACTGCTACAGCATTAGTGATACATGCTACAACATTAGTAATACATGCTACAACATGTGTGACTTGGGAACAACATGCTCAGGGGCTCAGCTGGTTGATCTTCCACCTGCAAGTGCCAGCATCCCATGTGGGCACCAGTTTGTGTCCTGGCTGCCCCACTTCGCATCCGGCTCCCTGCCTGGGAAAGCAGAAGATGACAGCCCAAAGCCTTGAGACTGCAAGACCCAGTTGAAGCTCCTGGTTCCTAGCTTTGGATCACCTCAGCTCTTCGCTTTATAGCCATTTGGGGAGTGAACCAGCGGATAGAGATCCTTCTGTCTGCCCTTCACTGCATAATTCTGCCTTTGCAATAAAAATTGATCTTTAGAAGCAAGAGAACGTACTCAAGTGAGTACCCAGCACAGAAGGCCACAGTACTGCCTGATTCCATTCTCCTGGAATGTCCACAGCAGGCAGCTCCAGAGGCAGCTCTCCGGCTGATGGAAACATTCTGAAGTTAACTGGTGATGTTGGTTGCATAACTCTGTGACTACAAAGCTCTTGAACCGTACACTTTGAAGGTTTGAACTCAGTGTCCACTTAATTATATGCCGTGTGATTATTGTACCTCAATGACCCTTGTGTGGAGAAAGGCACGGCTCAGCACTGGCCGCAGGAGGCAGTCTGCGTGACTTCTTAGAGAACACACTCCGGGCCTTGACCTCCTGAAGCGAGCCAGGCCTCTTTGGTTTCTTTTCCAGAAGTTTCACAACATGGAGCTCATCTTCTGTCCCTAAGTGCCCGCCTTCCCCTTCTGTTTCATGATTATCCTTGTGATGTAATTATAAAAATCTGCATTAATTAAAATGGCTCTGTATAACATCTGAGTTGTAACAAAATTCTGAGAACTGAATCGCTCGCTCACCAGCTCTCCTGAGACGTGACAGGCCAGCCCCAGCACAGCCCTGCCCCAGCCCTGCCCCAGCTCAGCCCAGCCCTGCTCCAGCACAGCCCAGCCTTGCCCCAGCACAGCACAGCCCTGCCCCAGCACGGCCCAGCCCTGCCCCAGCACAGCACAGCCCTGCCCCAGCACAGCCCTGCCCCAGCCCAGCCCAGCCCTGCCCCAGCATAGCCTAGCCCTGCCCCAGCACAGCCCTGCTCCAGCACAGCCCTGCCCCAGCTCAGCCCAGCCCAGCCCTGCCCCAGCCCTGCCCCAGCTCAGCCCAGCCCTGCTCCAGCTCAGCCCAGCCCTGCTCCAGCACAGCCCAGCCTTGCCCCAGCACAGCACAGCCCTGCCCCAGCACGGCCCAGCCCTGCCCCAGCACAGCACAGCCCTGCCCCAGCACAGCCCTGCCCCAGCACAGCCCAGCCCAGCCCAGCCCAGCCCTGCCCCAGCACAGCCCTGCCCCAGCCCACCCCTGCCCCAGCCCAGCACAGCCCTGCCCCAGCACAGCCCTGCCCCAGCACAGCCCAGCCCTGCCCCAGCACAGCCCTTCCCCAGCCCAGCCCTGCCCCAGCACAGCCCTGCCCCAGCACAGCCCTGCCCCAGCACAGCCCTGCCCCAGCACAGCCCAGCCCCAGCCTGCCAGTCGCCCCAGGACCTGATGTCCAGCAGGGGCTCCATGGAGCTGCTGCTGCTGGGCCTTTGGGTGTTTTTTTTTTTTTTTTTTTTTTTTTTTTTTTTTTTTTTTAAGATTTGTTTATTGGAAAAGCAGATCAGATTTACAAAGAGGAGAGAGAGAGAGAGTTCTTGGCTCCATTGGAAGTACAGCTGGTGGCCACGCGGTTCCCCACGTGGACGCTTGTGGAGTGAGTGTTCATTGAAGGAAGGTCCTGGCGGTGGCAGTGACCCTCTCTGTGTGTGTTTTAAGGAATCTTTTAAAGAAAAGACTGATGAACTGTGTCAGAGCAGTTAGATGTTTAAAAGGTGCTTTTTTGTTTCTGTTCTTTTAAAGTTATGTCCCTGGGGTTAGTAAGTAAATCTGGATTACATAGTTTAACCTACACAAGAGCTTTCAGGTCAGGCTGTCGGGTCTCCTGGGTGGAGGTCACGGAGTGGCGAAGCCCTCCTTGGCCGTGGTCGGGCTTCCAGAGCGGCCACTCTCGGCCAGGTGGAGTGCCAGCCTCACTCGTGTCTCCTTGTTGGAGTCCGTGGCATCCTCGCTGTCACCACCTCCTTGCTGTGGGCTCCATCCTTGTTAACGATGAGGTTATTTCAGGCTTTTTACTGTGCTTTTCTAGGAAACACTTCAGCTTAGTTTGGAGAACTTCTGAGAGACTGAAATGTTAGGAGACATCCACTTCTGCAGGTACTTGTTTTGGGAAAGCTGACCTATTTGGGCATCTGTGATTTGACAGTGTAGGAGAGCCAAGGGGACAAAGTCCTGATAGTTGGTACACAGTGACCTCACGGAGACCTTGAAGGCATGGAGTCCACACCTGCCATCTCGGTGCTCCCACTAGAGGGCGCCTGTGCCTTTGGACCTGGTCCAGTAGCTGTGTGGGCCCTGTGGGCAGTAGTGGGCAGCTGTGGGCAGCTGTAGGCAGCAGGGGCACAGGAATGAATGCTTGCTTCCCTTCTGCCAGGCCTGAGAAGTAATTGCAATGAGGCATTGAAGTGATAATTACAAGTGATTCTTTGTTGGTTAAAGGATTTAAATACTTCCTAGTCTTAACTTCAGAGGCTTTTGGCTTCATTTTTTCTCCTCTTAGTACTCTGTATATGAAAATAGCAAAGCTTTATGTTGGAATAATTACTCAGTGTATCAGAGAATTGACACCCTCCCTTAATTATGCAGAGACCAGAGGCATGTACTATTTTATAAATATTTAACCCTGGCATATAATTAACAGAATTTGAAAGAAGGCAAGATCTGGGCATTTTGAAGTCTTTAAAAATATTTTTAGGGCCTGAGCTAATTTACTGGAACAAAGTAGAGAACTTAAGCAATTATTTGTATGAATGAAAAAGGTTCTTTTCTTTCTTTTTTTCTATTTTAAATTTGGAAAGGCAGACAGAAAGAGTAGATATAGAGAGAAAGATCTTCCATCTGTTGGTTGGCTCCCCACGTGGCTGCAGTGGCTGGAGTGGAGCTGATCTGAAGCCAGGAGCCAGGAGCTTCTGGGATCCCATGTGGGTGCAGGTCCCAAGGATTAGGGCCAACTTTCACTGCTTTCCCAGGCCATAAGCAGGGAGCTGGACGGGAAATAGATGTTATCGGTGCCTGTTTGGGATGCTGGTACCTGCAAGAGGAAGCATTTTGCCATCACGTCGGACTCTTGGTTTCTTATTTGTTAATATGGGAGGAAGATACTATGGAAGGGTCTCTTGTGAGGATTAAGTAAGATTGTTAAGGTCATAGTTGTGACCGTGCTTGGACAGACAGGTTCTGGAGAGTGGACGGTGATGCGCTGTTGGGTATCGGCAGAAGCACTGAGGCCGCGTGCTTTGGTACACGCAGGCAGCATCTGCACGTGCAAGGGTACTTCTTGTTTTGCCATTTTAATTCACATATTCATTGGAATCAAAAGGCTGCATATGTTTTAAATCTCAATATTAAATTAGAATCAGTCTTTCAGAGGGATAAAAGTAATATTCAGAACCACTCAGTTTGACTCATCAACATATGATTTTAGTCTTCAAAGGAAGAATTTTGAGTAGGCCTTGGTTCATCTTGCTGCACCACATGAAACATACACAGGGCGTTACTTGGTGAGGGTTGATGGGTGTGCGTTGCTGTGTTTAGAAGTGCAGAGCGGGGAGTTTGCTTTCTGACTGTGGTAGTGCAACTTCTTGCTTGTACTTGGAGTGTGTTTCTTCTTTCGATAAATTAGCTGTTTGAGGTACTGTAATGGATAGCATATTTTGTACTTGTTACACAAATTTATGTAAATGCTATGCCAGGATCTGGAGCCATGCCCACTGCCCCACAGAGAGAGCTGGGAATGGGGTCAGAACTCCGTGCCCGCTGGGAGCATGGGGGAGTGTTGGTGGAGCATCCAGAAGGAAGTGCCTAGGAGAATGCAGGGTGGCCACGTGAAAAGCACGTGGAGACTCGGAGCAAAAAGGGCGGTTTAAGTGTTGTCAAAAGCTCCTGACAATTTGCCTAACAGCAAGTGGAAGCTGCTTTTAATTTCCTGTGTGCCTGCACCAAGCTGAGCACGTTGGAGGGAGTGCGGAGCTCGTGTGATAGGAGCGGTGCTGCTGTCCCGTTTGGCTTTAGCATTTGTATGTTAGGTCTGTTTTTTCCATTAAGTCTCAGTGGCGTCAAGTTTTATGACCTTCTGGTAACATTTGACAAGTGAGCGGTACTACCTATTGAGGACTAGAAGTTTGTGGTTTTGCTGTGGTAATTCATTTTAATCACCAAACAATTTTAGATAACTGCATGGGCAAAAAGCAGTCAATATTTTCTTCTCAGTTAAAGTGTAAAAAATGGAAATTATGATTATTTATCCAGTGCATGATTCTCTTAACTTGCGTAAAAATAGGAAGTATATTGATGTAGATTTGTAAATATTGATTAAATATTTGTTGATTCTTATGGAAGAGTCATTCTTGAAACTGTGATTTTATATTTGTGCTTTGGATGAATGTTATATTTCTTCTGGCTGTGAAGGATTGTGGCTTTAATTTAATCAATGAAGCATTTAATTCCTGGCATGTCACAGTCAGGATATGATAGAGGGATGAACCTAAGGCATAGTCTTACACTTTGACTAGTTAATTTTTGAAAGGCAGAATTCGAGAATCTTCTGTCTGCTGGTTCACTGTCCACATGGGTGCAGTGACCAGGTGAAGAAGAGGTTGTTTGCAGCATAGCGTGGGAGAGGTGTGTGCTGGCGAGGCCGCTGGCTGTGGGCAGTGGGCAGCGCTGAACCGGAAGGGGTGCTGCTGACCTCCGTGTCCTAGGGCTCACCCCGCTGTGCAGCGCCATAACCATGAGATTCATCCACAGTGCCTGCACAGCTGGTGGGTTTTTTTTCAGCATGGGTAGAGGGTGATGTGCCCATCCTGTAGTGGGGGACGTGTAGCTAGTTCTGGTTTTGTCCTGTTAGGAATCAAGCTCCTGTGAATATTCTTGCATATCTCTTTTGATGGACATACCACTTTCTTCCCTTGTGTATTTGCCTAGGAGCTAAATTGTTCCATCATGGAGTAAATGTATGTTTTATAAATAGGGCCGGTTTGCCTTAGTGCTTCTACTGCATGAACATATAGGCTTAGTGTCCCAGTTGCTCACCAGTAGTTGGTATTGTTGAAACTTTAGTTTTAGACCTTTGCTATGTATGTAGCAATATTGCATTGGAATTTTGATTTGCTATTTGTTGCTAACTAAATAATACAATAAAGAAATAATTGACCAATGGAATAGCCTTCCTGTTGTTAAGTACATTTTTGGGTTTTGTCCCTTGCCTTTAAAAACTGGCGTCCTTAGGGTTGTTACTGAGAGTTCTCCGTGGGCTCAGGGTGTGAGTCCTGTTGTCTGTGGTATATGTGTAGCCTTGATCTGGAAGTAACTCTCCTCCATAGCGAGAAAAACACAACCTGGGAAAGAATGTTATTTTGAAAAACTTTCAACTCTCAGGCATTTTTGAACTCTCAAATTGCAGTTTAAGACAGGCAGTGAGTGATTTTAACACTTTTTTTTTTTTCAAAAGAAATTTTGGTGCCAGTGTTGACTCACGAGTTCAGGGTTTTTTCCTCTTAAACACTCCTAAAATGATTTCCACACCTCTCAGGTGTCCTTGGGCCTTAGTGGTAGTACTTACTGATGTTAACACATCTTGAGGTGGTCGGGCCTGTGGCAGGAAGCATCTCTGCCTGGGGTAGTCTGCAGCGCTGCTGTGAGAGGCCGGTCCTCTGATGTCCTTGTAACTGACCTCCTATTCTTTGAATTTTGGTGTGCACTCTGTTTATGGTTGCTGTTGGTCATGGTGAAAATCAGTTTTAAAAAATTTGTTAATTTTTATTTCAAAGACAGATTTAGAGAGAGTGTGAGAGAGAGGTCTTGCATCTGCTGGTTCACTCCCCAAATGGTCGCAATGTCTAGAGCTGAGCTGATCTGAAGCCAGGGACCAGGAAACTCTTTGGGGTCTGCCGTGAGGATCCAGGGTCCCAAGGCTTTGGCCCATGCTGCATCTGCTCCCAGGCCACAAGCAGGGAGCTGGGTGGGAAGTGGGGCAGCCAGGACATAAGCCAGTGCTGATGTGGGATGTTGGCACTTGTAGGTTGGAGATTAACCAGTTGAGCCATGTGCTGCCCCAGCAATTCTCCTAGTCCTTTTCTCTTTTTTTCTTTCCATGTTTTCTTTTTTTCTTTCAAAGGCAAAGTTAGAGAAAGAGAGAAGAGAGAGCACTTCTGTGCAGTAGTTTCCTTCCCAAATGGCTGCAGTAGTCAGGGCTGGGCCAGATCGAAGCCAGGAGGAGCAGCTTCTTCTGGGACTCCCACGGGGGTGCAGTGGCCCACGGATCTGGGTGAACTGCTTTCCCAGGCTCGTAGCCGGGAGCTGAACTGGATGTGGAGTGGCTGGGGTTGAACTGACACGCAGAAGAGATGCTGGTGCACAGGTCATGGCCTGACTTGCTGTGCTACAGCGCCGCTCCTGACTCCATTCGGAGTGTAGTTCGCTAAGATAATTTTGAATGGGGGAAAAAGTGGAAGAAGCAGGGCCAGTCGGGAGGTGTGGAGCACAAGCACACACCCACGTGAGACTCAGGATATTAACAAGAGACCCCGATGCCTTTTATGCCTTGGTTCTAAATATGGAGCAGACTTCTCGTGCTCAGAAAAAACAAACAAAAAACAACTTCAAGACTTGGGACACCACCATCTTGTATTGAAGTCCACAGGACTAAGTGGTCCTGCCTGTGATTCCGGTTGGTTTCCTGTGACTTCTCATCCTGGGCAGGTAGGGGTGATGGCCTAAGCACAGGGGTCCTTGGCACCCCAATGAAAGGCTGGAGTTCCTGACACCTGCCCGAGGCTGGCCCGCCCCCAGGTGCTATGGGCAGTTAGCCGGCTACTTGAAGCTCACTCAGGCTCTTTCTTTTTTACTCTCTCCTTTTCAGATAAATACATAAACCTAAAAAGTATTACAAAACCTAAAAGTATTACAAAATAATAGTTGACAATTTTTATGACTATTTTATCAAGAGTATCAAATTGATAATGTTAAAGATGTAAGTTCCGTGTTAGTAACAATATTAAGTTCTGGAAAATGCCAGGCAGGTTACTCCTGTTTTTAATGATTGTGAATCAAAAACTTCCTAAAATTAACCTTTTAAATGGGTGGATTGAAAGACAAAGGGACTGTTTGTTTGCAGTTGAAATTATGCATCATTTTCTTGTCTGTTAAGTTGTAAGGTTTTTGGTGCAGTATTAGTCTGTTTTCTCAATATTTTGTCTGGATATCTAGACTAGAATCTTAATCATTAACTGTGGTTATTATTTCTTTAAATTTGTTTGAGAGACTGAGTGAGCTCCCATCGGCTGGATCACTCCCCAGATGCCCCTGTGACCCCTCGTTGAGGTCAGCTGTGAGGTCACAGTGAGGTCAGCAGTGGTTTGCAGTGACGCTGACAGTGAGATCACAGGTCAGTAGTGATGTCACAGTGAGGTCACAGTGAGGCCATCCGGGATCTTGCCCCAGGCCTCCCCTGTGCTTGCTGAGTCATCACTCCTGCTTGCTGCCATCTGCATTTGTAGGGAACTGCCTTCTGGACCCAGAGGTGCACACTGACCCCAGTCCCCCGGCCAGGAGATATGGCGTTCAAACCACCAGCACAAATGCCCCACCCACACATTTATTCCATAGTGTGATTGGAAAAATGAGATTAATAGTGGTTTCTGGCTGTTACTGTAGTGTTTCTTTAAAAAAAAAAGACTTTATTTTAGTAGTATTGTGAGTCACATCCTAACTGAACCATAAGTTTTCCTTACACTACTCAGATACCATGATGGCATTTGTTAATCTCACTAAGGAGGATTTATTAAGTGATTAGTGAAGTGGAACATGAATAGTTTTGGTTGTGATAGCAATGTGATTGTGTCTTATAACTTTATTATTTTATTGCTTTGGAAAACAAACAAAAAAAACTTTCTCGGGTTGGCAAAGGGGACGGCAGTGTTTTAGGTGTGTTTTGAAATGCTGTGACATGTTACACGTCCACACCCGCACACCAGGGAGTGTGTGTGAGTGTTACACACCCACACACCAAGGAGTGCACAGGCGTGTTACACCAACACACCAAGGCACTCATAGGCGTGTTACACACCAAGGGGCGCACAGACATGTTACACACCAACACACCAAGGAGCGCACAGGTGTGTTACACACCCACACACCAAGGAGCGCACAGGCGTGTCACACACCCACACACCAAGGAGCACACAGGGACAACACACACACCAGGGAGCACACACGCATGTTACACACCAACCAAGGTTCACACAGGCGTGTTACACACCAACACACCAAGGGTTGCACAGGCGTGTTACACACCCACACACCAAGGAGCACAGGGGCGTGTTACACACCCACCCACACACCAAGGAGCACACTGGTGTTACACACCTACACATCAAGGAAACACACAGGCGTGTTACACACCAAGGAGCTCACAGGTGTGTTACCAAGGAGTGCACACAGGTGTGTTACACACCCACATACCAAGGAGCGCACAGGCATGTTACACACCCACACACCAAGGAGCGCACAGGCGTGTTACACACCAACACACCAAGGGTGTACATCATGTTACGCACTCACCAAGGAGCACACAGGCGTGTTACACACCCACATACCAAGGAGCGCACAGGCATGTTACACACCCCCCCACACACACACACCAAGGAGCGTAGGGGTGTTACACACCAACACACCAGGGAGCGCAGGGGTGTGTCACACACTCACCAAGGAGTGCACAGGTGTGCTACACACTCACACCAAGGAGTACAGACGTGTTACACACCCACACACCAAGGAGCACACAGGCATGTTACACACCAACACACCAAGGAGCGCAGGGGTGTGTCACACACTCACCAAGGAGTGCACAGGTGTGCTACACACTCACACTAAGGTGTGAAGCATGGCAGTGGGACAAGGGTAGTCTTCTGACCAGTGAGTGATTAATCACATGGTTATTCAAGATGTTTTTTTTTCCAAAATAAGCTTTTATTTTAATAGTTTTTTTCTTGAGTTTTCTTGAAGTCCTGCCATTTTTTATTTATTTACAGTATCCTATATCCTAAGTAATGTGTTTGTTACTACAGATTCTGAGCCGTTTACAGATTTGTATAATAGTTGACATGCACTTGTGGTGAAATTGCAGAAAGCTGCAGCAGAAGGTCAGATTCTGACATAGCGCCTGGTTTTCGTGCTCTGGACTCAGCCGGTCTGCCAGCGGCTCGTCCCGACTCCAGGGGCTGGATGCCGCTGCACGCGAAGTCGGAGACCCGGAACTCGAATAGCAGTTTCAATAAACTTGTTTGGTTCATGTCAACATCATGAAAATATTTTATCATATCTTGCACTTTCAGAAAGTTCTGTTAACAATGAATATAATTAAATTTCATATTGATATTTGAATTGAGCAGTCTGTGTAGTCTGTGTTGTAGTGTGTCCTGTCTGGGGCAGAGCTGCTGCCTGCACTGGTGTGCATGGCTCACTTTGGTTCACTTTGTGTCTTTAACTCTTTTTTTTTTTTTTAGAAAACTTAGATTCCTCTCAAATTTGTGAATGTGAAGAGTTTTTAAAAACTGTACAGAGCAGTCGTGTTGTGAATTCTTGTGTTTATTTATTTGTGTTCTCATCGAATATCATGACTAAATTTTGTATCTAGACACTCCTCTCACAGTCCCCTCGCCCCACCACTGTGTTAAACTGGAAGGAAATTTCAGATACCACAATTTCATTTATATAAGTGTATGTCTGGAAACGAGAATATAGATTATTTGTGTCCTTCTGGCAAGCTTTGTAGAGAGCAGGTTAGTGCTTGGAGGTAGGGATGTTTGCATTTCATTGTAAACAGTTTGCGTTAACAAAGATCAAGCATTTATATTCTTGGATATTTAATTATTAGATTTTCATCTCAAAGGATGTAGAAAGTTGCTCCTGTAAATACCATCTGTGAAACAGTTCTGAGCTGTCATCTTCGTGTGTGAGAATGAAATGTCTGATTGCTCGTTGCAGAGCTCACCCACAACCTGCGTGTCATTTACTTATGCCCCTCTTTCTGGTGGCTTCGCTGGGTAGCTGCTGGAAGGCAGGCTTGTCACCGTTAACTTCAGGTGGTCATGTGAAACCTCTGTGTCAGAAAACCCAGGGCAGTTAAGGAGAAGGGAGGAGGGCCAGAGGGAGGGGAGAGAGTGAGCACACCAGGCTACCACTGCTGGGGGGTGAGGGCGGGCATGGGGGCTGTTGGTCCCTTCTCGCTCTCTCCACCCCCTCCCTTCCCCACTGTGACTGCTGGGAGCTTGGGGGGCGGGCGTGGGGGCTGTTGGTCCCTTCTCGCTCTCCCCACCCCCTCCCTTCCCCTCTGTGACTGCTGGGAGCTTGGGGGGTGGGCGTGGGGGCTGTTGGTCCCTTCTCGCTCTCCCCACCCCCCTCCCTTCCCCTCTGTGACTGCTGGGAGCTTGGGGGGTGGGCGTGGGGGCTGTTGGTCCCTTCTCACTCTCCCCACCCCCTCCCTTCCCCTCTGTGACTGCTGTCCTTGGTTCTCCCTTGTTTTGTGCTGTTGTCTTTCAACATTTGGTAAACTGTGTCCCTGGCACATGGGGTCAAGAAGGCTGAACATTCCTTCCTTAGATGGTATTTTTATTATTTAGGAGTTATGAAATAATACTGAAATCTAGATGAGCTGTTCTTTGTTTTTAGGAAAGAGTGTGAAAGAATGTTTATTTAAACAAATTGAAATACAGTATCTACTTTGGGTTAACTTGAACCTTTCTGTAGTCTGGATAAATTTTATAGTGTGTGAAATCCTTAATTTTGGATAGATCTTTGAATTTGTTTTAGATGTTCTTATTGGAAAATTATGTAATAATTATTCTTTTTCTATGTTTTCTCTTTTGCTGCCCGTTTGTTGGATGACTTTGACTGTCTTCCCATTTGACTCGCAGTTCACAAGGTTCCTTTGCAGTTCGCCATTGGAGGTAAGAGTTTGTTCATTGAACTTGACCCTGGAATTTTACTAACTGAACTTCACTGTTGGTGTCTTTCTTTCAATGTTTATTTGCTAACTTAGTGGTGGTCAGTTTGGCTTAACAATCTTCTTTAATAACTAGTGGATGAATACATCTTGGGGGGGACGCTTTCCTACAAGGTAAGGGTATAAACACACGTGCCTGATGTTGTCCCCCCTTTTTCGCCACTAAGTAAAGTCAATCTTGTCACATCTCTGTTACTCCCTCAGCTGTTCATTTGAGATCCCCCTGTCAATTGTCCACAATTAAAGGGGAACTGGAGAGATTATAGGCAAGGGTAGTCATCGAGGAAACTTCTGTTAATTCCAGAGAGAGACTGTGGACTACGCAGAGCAGAGCCATGAGTGTGGCTCTGGTTGAGCTTGTGTTTTAGGTGCTGCATTTGCTGACTGTGCAAGTCGAAATCTAGTGATAAAGTTGTGAGAAAAATAAGAACTGCAAGACTTTGGAGAATCACGTATCGGTGTAAGGTGTAGCAGAAACACCCAGGATTACTTGGCGAGAAGGCGGAAGCGGTGTGTGTGAAAGTGGAGGCTGCATGTGTGTGAAGGCGGAGGCTGCGTGTGTGAAGGCAGAGGCTGCGTGTGTGAAGGCGGAGGCTGCGTGTGTGAAGGTGGAGGAGGCGTGTGTGAAGGCGGAGGCTGCATGTGTGTGAAGGCGGAGGCTGCGTGTGTGAAGGCGGAGGCTGCATGTGTGTGTGAAGGTGGAGGAGGCGTGTGTGAAGGCGGAGGAGGAGGTGTGTGTGAAGGTGGAGGCTGCGTGTGTGAAGGTGGAGGAGGTGTGTGTGAAGGTGGAGGCTGCGTGTGTGAAGGCGGAGGCAGTGTGTGAAGGTGGAGGCTGCGTGTGTGAAGGCGGAGGCTGTGTGTGAAGGTGGAGGCTGCGTGTGTGAAGGTGGAGGAGACGTGTGTGAAGGCGGAGGAGGTGTGTGTGAAGGCAGAGGCTGTGTTCGGAATGAGCCTGGATGCTGGCATCCATCGTCCCTGAGCCACCACCCCCTGCCTAGGACGCTGGCCAAGTCACTGTTGTTGTGCAGTAATCCTTTTTACTTTACGGATGGGGCAAGCGTGAATGGGAATAGTTAGAAGCTGTGATGTTTAATGCTGGTGGTCCTGGGTATTCTTCTTTTGGGTTGCACTTTTTTTTTTTAAGATTTATTTTTACTGGAAAGGCAGATTTGTGGAGAGAAAGAGAGAGAGACCTTCCATCTGCTGGCTTGGGCTGCACGTCTAGACTTGCTCCTTGCGTCTCGCCTGTCTTTCCCTCTGTGTCTGGTGTCCATCTCTCCATGTCCGTGCTGGCCGTGTCCTGCTCTGGGTCAGCCTCGGTTGCTGCACCCTCTGTGAGACGGTCTTTGATCTCTCCAGAACACTGCCAGTCCCTGTCCTGCGTCTCCCACACCGCTTGTTATGTGGCGTGGCCTGGCCTGGCACATTGCACACTGTAGGTGAAGCTGCCCAGACCAGAGCGCCTGGTGCCAGCCTGACCCAGTCCGTCATGGGAGCCACTGCTGCAGAAGTACTGGTCATGCACGTGTCATCTCATCCTTCTGTGCTGCTGGTTTCTAATCTAAAAATGGAGATAATGATACCTAACGACTATTGAGGTGGAATGATTTGTGGCAGACATGAATCTCAATGCCTGACACATAGAATTTTGAAGAAGAGTTAGTTATAAGGGAAAAACTAAACTATAAGAAACTTGCAGATGATATGAGTCTAAGAATCTTTTGCTTTCCCCCAAGATTTATTTATTTATTTATTTATTCGAAAGGCAGGTGGACATTCCGAAAGAGAGAGATTGATTGATTTCTGTCCAGCGGTTCGTTTCCCAGTGTCCGCGTTGGCTGCCTCAGGCTGGGTTCGGATCGGCCTGCAGGGAGGGGCTTCGGGTCTGCTCCAGGGCTTCCAGGGCTCAGGGGCTTGGGCCATCTTGTGCTGGTTTTCCAGACACATTAGCAAGAAGCTGGATGAGAAGTGAAGCAGCTGGGACTTGAACCAGTGCCTGCATGGGATGTTGGCCCTGCACAACAGTTAAATGTGCTGTGCCACGGTGCCAGTCTCTGTAACTTGCTCTTTGGTTAAGGAAGTGTGTTCTGTCCACAGCAGTACTGGGAAATATCACAGAGTAAAGTTCTGTGTATGTAAGCACGCTTTGAACTGAAGTTGGCGTCCTTTTATGTTGTGATATAGCATACACTCATGAGCTCCAAGTTCATGGCTGCAGGCCAGGCCTGCCAGGTTTGTCATGATCATTTGACCTTTTCTTACTGCTGAGCCAGAAAATATAATTTGGGAAAAGTGTGACAAAAAGATTATTATATTTAATAAAATGGTCTTTTATAATTAAAACATCCTGGTGCTGTTTGACTTCTGAGGGGAGCTGTGTCCTGATGCAGTCTGATTGAAACATCAGAAATGAGGAATGGGTTTAACTGCAGTCAGGCTCAGCAGCAGCGTAGCCTGCCGCACCTGCTGTCTCCCGGGGTGCTGGCGAATGGCACTGAGTGCCGCCGAACCTCGCTGTGGGGCTCTTGGTTGACTTTCCATTCTGGGTGTAGACAGGTCGCCGGTAGTGGATACTGTGACATAGCAAAGATTTGTTTAATGAATGAATGAAGAAGTTAATGAGCAAGTTGGTGGGACTGAGGCTTGGGGCCTGTCCCAACTCCACCCACTTTGAACCAAATATATTGATTTTAAATACCTTTCACCATTCTGGTTTGTATAGTGTATTACACTGAGAATATAGTGTAAAAGCTTTGTCTTTGGTAAAAAGTTGTAGAGTAAGTGTGGTGATCAAAGTTAAGTGATAATTTCTGTTACTTTTTGTCTAACTTAATATCACTTAATAATTTGGAGTTAAGTAATTACCTTGGCTAAGTTGATGCTCTTTGCTATTCTAATAGACACAGGGGGAGGAAGGTGCATTGAAATCGAAGGTGAATGTTGCCATTTTCCTTGATGCTTTTCGGTTGCTGTCTTTCTTGCTGGGAGTGTCTTGGGGCCCGCTGCCTGGCGGACCGCGCCTCTCCGGAGGCTCCGGGCTGTGTCCCGACCACCCGAGAGCCAAATGTAGAGCAGGCAGAGGGTTCCCCAACTCTCAGTGTTTCATTTCCACAGGAAGCTTATGGCTTGGTGGGAGAAGGAAAATTACAAATAGGGTCAGTAGCCAACACCTTTTCTAATTTGAATAAAAGAAAAGTAATTCTGGTGGAGACAGTAAAATACATGAGACTTGCAGTTGAAATTAAACTACTATGAATGAATCATGTTCCTTTGTTGTAAGTCCTGAACAGTTAACTGCCACATGAATCTAATGAAATTGTCAGGTTATAGTAATTACATCAGTAATTTGATACGTTGCATTTGAATGGACCATGTGTGGGGAATCGTGGCTCCCCTCTGTGGGGCTGACCCTTTTACATTCCTGTAAGCTGAAGACTAATAGAGCTCATTAAGCTTTATGGGAAAAGAGCTTTTATCACCTCGTCAAGCTGGGCCACGCTGTTCCATTCTACTCCTCGTGTCCTGGGCTCTAGCTGCTGCTGTGCCCTCCCCTGCTAGGTTTACATCGGACCTCTGCCTTAAAGACGTTTTTATTGACATTTCCAAGTCTGAATTACATTCTGTGTGGCACCACTTACAGATGTCTTCAATTAAGTGGAGGTAAATAAGAGGGATTATATATCCGAGGCCACAGGATTCTTGAAATTCTCTGCAGAGTCCTGTTTTGCCAGCCAGTCCAGCAGGGGGCAGTCTCAGCCTCCCTCCTGGGGGAGGAGAGCTGGAGCAGAGTTGAACCAAGCGTGGGCTCTGGTGTCCTCTTCAGGTCCCTCCTTCCGCTTCTTTGAGTTGAAATCTTTGGTATTCATCATTAGGGTAGTGACCTATTGAGAAGTTAGCGCCTGTACTGTTCAGGTTCTGAGCTTGGTATCTCTTACATTAATCTTGGTTAGGTTGCTGCAGACTTAGCCTCCCAGCACTGAAGAAGCTGGGGAGGAGGCAAGGGAGCGCTACTACAATGCTTATCTTGTGTGATGTAATCATATTGATGTTGGAGTAAGTCACAGACCCACACGGCGAGCTCCAGAGCAGAGAGCCCAGCCTGGCTGTTGGGAGGAGGTGTCCTGGACGTTGTAGGCTGCTGGGTAGCATCTCTGGTCTCTGCCCTCACCCCCGTGCCCCACAAGTTGGCACAGAGTGTGCCCGATCTTTGCCAGGCGTCTACAATTGGCTAAATGACTCCCAGTAGAAAACCACAGGCTACCCTAGAGCAGCCTTTGTTGATAAAAATGACAAGTACAGGTTAGGGGCCACTAGTGAAGATCAAATGCAACAGTAAAATGTTTTAAGTCCGATAAGAGGCATACCAAAAAAGGAAAAGTGGGTAAAATCCAGGTAGAATAAATATAAAACCATAACTTAAACCATTTAGATTTTTACGTTAATGGTAGATGGGCCCAGTGCTATGTGCAGTAGGCTAAGCTTCAACCTGCGGTGCTGGCATAAGGGGGGTACTGCTTCAAGTGCCGGTTGCTCCACTTTTGATCCATCTCCCTGCTTACTGCCTGGAAACACAGAGGAGAGTGGCTCCAGTTCTTGGACCCCTGCACCCACGTGGGAGTCCAAGGAGACTTCAGGGCCGTGGTAGGAACAGAAGCTCTGCTGTGTGGAGCCATTCTGTGTTTTGTTATTCAGAACAATAGCCGGTGCTCATACTTGGCTATGGAGAGCTGTCTAGGACCTGAACTTAAAGTTTCAAATTAAACTTTTAAAATTTTAGTTGAATTCAGATAATTTTCACACCAGGATAGATGTCAGTACGGAGACTTACAATCCTCTAAACAACACACCATGTGAAATGTGACCCGCCGAGTAACAGCCCTTTAAAATGCATGAGATAAAATTGATACAACTGAAGGGAGAATACTCAAAGTTACAGTTGAGGTTAAGCCTGTAAGATCACTTACTTAGTAACTTTTAGAACATCGAGACCAGTAGGAGTAATGTCATTAGAGTATTTGACCACCACTTGACGTCTGGGAAATGCTGTAACAGAGAATGTTTACCAGGACAGATTATTCTGGACTGTCAACAGATCTCAGCCCTTTGCAAGGGATGGAAGCCATCTCTCTTCAAAATGAGATTTAGCAGCAGCAACAAACCAAGCTCTTCCGAAGGGGGTCTTGAAAAGAGCTCATGGAGTGCATGTTGGGAAGGAAAAAGTGCGTGGACTTAAAAGGTTTTGCACCACCTTCTTTAACTCTCCCACGCAGTGTTGGAAGTAACTTTGTGACTCAGTAATAACACCACAATCTCGCTGAGAGCACTCGTCACAGCGGGTGGAGCGGCGGGCGTTTGCTGCGGGCCCCAGCGGTAGCCCCTGGCAGTGGGTCGGGTGAGTCTGCGGCCTGTCCTGCCTCTTCCAGCTTCCTCGGGAAGCCCCAGGAGGCGGCCCGTGTGGCTCCCGCGCTGAGAGCTGGGACACGGGACGCCACCAAGCTTCTGGCTTTGGCTTGACCCAGGTGTGGGTGTTGCAGTCCTCTGGGGAGTAAGCCAATGGAAGAACTCTGTTTCTTGGCATATCTAGTGAATGAAAAAATAAGTAGTCAGAAGACTTGATTATGCATTTATCCAAAGAGGACATACATGTGACACATGAGCGCATGAAAATGCTTGGTATCCATCAGGACAGTGCAAATTGGAGTCCAACCGTGAAGCCACTGAAGGGGCAGGATGGAGCCAGTACACACGTGCTGGCAACGCGGCAAAGCGGGTTAGCCTCCTGCCTTGATGGTGGCAAAGCAGATAGCTGCAGTCTGACAGCTTCCAAAAAATATTAAATATAAACTTGCTATTTGATCCGGACATTTGTACTACTAGGAGTGTAGTACTACATGTGAAATGAACATTGACACTGAAACACAGGTTTCTGCATGAATGTCATAGCAGCATTAATTAAAATGGTCAAAAGCTGGTACGAACTTATATTGCCCTCAGGTGGTAAATGGTTGAACAAAAAACATTGTCTATGCAATGGGATACTACTCCGAAATAAAAAGGACTAAACTGCCAACACTTGTTGCAGACAAATGAAGCTTAGGCATTATACTGGTGAACTAAGCCAGATACAGGAGAGTCCGTGTTCTGTGTGAGAAAATAGATCAGCAGCCGCCTGGGCTTGGGGTCCCGCACACAGGCTGCAGCGACTGCCTGGGCTCAGGGTCACACACACAGGCTGCCTGGGCTGCCTGGGCTCGGGGTCCCGCACACAGGCTGCCTGGGCTGCCTGGGCTTGGGGTCCCGCACACAGGCTGCCTGGGCCTGGGCTGCCTGGGCTGCCTGGGCTCAGGGTCCCGCACACAGGCTGCCTGGGCCTGGGCTGCCTGGGCTCAGGGTCCCGCACACAGGCTGCCTGGGCTGCCTGGGCTTGGGGTCACACACACAGGCTGCAGCCTGGGCTGCCTGGGCTCGGGGTCCCACACAGGCTGCCTGGGCTCGGGGTCCCGCACACAGGCTGCAGCGGCTGCCTGGGCTCGGGGTCCCGCACACAGGCTGCCTGGGCTTGGGGGTCATACACACAGGCTGCAGCCTGGGCTGCCTGGGCTCGGGGTCCTGCACACAGGCTGCCTGGGCTTGGGGTCCCACACACAGGCTGCCTGGGCTGCCTGGGCTTGGGGTCCCGCACACAGGCTGCCTGGGCTGCCTGGGCTCGGGGTCCGGCACACAGGCTGCCTGGGCTCGGGGTCCGGCACACAGGCTGCCTGGGCTCGGGGTCCCGCACACAGGCTGCCTGGGCTCGGGGTCCCGCACACAGGCTGCCTGGGCTCGGGGTCCCGCACACAGGCTGCCTAGGCTGCTGGGCTGCCTGGGCTCGGGGTCCCACACACAGGCTGCCTGGGCTCGGGTTCCCGCACACAGGCTGCCTGGGCTCGGGGTCCCGCACACAGGCTGCAGCGGCTGCCTGGGCTCGGGTTCCCGCACACAGGCTGCCTGGGCTCGGGGTCCGGCAGCCTCAGGGAACTAGGGCAGCACCAGGTGGTGGGGATAGGGTCGTAGTTCTGCTGATTTTCTGAAGGTCCTAGAAGCCTGTATTTTTTTTTTTTTAAAGATTTATTCATTTTATTACAGCCAGATATACACAGAGGAGGAGAGACAGAGAGGAAGATCTTCCGTCTGATGTTTCACTCCCCAAGTGAGCCGCAACGGGCCGATGCGCGCCGATCCGAAGCCGGGAACCAGGAACCTCTTCCGGGTCTCCCACGCGGGTGCAGTGTCCCAAGGCATTGGGCCATCCTCAACTGCTTTCCCAGGCCACAAGCAGGGAGCTGGATGGGAAGTGGAGCTGCCGGGATTAGAACCGGCGCCCATATGGGATCCCGGGACTTTCAAGGCGAGGACTTTAGCCGCTAGGCCACGCCTCCGGGCCCAGCCTGTATTTAAAATGAAGACATTTTATGATACATAAAGTATATCTCAGTAAAGCCACATGAAAAAGTATATCATTTAAATTTGTTTCAGAATGCTGTAGTAAAGGTCTGACTCAATTGATGTCCTGGATATGGTATCCTTGTTCCTAGTATGAGCGTAGGACACAGTCTTGGTATTTAGCAAGATAGTTCTGTGTGTTGAGCTATAAGTGCTGTTACTAATCATGTTGGCTATTTAATACATACTCAGCATTAAATAATGCCAGTGTTAATAACTTGATAGTTCATGAAACTGTCTTTCCAAGCTTGTTCCCGAGCCGAGAAGTGCTCGTCCTCTGACCTGGAGCACTGCGATCGCCTGGGAGAGGGTGTGTGTAGTTGCTTGTGTTTGCCTGAGTCGCAGGTGCCAGGGGTGGGCATTTCATGCTCGTCTTTGTAGCTGGATAGTATTCATTGTGCCATGAGGATGAAACTGAATGACCCTGACAGTCTAGCTCACAGCTCGAGTCTGCCAGAATGTGAAACGCCGCTGCTTGCTGTGGTTGTAGAAGTACAAGGATCTCCCTGCTGGCCAGAATTTGGAAGAAGGAATGGCTCCTGCCCACCCCTGGGTCCTGTAGAGATGAGATGAGCTTACAGAGGCAGCCGTGGAGAAGGAGGTGAGCTAGAAGTAGGGTTGTCAGGCTGGCTCTGGGAGTTCGGACAGTTTCCATCGGGAGGCTGCTGAGCGTCATGTGTGGTGAGAGACGTGGAAATGAGCCTGGACAGAAGGTTGCCCTTTGAGTTAGCAGAGACTTCTGTCTGCTTGCTGGCTTCAAACTTAGGAGACCCAGCTTTGCTTAAAGAGGCAGGACCACTGAGAACAAACTGAGGGAGGCTGCATGGCCTCAGAATGGTGACAGTCTGTCATTGGCACAGAACGGGAAGAAATAGAAAGCTAGGGCCCGGTGCAGTAGCCTAGCAGCTAAAGTCCTCACAGTGCACTCAGTGGGATTACATACAGGCACAGGTTCTAATCACAGCAGCCCCACTTCCCATCCAGCTCCCTGCTTGTGGCCTGGGAAAGCAGTCGAGGACAGCCCAAAGCCTTGGGACCCTGCATCTGCGTGGGAGACCTAGAGGATGCTCCTGACTCCTAGCTTCAGATCGGCTCAGCTCTGACCACTTGAGGAGTGAATCAATGGATGGAGGATATTCCTCTCTCTCTCCTTCTCTCTGTATATCTGCCCTTCCAGTAAAAAAAAAAATACATCTTTAGAAAGAAAGAAATGGAAAGCTAGAATGTCCCTTGGCACGTGGCTGTCAGGTTCAGACTGAGGCCAGTGCTCTGGGGTCAGAGCAGAGCTGTCACTTGGAGTTCTGGGGGAGAATCTCTTGGCATCGCATGGCTGTGCCCCCTTGGCTTAGTCGGGGCTCCTGGGTGATGCTGAGGAGAGCGGGGCTGCCAGCAAGGCCCGTGGCAGAGCAAGAGTTGTTCAGGTCACTGGGCTTGCTCTGCTTGCCCGTTTTCTCCGGGATTGTGGGGGCGCTCAGTGAATGTTGCATACGTGGAGGAGTCAACTTCCATGTCACTGTGGAGTTGAAGCAACTGTAGCTTGAATCCTGAGCCAGGTGGACTCGTTTCCCTGGAGACTGCCCTCAGTTGGTGACCTCGCCGAGGTCCCCCTGGAGAGGGAAGGACGGCACACATGGATTAGGAAACCAGACTGAAGAGGTTCCGTGAGTTTCCCTGTCGAAGCTTGTCTCGCGAGGAATGTGGCTTAGTTTAGGCATCCGAAAACCCAGGTCCTTTCCAGGTGTCTTCTCTTCTTGTCTTCTCTTAGCAAGTGGTGATCCTCCTCATTACTGAGGGACCTTTCAGCTGTGTTGGAAGCCAAGGTCATCTGCCTAGACGGTTTCCATTGCCCCATTAGATGTGCATGAATGGTTCAGAGAGAGTTTGAGTAGTAGATCCTGGGGTGGACTAGTTCCCTTAGGGACGTGCTTATGTGGTGTCGGCGCTCACTGAGTTCTCAGTCGGTGTGGAAACTGGGATGTGTTTCTCCCACCAGAAAGCTTGAAAACGCGTGTGTCTGGAGTTGAACTGGCATTACATCAAGGCTCACATAGGGACAGTCAGGGACTTCCGAGGTGCGTGTTACGGAGCTCGGTGAATGCGGACTGCTCTGTAGAACAGAGAAGTTAGTGATTCTGTTTTCTCTTTGAGTCATTTTGTGCTGCATTGCCAGAAGTCTGTTTAAAACTTAGGATTTAAGACAAAAGGAAATGTTAGTGAGCCAAGGGAAATCATAGCCACTTTTTCTATCTGTAATATACTGTCCTCCCTCAAGTTTTATCTTTGATATGAATGTTCATTCATATTGTGAACAAGCTGCCACTTCAGAATAGTCACATATTTTCCTTAAGAGTAAGTCTTTTTTTAAGAAAACATCTGTTTTTACTATTTGAGAAGCAGGACTGCAGCTGGAGATGGGGAGAGGTCTTGCGTCCACTGGACAGGCCTGAAGCCAGGCGCCTCTTTAGGATCTCACCCTCACGGGAGCAGAGGCCCGAGGCCTGGCTCCCTCTCCACCAGCAGGGAGCCGGCTCAGAAGTGGAGCAGCCAGGACTTGGGCTGATTATTTTTTTTCTTCCTTAAGCCATTTTGATTTATGCAAAGTTTCAGCTTGGTTCGGTTGGATTTGGATTCTTAGAAATGTTTTTGAATTTAGTTTCTGAATTTGGAGAATTTTTAAATTTATTCCTACTTATTCATAAATCAGTTTTGCAGAGCCTTATGTACGAACGATGATGGTGCAATTTACTAATATCCTCTCAAAGTAGTAAGATGCTCTGCCCACCATGAATTATACATGCCCAAACGCAGAGAGAACTCTTCAGCTCCACAACTTCAGCCTCGGGTCAGAAGAAAACAGCAGGTGCCCGTTCGCATCTCGGAGACAGCTGGCCTTAGTCAGCTGCATCTGCAGGTGTCACGTGGCAGAGGGCTCCCTCGTTCATCCAGCACGGTGGGCTTAGTGCCCTGGTCAGGAGCTGAGCACAGGCTCACACACCCAGAGAAAGGGAGAAAGGGCGGAGTGGCTGGAGGAGCTCTGCTGCTGCGTGCGGAGCTCTTTGAGAACAAGGACATGACAAGCCACAGAAGGCAGGCCGAGTGAAGTGTTCCTCATGCTTGTTTTTTTCCACTAAGCGAGTCCACTTGAGCTCCCCTGGAGATTCCGCCAGAATTTTTAAATGTAGTTTTCAAAAGGGTAAAATCATGACTTTTCATGCAAATAGAGTACGAACACATGTCAAGTTTTCTTTGACTGATTACTTAATGCAAAACCTTCCACACATTGACAGGCACAAAAACCATTTGAGACTATAGAGACATTGATACAGCTAACAGTTCTATAAAATGAGATACATGAGGGTCAAACATAGTAGCCTAGTGGCTAAAGTCTTCACCTTGCATGCGTTGGGATCCCGTATGGGCGCTGTTTTGTGTCCCAGCTGCTCCACTTTTACAGCTCCCTGCTCATGCCTGGGAAAGCAGTTGAGGATGGGTCAAAGCCTTGGGACCCTGCACCTGAATGGGAGACCCAGAAGAAGCTCCTGGCTCCTGACTTTGGGTTGGCTTAGCTCCAGCTGTTGCTGCCACTTGGAAAGTGAATCAGCAGATGGAAGATTTTTGTCTCTCCTCTTTGTAAATCTGACTTTCTAATAAAAATAAATCTTAGAGAGAGATGAGATGAGATTGCTAGGTAGATAAAACAACAGATTATGTTAGAGTGCTGTAAACTGTAACCTTTGGGTTGATTCATCCGCCCTGGATACAAGTCTTCAGGCTGGCCTCTGCCTCTGCAGAGCTGTAAAGTCACGCAGTCAGTGAAAAAGCAAGCCGAGGACTGCGCTGAGCGAGCACCCAGCGCCAGAGGCTGAGGCTTGGCAGCTTCCTGGGCTTTGTTTGTTACAGTCTAATACCCACTCTTAAAGCTGAGACCTTTTGGGAACTGATGGGGTCCTGAGGGCCTGCCCTTCTGAATGGGGTTTGTGCCGCTAAAGGAGGATTTGAAGGGAGCCTTCAGCCTCCCCTGCCTGACCCTAATCTGTGAGCATGAGAGAGCACCGTCCATGAGGCCCTGGCTGACCACACCTGCTGTGCCTTGCTCTCGGACCTCCCAGGCTGCAGCCCGAGGGCCTTCCCTTGCTACTGCGTGCACCGGACAGATGAAGACACTAGTAATTGCTTTCAGTAATCACTAGTAATTATTCAACCAAAAGATTTATTTATTTTTATTCAAAGAAAGATTCTGTGGAGAGAGAAGGAGAGACAGACAGAGGAGTCTTCCATCTGCTGGTTTATTCCCCAAGTGGTCACAACTGCCAGAAATGGGCTGATCCAAGCTGAGAGCGAGGAATTTCCTCCCAGTCTCCTATGTGGGTACCGGGGCCAAAGGCCTTGGGCCATCCTCTGTTGCTGCCCCAAGCCACTAGCAGAGAGCTGGATCCGAGTGTGAGCAGCTGGGTGTGAAGGACGCACACGTGGGATGCCGGCTCGAGCAGGCAGAGGGTTGGGGCCACTGTGCTGGCCCCTCAACCTTGTTTATTAAAACCAATCATAACATTAACACATGTTGATGTAAAAATATGATTGGAGAAAGGAGTAAGAATCTCTTGTGATAATTGGATGTGTTTCCTCATCTTTAATATATTATCTGGATTTTTGGAATCAGCTGCATTTATATTTTTATTTTTTTAATTGAATTTATTTATTTTATTATTTTATGGTACAATTTCATAGACTCTGGAATATCACTTCCCAAACCCCATCCCTCTCTGGCATCCCCTCTATCATTACAATACTATAGTCCTTCATAAGCAATCATAAGTCCATCATTCTGCTACTTAAGTGTATCCTGACATTGTAGGTATGGACAATGGCAGAGGGACCAGCATCCTATTATCAAGATACATTTTTAACAGTTTTATTGGGAGTCCATCTTCGATTTAGAAGTAGAGATGCATACTGCACTGTATCTTCACATCTGGGTATGATAGTCTATTACACAGTTATTATACATCCCCTTAAATGAAAAGCCATTAAACAAGTTAACAACTGGAGGAAAAGAAAGGAAAATTTGTGGGGCTCAGGGGCAAAGAGGTCACTAAGTCAACAAGATAGCAACTAATAGTCAAGGTCACTGGGTTCCATGTGGTGAGCAAGATGGCTGCCAAGGACAGAGCCCTGGGTGAGAGCCAGGGCAGGGGTCGAGTCATTTCAAAGAAAGACAGACTGGCAAGGGCCATTTGGCTCACCTACCCCGGCCTAGGGGAGGTGCCTTCCACAGTTGTGCTCCTAGTAATTGGCTCCTAGTTTTTTCCCCTCCTGGAATTCTGGGATTCCTGGTCTGAGGCTATTCACTCCCCTATATAAGAAAGTGAATTTCCCAAATAAACCAGAACTGCTCAGACAGAACCCCTGTTCCTCTGTTTGTTTCTCGCACACCGGGAGGCTGGATGGCGGGCAGCAGGCTCACCCCCTACGGCAACGGGGTACTAGAGGAGTCTGTGGGGGAGACCCTGCAAAAATTAACAGCAACATCAAGTTAAGTAGCTGCTGGATGACCAATGTGTTGCTAAAGAAATGAAAAATAAAATCAAAAACTTTCCTGAAGCAAACAATGCTACTGTGTGACCCATGAGTCAGTGAAGAAATTAAGGAAAAAAAAAAAACTCCTTTGAATAAATAAAGCCAAAATATCAGACCCACTGAGATATAGCACAAACAATATTGAAAGGGCTGCTAGATCTTGTATTTTACATGAAGATTGCCTTATGTCAGCATTTATTGTTTTGAAAGATTTATTTTATTTTTACGGATATAATCAGATTTACAGAGACAAAGAGAGAGGAAGATCTCCCATCCACTGGTTCATTCCCCAAATGGCCACAACAGCTGGAGCTGAGCCCGATCTGAAGCCAGGAGCCAAGAGCTTCTTCTGGATCTCCCACGCAGGTGCAGAGTCCCAAGGCTTTAGGCTATCCTGGACTGCTTTCCCAGGCCTCAAGCAGGGAGCTAGCTTGGATGGGAAGTGGAGCTAGCTAGTGGGGACACAAGCTCCATATGGGATCCCAGTGCTTGCAAGGGGAGGACTTAGCCACTGAGCCATGGCTCCAGTGCCTGCATTGGTTTTTAAATCACCAGTTATAAATTGTGTGATGCACTAACCATGAATATTACCATTTACAATTTCCACATTAAATTTATTCTTTATTTTTATAGACTGATTTTGGGTTTTCAAGTTTGGGTTTTGATGTTTTTGAGAAATCCTGTAGGTTTTGGTGCTACAAAGGCTTGGCACTCCTTTGTGAAATGCATCCATGCCTTGGTGCAGTTGCATGAAACTTAATCAAATGAAAAACAGTTGCAGGGCTGAGTTATTAAAACAATGCAGACTTTTTGTCAAGTGTTGAAATAATTGCATTTGAGAGCCTGTATTAATTGTTTACCAAAAATTTAGGCCCTTGTCTAAGTATAGATTTCAGTATACGGTTTGGGAGAAGAGTTTGTGGCCTGAGGACTTGGGTTCTGTTGCTCTGAAGCCTCACAGACTCACTCTTCTCTCTGAATCCCCTGTCAGGTCGCCCCAGATGCTGCCCTGACACCTGGGAGGGAATTCCACCTCCTTGGTGTTCTGTTGAGCCTTTAAGATGTCCGTTACAGGTATAACTGGGGTACGCGGAGGCAGGTGGTGAGAAGACAGGTAGAGGTGCCTTAGCAGAGTCGGTTGTGCACCCCCGTGGGAGCAGTGTGCTGGGAGGGAGAAGACGCTTGCACACAGAGGCAGCCCGTCCGCACAGTGCCTCTGGTGCTGCTGCCGTGTGCCTCATTAATCGCAGGGCAGGCCATCCTTCCACACCGTCCTCAGCGGCGTTTCTTCTGTGTAGCTTAGAAGTGAACTTATGTTATTTTCTTTTATCCTGTTATCCACTAAATCCCTGAAATGGCAGAACTTCTGAAAAATAACTTGGCTAATTAGCTCTGACATTTCTAAAACTGCAAACTTTCAGACGCTGGAGATAAGCTATTAAACTTTGCCAATTGTGACACTGCTTGCTTATATGGAAATTAAAGATAGTTTAAATGACTGCTGTTAAAAGACCCACAGGTGTAATTTTCAGACCGAGTCTTTTAGGCTGTGCTTGTGCAATCCCTTAAAATGGAAAGTGGAAGCTTTGCTGCACAATGTGAACAGCTAGTCTCTCAGAGCCACCTTTGAGGTGAGCAGCCTGTGTGAACAGCGCAGAGCTTGGAACTTCTGCAAGTGTAGTTGTTGTGTTGCTCAAACAACACGCACTGGAGGTAGGGCTCAAATTCACGTCTTTCAGTTATCCGTCTCAAATCCAGTCTGAAGCCAGGAGCCTCCTCTGGGTTTCCTACTTGGGTGCTGCAGGGTCCCAAGGACTTGGGGCATCCTCCATTGCCTTCCCGGGCTGGAGGGAAGCTGGATGGGAAGTGGTGCATCCAGGATATGAACCGGTGCCCACATTGGATGTCAGCACTCGAAGGTGAGGGATTACCTGTTTGAGCCTCTGTGCTGGCCCCACAAGCAACATCTTAAATGGCTGTGCCGAAGGCCTGTCCCCATGTGATGTCCTAAGAAGTTCTTGCATCAGTGCTGGAGGGTGAATCAACAGGTGGAAGATCTGTCTCTCCCTCTCTGTAACTCTTTCCAAATAAAGCAGTCTTTAAAAAGATAAATAAATTGAGAAGGTCTTAAGTTGATTTCTCTGTTTCTTTTGTTTGGTTAAGAATAAAATGTTTTGCACAGGGAAGGCCTAGCATAGGGAAGACCATAGCAGTAAGACAATGATTTAGGACTTGCAGCCTGAGTAGAATAAAAGCACAGTAGATTAATACTTACGGGCTTCCACAGAAAGAAGTGTTCAGTCTGGTCATGTGTGTGTGTCTGCTCGTTCCTAGGCAGAGATCGCCGCTGGTGGACCCGAGTGCGGGTATGGCTCCTTCCACCAGCAGTACTGGCTGGACGGCAAGATCATTGCCGTGGGCGTGATCGACATCCTTCCCTCCTGTGTCTCGTCCGTGTACTTGTACTATGACCCCGACTACTCCTTCCTGTCCCTGGGTGTCTACTCGGCGCTAAGGTAAGATGGCTGCTATGATTCTATTTCAGTATGTGACAGTACTCATCCGATTTGGCAGTATGTTGCAATGATGTGTTGCTCTCAGTCTGTTAGTTACATACTGTCCTGTAGAAGTACAAGTGTCCCTTGGTAAATCTCTAACTTAAGATTTCCAAGTACCCTGGGTTGTAGCAAATAATCGTATTCATAAAATGCTTTTGTTGTTTAGCTTGTACATTTATTTAAGCTGCCAGTAGAACTATTTATGTCCCTGAGTGTTGTAGTGTTTATATTCTTGTCATTTCTTTCATGCATATTTTTCACCGTTGATTAAGTTAATGTGGTAGGAATAAATGGAAGTATGTGTCTGCTAGAAGAAATAGGACAAATCAACATCATTTAATCTTAGGGGCACGTTCTGAGAACTGTGTAGGTGATTTCACAGTGTGATCATCAGAAAGTATACTTGGGCGTGATTTGATTAATGCAAAGAATGGCTCAGCTGGGGCTGAGTGGCTAAGCTGCTGGTGGGCACACCCACATCCCGCAGGAGGTGTCTGGGTTCGAATCCTGACTCTGCCCCCAGTCTCAGCTTCCCTCTGACACATACTCTGGGGGGAGGCCCTCAGCTGACGGCCCCGACAGAGTTTTAAGTTCTGTGAGAACCTAGTTCTGTCCAGCCCCTAGTTGTTGAAAACATTTGGTGAGGGCGCCAGCAGTTGGAAGATCTCTTTCTGCTTTTCAAACAACATTAATTTAGAAGTTTAGAAAGATTGCTTTTAACAGTCTGTGGGGGGCCCAGCAACGTGGCCTAGCGGCTAAACTCCTCGCCTTGAAAGCCCCAGGATCCCATATGGGCGCCGGTTCTAATCCCGGCAGCTCCACTTCCCATCCAGCTCCCTGCTTGTGGCCTGGGAAGGCAGTTGAGGATGGCCCAATGCATTGGGACACTGCACCTGCGTGGGAGACCCGGAGGAGGTTCCTGGTTCCCGGCTTCGGATCGGCACAGCACCGACCGTTGCGGCTCACTTGGGGAGTGAATCATCGGACGGAAGATCTTCCTCTCTGTCTCTCCTCCTCTGTGTATATCTGGCTGTAATAAAATGAATAAATCTTTAAAAAAAAAAAAAACAGTCTGTGGGGACTGTGGAGAAGCAAAGACAGAGAAAAATCAGTTGGGAGGCTACCCTGTGTCTAGGGAATCATACTGTGTTCTGAACCGGACTGTCTGGCAAGGGCTTTGGACCTGAAGGACTTGCTGGGGGATTAGGCGTGAGAGTGAGAATAAAAGCAGCAAGGTTGACTCCCAGGTTTGGGCCTGGCCAGACCAGGTGAGAGTCCGCTGTGGCTGGGAACCGTGTTGGAATGAGATGGTCTCAGGGTTGACTTACTCTGCCTGAATTTAAAAATATGTGAAGTGTAAAGATTAATTTTTAGGGTAACAAACGTTGAGAAGTTCAAATCTGAGTGGAGAAAAATGCGTGGATTAATCAGTTTTGAAATACATTTGTTTTTCTGCATTTCAAACATTCATTGCTAATGCAAGGGGAGAAAGGGGGAAGCCAGCCTTCAGGAAGCAACCCGAAAGCAAGACAGCCTCTTCCTGCTCGCAGACCATGGTGTCCAATGCACCCGTTCAGCTGGGCAAGTAGGATGAAGTGTGCCAGGATTTACCCACGGACAAGTTAAAACCACTTTGCACATAGATGTGGGCAGTCAGTATGCTGGCAGAGAAGTGGTAGCAGATGACGGGGTTGCCCTCCAGCTGTCAGGACAGCGCATGTCGGCGTCCCATCTAGGGACGCAAAGGAGCTGCACGCCAGGGCTCACAGCAGCATCCTTGTTCCTTGGCGTGCTTGACTTGAGTTTGTGAGATCTGTTGTAAAACCCAGACGCTCTGAGAACTCATGGGCCTAGTGAATAGTAAGAAGGCCCTTTTGGATCTGGTTAATTCTAAGCGGTTTGAATTTCAGAGCAGTGTGAAACCTGGAGTCAGGTACATTTTCTCACCGAACTGGGCTTTGATTTATTGGTGTCTCTTCAGTAAAAATATTATGGTGTTTTGGATTTGGATGTTTTGGTGGTTTGATACGGGACTGTATAAACATTTGCCATCCCATGGCCTGTGTGTGGCCGTGGGGACTGGCCTCAGCTGTGCCTCTGTGTGCTCTTTCGGCAGAGAGATGGCTCTCACCAGGAAACTGCATGAGAAGACGGCCCAGCTCAGCTATTACTACATGGGCTTCTACATCCATTCCTGCCCCAAGATGAAGTATAAGGTAACATTGGTTTCCACAGTGTCTGTTTTCACTATGTGAAAATATTTACATTGAACTGTGGTTATGCAACAAGGTGGAGGAATCCACCATGGTGGGAGGGTTTGGGGAGGGGTGGAGAGAATCCAAGTACCTATGAAACTGTGTCACATAATACAATGTAATTAATGAATTAAAAATAATAAATAATTAAAAAAAATATTTACAGCTGTTTTTACCGTGTGGCAATTTGGAAGGAAGGTTGCGTGGGCTAACAGGGAAGTCTCTGCCACCTATAACCTCTCCTTTGTAGTCTGTTGTATTGTGAGTCTTAAGCAGATTTCAGAATTACCCTTTTCAAGAAAGGTTGTATGACTCTCCAGAGCGAACCTCTGTTGTCAAAGTGTTGGCTGTACAAAGGGGCAGGCAGTGTCCCCCTACCCAGTCCCTCCACAGGTACGTAGAGTCACTTACAGCGTGTGCTCCAGGCAATGGCTGGGGCTATTCTGAAGTGGCCGAGAGGGAGCTGCGAAAGAGGAAGGATATGTAACCCAAGCAGAGGCTGAAGAAAAATGGGGGCAGTGGTGTGAGTGAGGAGGGGCTGGTGAGGCAGGTGTAACCCAAGACCACGTGGGGTGTGCAGGCAGGTCAGGGGCACTCGGGCTGTTGGGAATCAGTGGCTTCAGGAAAAAACACTGAGAATAAAAGATAGAAGGACGTTCATGTGTGCATGATGGCTTAAATAAGAATTATAGGAAGCTAAATTCATGAGTATACATGAGCCACAGTATAAACAGTTATTCACACATTGTATTCATCTATTGCTGCACCCGAGTGCCACCTCCACCCCCTTTTGAGTAGTTTGGGACAAATTGAGGATATAATTTTATGTAAAGATAAGGACATTTGCAAAACAACTGTAGTTTCACCTCCATACCTAAAAGAACTAAAATCCCAATATCCCAGACCTAGCTTATGCTTATGTTTCTCTAATTTTTGTAAATTTTTTACAGTTACTTTGTTTAATTTAGGACCTAAACTAGGTTGATAAGTTATTTTGAGTTGACATGTCTCAGAAATCTTGAATTCACAAATCTCCCCTCCTCACCACCCTTGTTTGCAGAGGAATAACCCAAAGAACTTGGCTATTGGACTAACTGTGAAATTCATCATGGTTGCAAATTCTCAAGGTTAAGGCTGCGTGGCTGGGGAAGTGATGGTTCCATCGTCAGAGAGGAGGCTTCTGAAGGTCGAATTGGTTCTGTAGGAGAGTGAGAATACAGTCCCTTGGTGGTTTTGTGTTGATAGTTCAGAAAGTGTGACATTTGAGAGGTCTTTTAGTTTTTTTTTGAATTACCATCCCCAAGTGATCACATAGCTTCATGAGAGTTGGCAAATCTTGGTAAAAATCTAGAAGTCATCACAGATCATCAAAACTTCAGTAGTGTACGTTCCTAGCATTGGTGAAAGGTTTTTTTATCTTATATTTAAATGTGCTTTTTAGACAGATACCTACTAAACTTAGTTGTCTTCAGAAATTTCCTTTATGCCATTGTTATTAATTGATTTGATAGATGTGTATTCTACGCACAAGTAAGGGCACGCTCAAATTTCATTTTGCCCTAAAATACGTACTTGGTACTATTTTGACTAGCATTTTCTTTTCCTAGCTCATTTTTTGTAATTTAGTACAGATCTAAATTAAATTCTAAGTGACTTCAAGATATAAAGCTCAAATATGCAGGCTTTTTAGTGTTCAATACTCAGGGAACACTTTGGGGCAGTTGTACGGCCCAGCTGGCAGGCGCTGCCTGGCACTGTAGCTGGCTTTGAGTCCTGTTTCTGCACACTGGGACGCGGCTGATGGGGGCTCAAGTGTTGGGGTTTCTGCCACCCATGCGGGAAACTTGGTTGAGCTCCTGGCTCCTGGGTTTTCCTGGCCAGGACCTTCTGTTGTGTACGCATTTAGGAAATGAGCCATCAGGTGGAAGAGCTATCTCAACCTCTGGCTCCCTTTAACAAACCTGAAAAACAAAGGAAGCTGCCTACCCTACCTAATCTTTGTGGATGTGGTACTTGGACTGTTGTAACCAGTCGCCTCACTTGGCCAGTCCACTGTCACTGCAGTGCTTCCAACAGTTTTTTGCCTAAGCTAAGGTCTGAATTGCTGTCTGGATTGGCCTGTTTCATATTTGTTTGCTTTTCCTTAGTGGCAGTGTTGACTGTAGCTTCATCGTCACTTCATCTGCATGGAGACATTTACATCACACCTTTGCTAACTCTGGTCCAGGCAAAGTATTTTATATAGTGACTTCCTTGATAGAGTTCTGCTTGGAAATTGTCATCAGCCCATATGTAGTTAAGGACTTTCAAAGGCTCTCTGTGCCTTGTAGCCTGGCTTAGTCATACCCAACCATAATGCAGCTAAACTGTGGCTTCTGGGGGTTGTTCTGTTAATTCTATCTGCATGAGAGGGAGCCCCATGCTCGCTTGGCCCGCCTTCATCCATAAGTTAACAACTGCACTGCTATTGGAAATAACATTAGTAAACGTCCTGGAATGGCCGTTCTAGTGGAGAACCAGTGATGCGGGGATAAGGCTCCGTGACGTGGACTCTGGTCCGAGTGGGGGCCTGTCGGGGTGAATGTGTAGGCTAAGGTTGGAGCGACAAATCCACTAGTGGCAGGTTTTAGAATGAGACCTGGGAAAGCAGACCGCTCCCCCCCTTTTTTCCTTTTTCAGGATTTGTTTGCTTTATTTCAATGAGTTAACAGAGAATCTCTGTCTCTCACACACACACATATAAAGTATCTCCATCTTCTGGTTCGCTCCACAGATTGCTGCAGCAGCGAGGGATGAACCAGGCCAAAGCCAGGCACTTCTTCCAGGTCTCCCATGTAGGTGGCACATGGATGTGCCAGAATATGATGTAAAGGCCATGATTCCATGATGGGTATTCCATGGTATTTACACATACTCCAGTAGAAGGGACATGGTAACCTAGGTGTGTGTAACAAGTTAAGCCTGGCACCATGGCTCAGTGGCCAAGGTCCTCACCTCACATGCACTGGGATCCCATATTGGTGCTAGTTAGTGTCCCAGCAGCTCCACTTCCCATCCAGCTCCCTGCTTGTAGCCAGGGAAAGCAGTGGAGGTCAGCCCAAAGCCTTTGGACTCTGAACCCATGTGGGAGAAATACAGTTAGTATTTTTTTTTTAAGATTTGTTTATTTTTAAGCTGGAAAGTCAAATCCACAGAGAGAAGTAGAGACAGAGATCCTCTGTCCACTGGTTCACTCCCCTACCTCAATGGCCAAAGCTGAGTCGATATGAAGCCAGGAGCCAGGAGTTTCTTCTGGGTCTTCCGTGTGGGTGCAGGGTCCCAAGGCCTTGGGCCATCCTCGACTGCTTTCCCAGGCCACAAGCAGGGATCTGGATGGGAAGTGGAGCAGCTGGGGCACAAACCTGCGCCCGTATGGAATCCCAGCATATGTGAGGCGAGGGATTTAGGTTGGGCACCGGGCCCAACAGCCAGTATTTCTTAAACTGAGAGATTGATTTTTCTAATATGTATAACTTGCATATAATTATGTATTTTTATTTTTAAACCTAGATGTTGGTTTACATATATTTGACTTTATATATTTTGTTTATAATCTGCATCACAGGTGTTTTAGGAAATATTTTTTGAGCCTTAATTGAGGTTTAGTTTCGTGCGTAGTGATATTCATGCTATCACATCATTTTCATTTATTTTCTGTTCCATTGTTGGTATGCTTTTCCTTCTAAAATTAATCCTGTATTTAGTTAATTTTGTATCTCAAAATTTTATTTATAAGTTGTATGATCTATATCTGAAATGTTTGTACTCTCATGGGATACCTGGCTCCTGGCTTCAGATTGGCTCAGCTCTAACCTAAACCAGTGGACAGAGATCTTTCTCTGTCCCTCTGTAGATGTATTCTGCTTTTCCAACAAAAAAAATAAGTCTTTTTGAAAAGTTCACATTTGAAGCATTTATTATTTTAGTTTTTTTGAATTAGTGCCACCTAAGTTGTATAAGCTTTTCAGAAAATTCAATTTGATCTTTTTAAAAACCTTCAGACTTTTAATTTAGTAGATTTTTTTGCAAATGTGTTTTGCTGTGCTATCCAAGAGTTTATTATTTGCATTTTAGACCCCTTCCCATATATTCTAAGACTGATTACATTTGGAAATGAAATATACACACACGGCGTTTAGATGTGTGGTAAAGTTCTCCCCCTCTGGGTTGGCTCTCCCATTATCGCCGTAGGGCTGTTTTGTGATCTGAACGAGGCGTTTTAACTCAGTTCTGCCTCCAGACTTGCACTGAGGCCAAAGCAAACAGCAATTTCAGGCCGTCTGCCTGGATGGCGTGGCACGGCCAGACATCAGATAGTTTCTGAGATGTCAGGAACGCAACAAAGGGCTGATTCATCTTGATGAGTCAAAACTCCTCTGTGTGATTACGCTCGGGGCACCCTGGGACTTCTGCAGGCATTTGCCATGGGAAGGTACTTGGCATCACTGTTAGAGAAGCACCGCAAGAAAAAAAAAACAGAACCAAAAACCTGTAGTTGACGGAGCTGCTTCTGCGAAGCTGGGTGCTGCTGGAAGCTCCCAGCATCCGAGCTTTCAGTTCCTGACCAAACTAAATTAGCCAGTGTTATTTTACTATCTTCTCCATGCCCAGGGTAGTGCTGTGGGTACCTGCGGTGGAGGCTTTGCTACTGCTGGGCCAGAGGGGGATACAGATGATCTCATGAGGTCCCCACAGCATGGAACAGAGCGCTGGGTTTTTGGATTCAGCATCTGTTTTCTTGATGTCAGAGTTGCAGTTACCAGAGTAATTTTAGTGAGAGGTAAGGGTTTTGTTCGTGTGTGATTTTTAGTGCCTCCTAGCGGCGCTGGGAAGTCAAAGGATTCCCATGCTCACAGCAGTTGTTGTTTCTGAAGTGGTCACATGTGACGTTATTCCACATACGTTGGAATCCAGTCCAGGTCCTCGAGAGCCGTCTCTTGAAGCTCCTCAGACCAAAGGACAAGTTTGAGCTGCTTCATCTGCCTAGACTGTGCATTAACTCCCATTTTAACCTCAACAACACTGAGGGCATTTAAGAGCCAACATCCCCGCTATTGGCATTGTTTATTAGCTCTCTGATAATGTTAGACTGTCCTGAAAGGCTTGGCACATGAATTAATGGCAAACGTTAACCAGAGACTAAAGGTACACTTTTCAAATATGTGCCACATTTTCCCCATTTGTTTTCCTCGTGTCTCTCCAGTTGAAATAGAGAGCCTGGTAATGGAGCACGATTCCTAACCTTTGGAAAATACTAATGTCTGAGCTCTCCCCAGACCCACTGAGAGAAAGGAAACTTGCTTCATTGTTATATAGCCCACACTGTGGCATCCAACACTGGTCAGGCATTTATGTGTGTGAACAAGTTGGGGTTTCTTTTCCAGACCAAGCTTATGCTTACACACCAGTTCCCCTGTGGAGTCCTGCTTCGTATCTGTCCTTTCACAGCTGGTTCCTGTCCACCATGTCTGACCTCCCATCCGAGCCTGGAGTTAGTTTTGCCGTGTCTGGGAGCTGCTCACTGTTAGGCTGTGCCTCTGCAGCCCTGCGGGGTCCCCTGGATGTAGCTGTGTGTTAGTGTTTGTGGAGGGCCTACTATGACATTGTGCTGGACCCGAAACAGGAGAATGATGAGACTGGTTCCTGCCTGTCTGCCTGAGCCAACCCTGCAGTAGCTAACTGTCACTGCCCCTGGTGCCCAGCAGGTTAAGGGACAGAGGGCAGCTGTTCCGTGACTTCATGGACTCGCATTGTCCATGGAAGCTGAGTGGTGAGTGTACAGAGCTGACAGCACTGTTAAAAAGTATGCTTGGAAAACCTTTGACGTTCCGTCATGGCAGAATAGCTTGTATTCCCTATGAATTTTCTCTGCTACATATCTGCATTTTTTAAAAATTAAACTTACTAAATCAATTTATAAGAACAAGATAGTATACTCGGTTTTATTTATTTTTTTTAAAGATTTATTCATTTTATTACAGCCAGATATACACAGAGGAGGAGAGACAGAGAGGAAGATCTTCCATCCGATGTTTCACTCCCCAAGTGAGCCGCAACGGGCCGATGCGCGCTGATCCGAAGCCGGGAACCCGGAACCTCTTCCGGGTCTCCCACGCGGGTGCAGGGTCCCAATGCATTGGGCCATCCTCGACTGCTTTCCCAGGCCACAAGCAGGGAAAGTGGAGCTGCCGGGATTAGAACCGGCGCCCATATGGGATCCCGGGGCTTTCAAGGCGAGGAGTTTAGCCGCTAGGCCACACCGCCGGGCCCTATACTCGGTTTTATATAGCTTGATATACCAAAAGTAATGTGGCAAAGTGCCCCACAAGATCCTCCCACCTCCTTTGAATCCTAGCAGTTTCCAACTTGTGACTTGTAACACTATGGATCAGCTTGCCTGCTTCTTGTATTTCACTTAGCACTGCGCTTCTGTATTGTGGTATTTACCCTGTGGTATATGTGGCAATGGTTGTGTTTCATTCTTACTGCCCAGTGTGATACCATATGTAATGAATATGCCACATTTCACTTGGCCATATTACCACAGATGGACTGTTCAGGATTTTGCTGATGTAAGTACATCTGTGAGTATTTCCTGTCTTTGGTGAGCAAACCAACATCCATCTCTTCAATGGGTATAAACTTCGATGTACATTGCCAGTTCGTAGGATACAAGCAGGTTTAGTTCCCATACTTTTTTTTAAAGGTTGAGGGGCAATTGTTTG